>NW_012106875.1:6515-15367 GCF_000951045.1 Mandrillus leucophaeus
TATATATAATTTTTTTTTTTTTCCACAGAGAGTCTTGCTCTGTAGCCCTCGCTGGAGTGCAGTGGCAGGATCTCGGCTCACTGCAACCTCCACTTCCTGGGTCCCGGTTCAAGCAATTCTCCTGCCTCAGCCTCCCGAATAACTGAGATTACAAGCATGCACCACCATGCCCAGCTACTATGTTTTTTTTTTTTTTTTCTTGAGATGGAATCTTGCTCTGTCACCCATGCTGGAGTGCAGTGGCATGCTCTTGACTCACTGCAATTTCCAACTCCTGGGTTCATCCTATTCTCCTGCCTCAGCCTCCCGATTTGCTGGGACTACAGGCGCCTGCCACCACGCCCGGCTAATTTTTTATATTTTTAGTAGAGACGTGGTTTCACCGTGTTAGCCAGGATGGTCTCGATCTCCTGACCTCGTGCGACAGAGCGAGGTCACCTGGGCAAAAGAGCGAGACTAAGTCTCAGAAAAAAAAAGAAAAAGAAAGAAAAAGAAAAAGAAAAGAAAAGAAAAAGAACAATATAAGCCAAATTCACTCAAAAGAAATAAAAACAAGATGACAAGTCAATGGCACTGAAAACAGAAAATCAACAGAAGAACTCAATAGAACAATAGCTGTTTCTTCATAAAGATCAACAAAATTGGTCACTATCAAGCCAGGCTAACAAAGAAAAAAAGAAATCACACAAATTACTATAAGGTGAGTACAAAAGTAATCGCAGTTTTTGCATTCTTGGAATTTGCTGTTTGATACTGGAATACCCTCTTAAATAAATGTGGTTATGTTATTCATCATTTTAATGGGCATTTCTTGCTTTTTTTTTTTTTGCTAATGACTTATTACTTATTTATTTTAGACTGTGGAAATGATGTCAGACAAAAACCAAATTCAAGCGACTTTCTTATTCGAGTTCAAAATGGGTCCTAAAGCAGGGGAGACAACTCACAACATCAACTCATTTGGCCCAGGAACTGCTAATGAATGCACAGCGCAGTGGTTCAAGAAGTTTTGCAAAGGAGGCGAGAGCCTTGAACATGAGGAGGGTAGTGGGCAGCCACCGGAAATTGATAACGACCAATTGAGAGCAACCACTGAATTCGATCCTCTTAGCCACACGAGAAGTTGGCGAAGAACTGAATGTCAACCATTCTATGGTCATCCAGCATTTGAAGCCAATTGGAAAGTTGAAAAAGCTTGATAAGTGGGTGCCTCATGAGCTGACCAAATATTTTAAAAAGCATCCTTTTGAAGTGTCATCTTCTCTTATTCTATGAAACAACAATGAACCATTTCTTGATCAGATTGTGACATGCCACGAAAAGTGGATTTCATACAACAGCCAGCTCAGTAGTGGGACTGAGAAGAAGCTCCAAACCACTTCCCAAAGTCAAACTTGCACCAAGAAAAGGTCATGGTCACTGTTTGGTGGTCAGCTGCCGGTCTTCTGATCCACTACACTTTTTGAATCCTGGTGAAATCATTACATCTGAGAAGTATGCCACACCATTCAATGAGATGTACGGAACACTGCAGCACCTGGAGCCGGCACTGGTCAACAGAAAGGGCCCAGTTCTCCACAACGCGTGACCACATGTTATACAACCAGGGCTTCAAAAGCTGAATAAACTGGGCTATGAAGTTTTGCCTCATCTACCATATTCACCTGACCTCTCGCCAACAAACTACCACTTCTTTAAGCATCTTGACAACATTTTGCAGGGGAAACATTTACACAACCAGCAGGATGCAGAAAATGCTTTCCAAGAGTTCATTGAACCCTGAAAGCATGGAATAAACAAGTTTATTTCTCATTGGCAAAAATGTGTTCATTTTAATGGCTTCTTTTTTCTTTCTTTTTTTTTTAGACAGAGTCTCACTCTGTCGCCCAGGCCAGAGTGCAAAGGTGCAATCTCAGATCACTGCAACCTCTGCCTCCTGGGTTCAAGAGATTCTCCTGCCTCAGCCTCCCTAGAAGCTGGAACTGCAGGCGCCCACCGCCACACCCGGCTAATTTGTTTGTATTTTTAGTAAAGATGAGGTTTCACCATGTTTGCCAGGATGGTCTCGATCTCCTGACCTCGTGATCCGCCCGCCTTGGCCTCCCAAAGTGCTGGGATTACAGGCACGAGCCACTGCGCCCAGCCAGGTGACTTCATTTTATTAGTTTTATTAGGAATTTAGGTAGAATCAACTTCTGATTAAAGGCTGAATTTCTGTCATTTTGTAGAGAAATGAATAGACTGGACACTGTGTGGTCAGTGTTTAGATTTGCCCATGGGTCTGTTTAAATCTATATCATGGATCCTGAGACATATATAATTAAGACAGGTCTAGAGACAGGAGAAGCAGAAATAAGCTGACCCAGGAATACAGTCTCAAGTAGTTCATGAAAGAGAAAGTGGACATCTGACAAGAGTGTTTTACTTTGTCCTGGCTGAAAATCCTAATCTTGTTTTATTTTTTTCCACTAAAAGTAACTAAAATAATAACGAATTTCATTTGTTCTTGGGTTCTTTTTTCCTTTAATGATTGTGCTGTAACTTAAAATAATGATGTTACTTTTGAACATTTTTAAAGCATATCTGAAAACGATTGATGTTTATAACTCTCTTTTGGCTTCAAAATAAGATTGTGTTATCACCATTTTGGTAGAAGAGGTTGTCTGATGAAAATGATGCGCATGACTTGTACCATTCAGTGTACATCTTGCAGTAGTGGACGATTGAAAACGTAAAAAAGTGGAGTATAAATTAAAAATTAATTTGGTTTCTTCTATTCCTTAATTTAGGATGTTAAACCATGACTGTAAGGGATTTTCTTGGTGAAAAGAGAAGATTCTCAGAGTCAAAATTGTTCTTACAACTCGGGCTTGATGGCCTTTGAATTAGGAATGCATTGTTCCTCTCTCTGAAGCCTGTTGTCACATGGGTTTTTAGTCCTGGCCCTGCTGCTAGAAATCTGTGCTTGAAGTCTTCTCTTTCTGGTGGTAACCTACCACTTAAAAGTCATGACGTGGTGGAACTCAGTTCACTAGACTCTTTAGCCTTTGAGCTAAACTGAGCAACCTCTTAGATGTACACACACCACTCTGTATGAAAGGGTTCTCTAGAATGGTTCTTTGGAGAGAAATATTTTCGTGTAATTTTGACAGGGGTGTAAATAAAGCATGGTGACTAATAAGTCTTTCACTCTTCATCTGATGAACGTAAGAATCTATGCATCCAGATATTATTTTGTATACAAATATTTAACTTGGTGATTGATAATCTCTCTTTGGGGTAGTCACACGGAAAGCTCTTTTAAATTTAACTTCTGCCTTTGGATTTTTTTTGAGAAAAGCCATTGAAGAGCAAAACTAATGTAAACGTCTTGATCATTTAAAAAGCTTACTTGTCCTCGAAAGAAACACGAGTCATCGGTGAGTATAAACGTAGACAGTTGATTTGTGAATGCTGTCAGCCTCAACATGCTTGATAATAGATTCTACCGATCTAGCTGGAGTAATTTGATCACTTACTTCCTTATTAATACTAGATCACACAGTGTCTTTCTTATTCCTTCTTCTTTACTTACTGGCATGAGCACAGAGTCCCACTATCTGAAATAGAAGGGAGACTTTGGGGGATTATTGGAGGATTCTTAAAAACTTGGTTGGCAGTTGGGCACGATGGCTTATGCCTGTAATCCCAGCACTTTAGGAGCCCGAGGTGGGTGGATCAACTGAGGTCAGGAGTTTGAGACCAACCTGACCAACATGGTGAAACCCCGTCTTTATTAAATACAAAAAATTAGCTGGGTTGGTGGTGCATGCCTGTGATCTCAGCTACTTGGGAGGCTGAGGCAGGAGAATCACTTGAACCTGGGAGGCGGAGATTGCAGTGAGCCGAGATTGTGCCATTGCACTCCAGCCTGGGCAACAAGAGTGAAACTCCATCTCAAACAAAACAAAACAAAACTTTGTTGGCTTCCTGATACCTCACTGTCTATTTGAGGAATTCCATGGAATCTTCAAAGGATTTGGGGGAAAGTGCATTAACATGGACAAAGGATGGAATCAAAATAATGTTACAGTGGGAATAATTCAAGCACCTATTTAAATTGTTTCCAATTGCCAGCATAGTGATATGACACCAGCATATCAAAGTAAGTAACAAATTGGCTACGCAAACATCTTGGAATTTGGTTTGGTTCTCTTTTCTCATCACAGATCTCCGTGCAGAATAGTGCTCATCTTTATTTCTTTCTTTCTTTTTTTTAAATTTTTTTTCAGCCTTATTTCTTGTTTGCCTTTCTATTTCCTTCCAAATTCTACATGCCAGGAATTTCTCTGTCTTTTAAGTGGCCATCAACTCAATAGGCAAAAATTTGGAGTAATCCAGAGAAAACACAATCCAAATATAAACCAGCTAGGAACATGAATGCCCCTGAATATTAATGACCAAAAAAAAAAAAGGACTGGTGAATGTTTATATTAAATTACTACATATATATGTACATATCTAGGGGTTTGGAGGAGAACAGAAGGTCTAACTCGGGAGTTGGACTGGGTGGGGGCGGGCACAGGTTAAATGTGAGCCGTGAGCACCCAGTTTGGGAGGAAGGAGGAAATGGGAATCAACTGCCAGTCAAGCAGCTGCAGTCTAAGAAGAACGAATTACGGCAGGCCCCAGCATCTCCTTCCAATTACATACAAAATCGGAAATAAGAATAGCCGTGAACTGTTCTTAATATACAACATTCATTAGTTTATATGCAGTCCTCACCACAGCCCTCCGAGAGAAGTATACTTACTGTTTCCATTTTGCAGATGAGGAAAACTGAGGCAGAAAGAAATTAAATTGCTTACGGTTACACACATAGTAGGTATCACACATTTAGTCAGAGGCAGAGCTGGAATTCAAACTCAGGTCTGGCTCCTAGCCTCGGCTCTTAACCACAACACCATATACTCCCACCCCTGGGCCCAGCTCATGTGCTTGGCAGAGTATTAGAGCCTTTCAAGGTAAGTGTGATTATCCGCTTTACAAATGAACTTTGGAAAAGTTAAGCAAAGATTACACAGCTACACAGTAATTGAACAGTAGTCTCTTACCTATTTTTCCTTTTATTTTTTCATTTGTAAATCTGTTTTAATTTGATTTAAATTAAAAAATAGTACTTGATTGTGAAATATTCTGGGACCACTTTTCTCCAACTCTTCAACCTTTCAACAATTATATGATTGTTTTCCCATTTTATAAGTAAGGCCACTGAGGACTATTCGGATATTTCATTCACTCCATTTGTTTAGTAAGCCCTGCTGTGTGCTGGATACACAATCTGCTGTGTGCTGGATACATATGATACAAGGGAATGACTATCTGGCATCTTGAAGGTACCCAGAATATTGGACTTAACTGACCTGAAGGTGCCAAGCTGGAACATTCTTCATATTCCCTGTCTGCCTATTACCAAGTTTATATTGTTTAGTTTGAGGAAAAAAAAACAACACTCCCTTAGAGAATCACGATGCATATTAGCATATTTAAGGACTACCCTAAAACTTAGACTTAATCTAGCCTGCCTTAGACATATTAACATCCGGTAGCACAAGTGTTCTGTGAGATATATTTCAGAAAAATACAGAATAAACGCAGACTCCTTTGGATGGCATTCAGGCCCTTCATAAACTAACTCTGAATTATTTTTCAGTCTCATTTCCTGCAATTGCACCCGATTTTTTTCTGTTCTGCAATCTGCTGTTTTAGACAAAGTTTTCATAAGAAATTACATAATGACAAGTAATTCCCACATTCCCTAGATATATACTTGGATTTCAAATGCCATAATTGTAATCTTTCTCCAAAGAAAAATGCATGATACAGGCTTCATTCCGTCAAGAGGCGTATGAGGTAAGTGTTATTATACACGCGTCCAGCATATGGGAAAACCACGAAAGTGGAAGGGAATCAGAGAAGCATTAACAGACCCTCAAACAACCATAATGCTTAACTCCTCTTGTTCCAATCTTAACTCAAAATTATGATTAGATTATTTGATGATTGTTTTGATAGTATAAACTCCATATCTGCAACTTCAGTTATCTACAAAACTGAAGTACAAACATTGAAATAGAACTCTCACCAACCAAGGATTGAAATTGTAATGCAAATAGAAAGGGCTCAGCTTGAGAGCACAATCAGAAACCGAAGAGAGTTGATCAAAGAGAAAATTCTAGCTGAATTGTCCTATTTTTCATTCCCCAGGGATCCCACTGCCTATGACACATTAACAGCGGTATGAATCGTTTCTGTTACATCACATACTCTGTCCTCTCGTGATGCAGGTCTTCCCCAATTGAGTATATACAGATAATCAATGACTTTATCTGGGAGGAATTGGAGCTATAGAATAATCTATCTGACCAATCTGATGGACCATTTGTAAGAGCTGATTGCCAGATTGGATCTTCATTTGACAAATAAATACTAGAGCTGCAGAAAGTAAAGTTTACTCCAACCCAATTAATCAGTAATTCATCCACAGGAAAAATACATTTTCTCCACATGGAATATTGATTTTTCTACGAATATTACCTCCACATTGAAAAACGAGTGAGTCACTGCAGTTAAGCCAGTGTACCCTGACGATGAATTCCCTGAAGAAGGTACAGTTATATTTACATTCCCTTAGCAAGAATTTGGTTAAGTGATAAGCATTTTTCTCTTTTTTTTCTTTCTTTTTTTTTTTTTTTTGAGACCATGTCTTTGTCGCCCAGGCTGGAGTGCAGTAGTGCAATCTCAGCTCACTGCAACCTCTGCCTCCCAGGTTCAAGCAACTCTGGTGCCTCAGCCTCCTGAATAGCTGGGATTACAGGAACGTGCTACCACTTCTGGCTAATTTTTGTATTTTTTGTTAAGTAAAGATGAGCTTTCAACATATTGGCCAGACTGGTCTTGAACTCCTGACCTCTTATGAGCGAATCATACCACTTCTAACTAGATTTTCTATTAATGTACAAGGAGGGACTCCACTACTAAAGTTTGTTTTACTTCTCTGGTTATTTACACAGAACGCTGGCAATACATTAAGGCTCACTAATGTGGACCTAAGTGGAATTTCTGAGAGGCTTTGAATATGTATGTGCAAACTGTCCTATTTTCTTCGTATGCTCTCTTAAATATGTATGTATGTAAACATGTATATGACACATATATATACCCCTAGACATCTAGTGTTTGCTATCGTTAGTAACCAAGAAAAAGTAGTTCTTTTGTGCACGTGTGAAAACATCTAATTAGCAATGACCATAGAAATGTATTTCATTGAATAACCAGGTTTTGTTTGTCTGTTTCAGGGAAATTTAAAACAATTATTAGACGTTATTGTGTCTCTTCTTGTGTTGATATGTGTATTTGGGTCAAAAGTGCAAAAACTTTTTCTACAATGTATAGTTATTTTGGCTTTTCCCAGGGAAAGCTAGCAATAGTTTTAAAAGCACAAATTGATGTAAAATATTTTGACTCTTAAAATAATGTGAAGAAATTTTATTTGCATTAACCAATAATGTTCAGGATCATTTTGTAGTAAGTATATTTTAAATGGTGTAATTTGTATGTTTAAGATATGTATTCAATTATTTAAGTTAGGTATCAATGTATTTTTAAAAAACTGTTCCCAGGCGAACAAAACTTTGCTTTTCTTCTCCATTCTGTACAGGACAAGCATTATTCAGTTCACACAGTCAGCTCTCACTACACTTCAACCGGACGGGGCAAGTTCGTATATGAATTCTGTCATCTTTATCTAAGGGAAGCAAAATTAACCATTTAATACTAGATTATCTTTAATGGTTATTAAAAGAATGTTATTGACCAAAAAGACATATTTGGAGATTAATAAAGATGTATTAGACTATCCAAAAGTGGATGCGTGCAAATGTGGTCCTAATCTAGAAAGGATGTCATTTTTGTATGTTGCTTGGGAGGTAGGCAAGTTTGTTCTCTTTCCTGACCTGCTCCATCTGCAGCTTGTCAGCTCATTACCAGCATGGGGGTGTGAAACGAGGGAGGATTTGCGCCGGCCCTGCTGTGGCTCTCATGCCACTCAGAGGGATGCAATCTTGCAGCAGATGGTACCCTGGTATGGCGCAGCTTGACGGCTCCTCACCTGTGATAGAAGAAGCTACCCCATCTCCCAGAGCATCAGTTTGGCCCTCAGGTGGGTGCTTGAAAGACAAAAATCATGACAAATAAAATTCACTCTGTGCTGACCTTTGGCAAGAATCAGTGAGACCTCAGTCCTGTGCTTTGTACTCTGCCAGAAACCTCCCAGTTTAAAAGCATTGCTAATTATTGTCTTTAGAAGCCATCCCTTCTTCCATCTTTGTGCTCCTTTTCTATTTTTGAAATATCTAAGCATAAATTCAGCTTTAAAATTATATATTTAACAGCTGTATAGTGGGTTTTACAGTTTTCTCAATGAGTAAAATCAGAAGGAAACTGCCAACGTCAGTACACTTCACTCCCCACCCCATCCCAGATGCAGGGCACAGAAGATAATCCCCATGCAAGTGCACGTGTGTGCAAGGAAAAGAAGCAGATGCTTGGGATACCAGGAACCTTGGGAGCCGCTGACTCCGAGAAGGAGTGACTTCCAAAGGCAAGAACCAGATCCGTATGCTTCCTTCTGCATTCCTCCACACACACCTGCGTTTGCATTCCTCCAGGGAGCTGTCCTATGCATCCATCCAGATCTTTGTCACACTGCAGCCCACTCAGGTCCCATCTGCAAAGAAATGCCCCTGATCCCACAGTTCCATGTTGATCTTCTCCCCTTTCACCATCTACAGCCCTTTGCATTTAGGGTATTT
>NW_012106875.1:15417-19136 GCF_000951045.1 Mandrillus leucophaeus
ACATATTTGGAGATTAATAAAGATGTATTAGACTATCCAAAAGTGGATGCGTGCAAATGTGGTCCTAATCTAGAAAGGATGTCATTTTTGTATGTTGCTTGGGAGGTAGGCAAGTTTGTTCTCTTTCCTGACCTGCTCCATCTGCAGCTTGTCAGCTCATTACCAGCATGGGGGTGTGAAACGAGGGAGGATTTGCGCCGGCCCTGCTGTGGCTCTCATGCCACTCAGAGGGATGCAATCTTGCAGCAGATGGTACCCTGGTATGGCGCAGCTTGACGGCTCCTCACCTGTGATAGAAGAAGCTACCCCATCTCCCAGAGCATCAGTTTGGCCCTCAGGTGGGTGCTTGAAAGACAAAAATCATGACAAATAAAATTCACTCTGTGCTGACCTTTGGCAAGAATCAGTGAGACCTCAGTCCTGTGCTTTGTACTCTGCCAGAAACCTCCCAGTTTAAAAGCATTGCTAATTATTGTCTTTAGAAGCCATCCCTTCTTCCATCTTTGTGCTCCTTTTCTATTTTTGAAATATCTAAGCATAAATTCAGCTTTAAAATTATATATTTAACAGCTGTATAGTGGGTTTTACAGTTTTCTCAATGAGTAAAATCAGAAGGAAACTGCCAACGTCAGTACACTTCACTCCCCACCCCATCCCAGATGCAGGGCACAGAAGATAATCCCCATGCAAGTGCACGTGTGTGCAAGGAAAAGAAGCAGATGCTTGGGATACCAGGAACCTTGGGAGCCGCTGACTCCGAGAAGGAGTGACTTCCAAAGGCAAGAACCAGATCCGTATGCTTCCTTCTGCATTCCTCCACACACACCTGCGTTTGCATTCCTCCAGGGAGCTGTCCTATGCATCCATCCAGATCTTTGTCACACTGCAGCCCACTCAGGTCCCATCTGCAAAGAAATGCCCCTGATCCCACAGTTCCATGTTGATCTTCTCCCCTTTCACCATCTACAGCCCTTTGCATTTAGGGTATTTCACAGCACTACTCGTTTTACACCTTTACAATTTAGCAGTTAAAAAACCATTCTGCATCAGCCACAAGTTTTCCTTTATGTGTCTCCACCAATTTTTGGTTAAGGGGGATAGTTGACCAAGGCCATTCCAGCTCCAGTCACTTTTCTACCTAGCACAGTCATCCCTCCAGATCCCTGGGTTCCACCTCAGTAGATTCAAGCAATATTTGAAAAAAGGAGATTGTGTCTGTGCTAACACGTACGAACATTTTCTCTTGTTATTATTCCTTACACAATAGAGTATACCAACTACTTACACTGTGTAATGTATTATAAGGAATCTGAAGATGATTTAATGTCTAAGGGAGGATGTGTGTCAGTAATGTGCAAATGCTATGCATCATTTCTATATCAGGGACTTGAGCATCCATGGATTTGGTATCTGACGGCGTCCTGGAACAAACTGCCCATGGATATCGAGGGACCACAGTATTTTTATCCTCCATGTCACCCCCTGCCCTGACCTCCAGAAACAAACAATCATTTGCCGTTTTAAATGAGCAACTTTCTCTAAATGAGCAACAGAGGAGCTCTCCCACCCACCACTGACTCCCCGCCTGCCTTCAGCCTTGTGGGGAGGAAGAGCCCCGGCCCTGGCTGATGGAACTCAGCTCCTGGGATCAGCTGGCAATAGAGGGTCATGTCCCAGCTTCATTGACTTCCTGCATCGTAAGTCTCCTCTTAGGAGATAACTTCTCCTCTCAGGCCCTTAGGACCAAGTGCCCTCTCTCCACCTTCTCTGAGACCTCAGGTGTGAAGAATATGCTTTTATTTATTTGCTAGATTTTTGTGTGAATACTGATGAAAACTAATCATGTGGACTTGGTCCTCGGGGTTAATCGTCAAAGTGTAAAAACGAAAACCACCAGTGAATGATGTTTGACGATCAGTTACAAGTTTTTCTTTCTCTTGCAATCAAACAGCTCACAATAACTGAAAATGAAGGGCGTGGTAAGTTGAGATAGAGATATCCCTTCCTTCCCAACACCCCACCCCTGAAAAATCAGGGTAGGCAGGCCTCTGTTAGAGCTCTCTTGCTGCAGAAGAGAACTCACAGCCACTTTGAAGTGAACCCCACCCATCTTTCAGAGGCCAGGGCCCTCAAAGGGTTTACCCAGGGAGACTCTGCATTGAGGGGAGGGTGGGAACAGCCCCACTTGCCAGCAGCTGTTCACAGCAGTGAACTTGAGCCCCCAAGATGCTGCCCAGGAGTGGAAGAAACCTGACTTGGAATAGCCCCGGATGTGGCGCTGAGCCTGAGCCCTGGCCTGCCTGCCCGGGAAGCTTCGCGACGATTCCTGTGTCCATGCTTGGCATAGAGTGAGTGGAGCTGCCACCTTCAAACTGCATGGGGGGGCCACTTCCACAGGCCTGGTTCTTGCTGCGTGGGAGAGCACTGTCCCCACCCCAGAGGCAACTAAAAGCTTCTCATTAAAACAAATGTAGTTGAGCCCCAAAGTTCCAGGAAATAAGATGACTCCAGGAGAAGGTGATTGTTAGGGTGTCTAACTCAACCCTATACTCTTGTTTGGCTAAGGAAGGAACTTCGGTGTGATGGATAAAGTGACCTGCATACCCCACACGGGTAGAATTCTCCTGCTTCGGGGGTAAGAAGCTGTCCTGAAGCAACCCTCACCCAAGCCATCTTGTGAGCTCTCGGCCCTCAGAAGAGGTGGTCTGTGAAGAACTAGAGGTTTTCATTACCATATCATCTTGCGACTCAAAATATGTAACCACCCCGAGAAAGGGACAGAAAACACAGGAACAGAAAGAGTTTGTTTCCCTATCGTTTTAAAGACTTCAATTTTAAAATCTGCCATTTCTTTGCTTTTTTTTTTTGTTCATCAATTTCTGAAGAATTCCTATAGGCAAGGGCCTTTCCACGTTCTGCTGGATATTTTATGGGAAAAAAGTTCAGTGTCTGATCTTGGAGAATTTAAAATTGGCAGGAAAGATAAGAGGGGCACAGTTCTCTCTTTCTAGAATGTGATTCCACTCCTCGGTTGGCCTGACTTAATCACACTTCCATCTCAGCTTCGACGTGGCTTTCTGAGGTAAGGCTTTGGGGCCCCTGCCCCTGATACAGAAGAGACACTAAGTTACTTTCCTGCTCTGTGGTCCCGGAGTTACATGAATTTCCTTTTGAAACTCATCACCCATATTTATGTATTTATGTATTTATTTAAGCATATTTCTCTGTGAGAGTATACCTGTCACCATGGCAGGGATTTGTCTGCCTCTTTCACTGTAGTGCCTGCATCGTGCTGGCACTGTTGGGGGTGCCCAGTAAACCTGGGTGAACGAATTTTTACCTGACTCTGAATGAGGGTGCTCAGAAGTAGCAGTGAACACTGGGACCCTAGGGGAGGAAGAGGGTTATCATAAAGGAGGTGACACAAGGCTGGACCTCACAAGATGAAATCTCAGTAGGGCAGGAGAGCAGGGAATTTGGCCAATGGCAGAGAAGAAGCGAAGCTCAGAGTAAATTAAGTAAATTGATGATGATGACAATGACAGTACCATTTATCATGTGGTCACTTTATGCCAGGAACTCTTACATTCGTAGCAACGTTTATTTGTTACACCAACCATGAGGGGCAGGTACCACTGAGCCCCATCTAGTGATATGAAAACCAGGGTTCATAGAGGTTAAGTTCCTTGCCACGGTCATATGGATGGAAAGTAAAGACA
>NW_012106875.1:19186-20297 GCF_000951045.1 Mandrillus leucophaeus
CATTTATCATGTGGTCACTTTATGCCAGGAACTCTTACATTCGTAGCAACGTTTATTTGTTACACCAACCATGAGGGGCAGGTACCACTGAGCCCCATCTAGTGATATGAAAACCAGGGTTCATAGAGGTTAAGTTCCTTGCCACGGTCATATGGATGGAAAGTAAAGACATTAAGCTTTGCATTTGGACTCGGACCTAGAGTTGTTGAAACCCTAGTTCTGCTTACTCCACGGAAACGTGGGTTTTTTGAGGGGAGTACAAGTAGAGGAAAGTGGAGAAGTAGATTGCAGTTTGATTCTTAGGGGACAAGAATGCCACCGGGGGATTTAAACTTTAACCTAATAACACATATTTATTTCTTCAAATGCTAGATAGCCTTGGAACGTTTTTGAGCACGTGCTTTGGAAACATTCACCCGGAAAACAGAGAAGGTGAGGGAGGGGAGGGGAGGCTCTGAGATTTGAGGGGTCTACAGCAGGAGGTTGGGAGACACAGTAGGGAGCTGGGACAGCAGGTCTAGAAATGAAACTAGGACACGTCCAGAACTCAGGTGGAATTAACTAGAATCTGGTTAGAGAGCCAGAAAGAACAAAGAGAAAAAATACCTCCCAAGTTCCCACCTGGCTGCCCAGGAGGCTGTCTTGCGCTTAACAAATAAAGCCTGCCCTTTATTAACAAACAGAGGAGGGAGGAGGTGGCTGCAGGGAGGCCTACAGACAAAATGTGGAACGAGGCTGCCCTCTTCTGGACAATGAAAGCCGGATGCTGAATCAAAATCCTCATCTGCCCGGGACAATTTTTTATTATTATTATTTTATTTTCAGAGACAGGGTCTTGCTGTGTTGCCCAGGCCGGAGTGCAATGATGCAATCATAGCTCACTGTAACCTCCATCTCCCGGGCTCAAGCGATCCTCCTGCCTCAGCCTCCTCAGTAGCTGGGACTACATGTGTGTGCCACTACACCCAGCTATTTTGTTTGTTTGTAGACAGGAGGTCTCATTATGTCGCCCAGGCTGGTTTCAAACTCCTGGCTTCAAGCGATCCTCCCAACTTGGCCTCCCAATGTGCTGGGATTACAGGTGTGAGCCATCACACCCAGCCATCAGCAC
>NW_012106875.1:21417-26622 GCF_000951045.1 Mandrillus leucophaeus
TATAAAAAATATATAAATATATATATATTTAACGGACAGGGTCTTGCTCTGTCTCCCAGGCTGTAATGCAGTCCAGAACTCCTAGGCTCGAAGGCTTCTCCTGCCACAGCCTTCTGAGTAGCTGGTGTAGCTAGGACTATAGGCATACACCACCACCCCTGGTGGTATATTCAGCTTTAAATGAATTGGCTGGGTGCGGTGACTCACATCTGTAATCCCAGGACTTTGAAAGGCTGAGGCCGGAGGATTGCTTGAGGCAAAGAGTTCAAGACCAGTCTGGGTGGCATAGTCAGACTCCATCTCTAAAAGATTTTTTAAAATAAAATGTACTTAAAATTTAGGAAAGATCTCAGTTGCAAAGGTTAAGTTGAAAAGACAGGAGTAAAAGGATAATAGACAATGTAGAATATATGGATATATGGCATTTGGTACTTTAATATATATTATTATTTTTTAATTATTTAATAGTCCATGAGTAGGTTAAATTCCATGAAGACAATAACTGCACCTCATTCATCTTTATAGCCTCTGGATGCCCAGTGTACATTATAAAGTAGCTATTCAGAAAATATATATTTTAAAAAATTGTGAATGTTCTGTTTACAGCAAAGTTCTCTAAACTAAATATAGTGATTGAATACATTTCTACAATAAAAAAATTAGACAATAAAGACAAAAGGCATTTCTGGGCTTATATTGGACAAAATAGGAGTAAGAATAGAGGCAAATTACTCTGTTTCTGTTAGCTTAGGATGAAAAGAGTTTGCTTCTATTTATCCAAAATCTTTTTTCTCATCCAAATATGAAAATATTATAAGGCAAATTTTCAGCAATAACATTGTATTAGTCCATTTTCATGCTGCTGATAAAAGCATATCCAAGACATGACCATTTACCAAAAAAAAAAAAACATGGCTGGGGAGGCCTCACAATCATGGTGGAAGGTGAAAGGCACGTCTCACATGGCAGCAAACAAGAGAAGAGAATGAGAACCAAGCAAAAGGGGTTTCCCCTGATAAAACCATCAGCCCTCATGAGACTGATTCACTACCATGAGAACAGTTCGGGGGAAACCACTCTATGATTCAATTATCTCCCACCAGATCCCTCCCACAACATGAAGGAATTATGGGAGCTACCATTCAAGGTGAGATTTGGGTGGGGACACAGCTAAACCATATCAGACATATTATGTATTGCTACATAACAAACTATGCCCCAAACTTAGGACTTAAAACCACATCTATTTTTTTTTCTTCACAGTTTCTGAGACTTAGGGATCTGCAAATGACTTAGCAGGGGTTCTGACTCAGGGTCTCCCAAGATGTTGGCTGGGGCTGCAGTCACCTGAAGGTTTGACTGGGCCTGGAAGGTCCACTCTTCAAAAGGCTCACTCACATGGCTATGGGCTGGAGGTCTACTCACAACTATCCCCAGAGCAGATCATCCAAGAGTAACAGCAAACTGGAAAACACCATCACTTTTATGACCTAGTCTCTGACATCACACACAATCACTTCTACATTCTATTTACCACAAACGAGTCACTAACTCCAGCCCATATTCAGGTGGAGGGGAATTACATTCCATCTTTTGAAAGGAATATTAAATAATTGGTGGATGTATTTTAAATCATCACAGTCCACCATCTGGCCACAAATTATTTCTAATTCTCCCACATGTAAAATACTCTCATTCCTCTCAACTCCTCCCAAAAGTCTCAAACTTGTACAGGATGTCCAGGTTTGAAGTCCAGGATGTAATTATTTAAATCAGATCCCAATACAGAGAAGTCTTCTCAGGTGTAGTTCTTTTTTTTTTTTTTTTTAATTGAGACAGAGTCTCACTCTGTTGCCCAGTCTGGAGTGCAGTGGTGCAATCTCAGCTCACTTGTAGCCTTGACCCCTTGACCCCTGGACTCAAGCAATCCTCCTGCTTCAGCGTCCCAAGTAGCTGGGATGACAGGCACACACCATAATGGCTGGCTAATTTTTTGAAAGTTTCTTGTGGTGATGGGGTTTCACCATGTTTCCCAGGCTGTTCTCAAACTTTTGGGCTCAAGCAATCATCCTGCCTCGGCCTATCAAAATATTGGGATTACAGGCATAAGCCACCGTGCCTGACCAGGTGTAGTTCTTTAAGAATAGATCTTCAAGTAGAGTTCCTCTCTGTCTAAAGTCTTGCGGACTAAAGAGACAAGTTATCTGCAATGTCTATCAATTATCTATCACTGTATGACTAATTACCCCCAAAACTCTGTGATTTAAAACAACCTTTATCTCAGTGTCTGTGGGTCAGGAGTTCGGTGGTTTTGCTGGATGAGTCTGACTCAGTGTCATTTCACAACGTTGTAATCTATTTGGGATGCAGTAATCTGAAGGCCTGATTGGGGCTGGAGGGTCTGCCTCTAAAAATCCCTCACCAGCATGATTGTCGGCTGGTGGCCTCCATTCATTACCATGTAGATCTCGCCCTGGATTGCTTAAATCTTCTCACAACACGCAGTTGGTTTCCTCCAGAGAAAATGATCCAAGAGAAAGCCAGCAACATAGAAACCATGATGTCCTTTATGACCTAACTTTGTGACATGCCATCACCTCTGCTGTGTTCTATTGGTTACTTGGAACAACCCTGATATTACACAATAGAGGACTAGGCAAGAGCATCAATCCAGGAATTTAGGGCTCATGGGTGCCATCTTGCAGACAAGCTAGCATACCTGTAATGCTAGAAGCTGAATCCAGGAGTACCATCAGAGGCTGTAGATTCTGGTGATGTCTCAAACATTCTTCCTGTGATCTTGATACAGTAACAAAATTTCTGGGTACCCTGAAAATGGAAAGAATAAGTTTCTACCAGGTGAATGATTAGGTGATGATGATCACTTTGAAGTAACATGAACCTGGCTGTGTAAATCCAGCAATGTGTTCTTGGGAAAAAATCACTGCCCTTCTCTAGGTCTTGGTTTCCTCAACTTCAAAAAGTGCATAATAATAGCTGCTTTGGGCCAGGCGCAGTGGCTCATGCCTGTAATCCCAGCACTTTGGGAGACCGAGGAGGGCAGAGCACAAGGTCAGGAGTTCCAGACCAGCCTGGCCAATATGGTGAAACCTGTCTCTACTAAAAATACAAAAATTAGCCAGACGTGATGGCTTGCACCTGTAGTCCCAGCTACTCAGGAGGCTGAGACAAAAGAATCACTTGAACCCAGGAGGCAGAAGTTGCCATGAACCAAGATCGTGCCATTGCACTCCAGCCTGGGCGACAGAGTGAGACTCCATCTCAAAAATAATAATAATAATAATAATAGCTGCTTTGGTCAGTTCTTACAGGGGTTCAAGGTTACATATGTAAGATACAATTATTAAGCAATTGATAAATGGTAACCATTTTAAAGAATATTGCATATTGGCCGGGCACGGTGGTTCATGCCTGTAATCCCAGCACTTTGGGAGGCTGAGATGGGCGGATCACAAGGTCAGGAGATCGAGACCATCCTAGCTAAGACAGTGAACCTCCATCTCTACTAAAAATGCAAAAAATTAGCCAGGCGTGGTGGCACATACCTGTAGTCCCAGCTACTCGGGAGGCTGAGGCAGGAGAATGGTGTAAACCCGGGTGGTGGAGCTTGTAGTGAGCGGAGATTGCACCACTGCACTCCAGCCTGGGCAACAGATCAAGATTCCACCTCAAAAAAAAAAAAAAAATGCAAATTTTGTGATATTGCCTAGTAACCATCTGAGTTGATAGATGTATTTCAGTTTTTAGAAAGAAATATGTAAATTAGTAAGAAGGTAAACCTTTCTCATTTAATAACTGATATACCATATTTCATAAAACTAAGAAAATAGAAAAAACCATCCATTGTCCTACAACTCTAATGCAATGTCATCACCGTCTTTCCTTCCAGCTTTCTTTTCCATGCATTTCCCATAACTGAAGTCAGAGTGTACGTAAAAGTTTGCTTTTTGCTTCTTTCTCTTTATACCTTAAAATAGAAACTTCTAACAGAGTTTGACACAGACAGTTGCCCCAGTGTGTCATGCTCAGAGGAATGACCCATGGGTCCTAATGAGAGGTAAGCACTGGAAAAGGAGGGGAAATTCCATAGGTCAGCAAGGCTGCATCAGGATCAGCTGAAGTTCTGAGAGCAGATCTCATGGAGAGAATCAAAAGCTAACTAGGGGAAAGAGTAGGAGTCACTAAGAGATTCTGGAAGCTGTGTAGGGATGAAAGTTGCTTAACGACTCTCTGACTCAGTTCATCTTCTATACATCAAAGATGTTACATGCCCCTACCTTTATAGGGCTGCCGGGAGGATTCATCAAGTTCCTGCATGTAAAGTTCCAGGCACAAAGTAAAGATGTTGCTATTAAAATGGTAAGATGTGGCTGGGCGCAGTGGCTCATGCCTGCAATCCCAGCACTTTGGGAGGCTGAGGCGGGTGGATCACGAGGTCAGGAGTTCAAGATAAGCCTGGCCAAGATGGTGAAATCCCATCTCTACTAAAACTTAGCCAGCGTGATGGCGGGCGCTGCTCGGGAGGCTGGGACAGGAGGATTGTTTGAATCCAGGAGGAAGACGTTGCAGTGAGATGAGATCGTGCCACTGCACTCCAGCCTGGGTGATGAGGTGAGACTCCATCTCAAAAAACAAAAAACAAAACAAAGCAAATGGTAAGATGCAATGCATCAGGGTCTGGGATTTTCCCAAGTGTTTAGCAGCGTAGGAATTCTCAATAGACTTCTGAAACATAATTTATGCCCTAAAATGTTGAGGACTAATATCTATGATATAGGAAAGTCTGTCTGGATATCAAGTCAGTGTGGGTTTGATCATTCATTTCAACCATTGGAAACAAACCCCAATGTCTTGAGGAGCCAAGTGAGTGACCTAAGGGTGCAACGGCAGGAAGGTGTACCACCTAGAGAGCACAAGCCCTCCTCAAAAGAGAAGCTGTTACTGGGTTCATTGTTGCCCTATGTAAGTGTGGACCAGGATTGCTGTTTGACGTCTACAGAGCATTGTTTCAACATTCATCAGATTTAATGCACTATGCCACATAAGCGAGGTGATGCTACTAGGGTAGGTTTTGGAAATTTACACACACACAAGTCTGCTAAGGTAGTTAGGTTGAAGGATTCCTAGCTCTGGGAGAAAGGTTACATTTTCTGCCTTATCCCCAGCTCCCCAGCTATTGGGGTT
>NW_012106875.1:29072-29716 GCF_000951045.1 Mandrillus leucophaeus
AGAGAGAGAGAGAGAGAGAGAGAGAGACGGAGTCTCGCTCTGTCACCCAGGCTGGAGAGCACTGGCGGGATCTCAACTCACTGCAACCTCCGACTCCAGGTTCAATCGATTCTCCTGCCTCAGCCTCCTGAGTGGCTGGGATTACAGGCGCGCAGCACCACATCCGGCTAAATTTTGTATTTTTAGTAGAGATGGGGTTTTACCATGTTGGTCAGGCTAGTCTCGAACTCCTGAGCTCGTGATCCACCCGCCTTGGCCTCCCAAAGTGCTGGGATTACAGACGTGAGCCACCGCGCCTGGCCTATCATGCATATTTGAACTTATTTGAGTTTAATAAAAACAGAGCAGAGAGAGAAATAGCTGGCAGACCAGCAGCTCTGAGCTATCTCATGTAAGGCTTAGCGGAGAATCCTGCCCAAGTCCAATCTCCAAGCTCTACACATCTCACCAACAAAACAGGAAGCCAACACGTTCTGGATCTTCTTTCCAAGATAAAGGCGACCTTTTATAGTATTTTTTTTTCAGAGACAACGGAAGCTCAAAAATAATTGCTGAGAAAGGAGGAACTTTTCTAGAAGAACTTAAATCCAAAAGGCTATGGGATAGTAATGAGAAGTGGAGGAGAACAAAAAAGGCATGGAAAG
>NW_012106875.1:31031-44326 GCF_000951045.1 Mandrillus leucophaeus
GGCAGAATCATGGCTCACAGGAGCCTCAACCTCCCTGGGCTCAGGTCATCCTCCCATCTCAGCCTCCGAAGTAGCTGGGACTACAGGCATGCCACCACACACAGCTAATTTTTGTATTTTTTGTAGAGACGAGGTTTCACCATGTTGCCCAGGCTGATCTTGAACTCCTGGAGTCAAACGATCCACCTGTCTCGGTCTCCCAAAGTGTTGGGATTACAGGCATGAGCCACCGTGCCTGGCCCCATTTAATTTTTCTATTTTATTTAATTTGTGTGGACTTGGGCCTCAAAGAGAAAAGCGAGAAGAAAATGCCTCGTGTACAGTGGAGCCACTGGCGAGTTCTCTTAGGCCTAATCTGCATCTGAAGTTCTCAAATATTTTGGTCTCAGAACCCACCTACTTTCTTAAAAATTGAGGATTCCAAAAGACTTTTTAAGTGTGGGTTATTGATGTTTACTATATTCACAAATAATACTCAGGGTTGGGAGTGGTAGCTCACACCTGTAACCTCAGCACTATGGGAAGCCGAGGTGGGCAGATCACTTGAGGTCAGGAGTTCGAGACCAGCCTGGCCAACATGGAGAAACTCCATCTCTACTAAAAATTAAAAAAGTAGCTGGGCATAGTGGTGCACACTTGTAATCCCACCTAGTTGGGAGGATGAGGCAGGCAGGAAAATCACTTGAACCTGGGAGGTGAGGTTGCAGTGAGCTGAGATCATGCCACCGTACTCTAGCCTGGTTGACAGAGTGAGACTCAATCTCAAAATAAAATAAATAAAATAATAATGCTGAGGAAATCTTAAATATTCATATAAAAAAGTAATATATTACATGTTAATATAAATAACACAGTTGATGAAAAGTGTATTTTGCAAAACAAAACAAAAATGTGGTGAGGAGAGTGATGTCATTTACAGTTTACAGATCTCTTTAATGTCTAGCTTAATAGAAAACAGCTGGATTCTCATAGCCACTCTGCTTCTACACTCAGCCTGTTGTAATAACTTGTTTTAGTGGAAGTTCGTGAAGAAAAATCAGCCTCTGTGTAGGGGAGAAATATTTTAATAGCTTTTTCAGGTATTGGTGCTTATGGTGTGACACTATACCTAAGTTCAGTAAGTACTAGTTTCTCAGAAGTTAATTTCAGTGTGGAATCTGCAGCCTTAACAATGGAGTTTTCTGCAACTTTAACAATGGAGTTTTTCCTCTGTTACAGGAATTCCACTGGTTTATTTTGCGCTTTGAATACATTTTGTCTACGTATGATTTTGTAACATTTGGAAGATACTGGTTACCTGAGTTATATAGATCTTGCAATTTCAACAAATTTTATTATACAACATCAAAAATCATTTTTTAACAATATTACCACCAATCTCATCAGAATAGTCTCTATAAGGAAATTGTCAAGCTCACTGTGATAGACATAAGTTTTCTATAGTTCTTATTTTCTCTTGAGTTCAGATTTTATCTTTGGCAACAAATACTCTTTGTTATTTTACTTGAGGTGACAATCTCACTTTATTCATTTTTGAGAAAGAATTTCTGAAATATCTAAGTCTAAAATAACAGTAGTTTGTCTTACATAATTTAAAGTAAAAACAGTGTTCCAAGAAAAAAGAAATGGTTAGGTTAACTCACAATTCAATTACCAAGTGTTTTTTTCTCAAGAAAACTAACATACTTCACTGTTCAGCAGAACGGCTTTTGTGCCCTTCCCATGTGGTCACACAGGATATTAAATGGATACGAACATAAAGGTCAAGGCATAATGAAATTAATTTGTACTGATGTACCAAGGACATTCTTAAGTGAAACTGACATTCATTTTACTATAAGTATGTGGTAATAATTTGGTGCCATGCTAAAATGACAGCAGTTTTACTCCCTTTTGCTTTGTAAAATATACATATTTTTATTTTTTTTGATGCTCTACATGCTCAGAAAACTATACTAATGAACTACAGAAATTAACCCAAAAGTACAGTCTTTGCTTCTGCACCATCCGTGGACATGTAAAGAGAGTGAAAAAGGCAAATAGTATCCTAATATTATTATGAAAGTAGTTTTGACCTTACAGACTCCCTGGAATGGTCTCAGGGATACCACCTCGCAGTCATCTGAGGCACAGTTTGAAAACCACTGCTCTCAGCTCCCTTTTATACTTTTGCATGCCTCTTTACTCAGTGTCCAGCTCCTGGTGACCTTTGGCTACTCTAAGTTTCCCCAGTGAAACATTCAGTAGTGTTGTATTGCTTTAAGTTCTCTGATTTAAAATGTACTATATCCTGGCAGGGTGTGGTGGCTCACACCTGTAATCCCAGCACTTTGGAAGGCGGAGGAGGAGTTCCAGACCAGCCTGGAAAACATAGCAAGACCCTGTCTCTACAAAACAGAAACAAAAATAAGAATTAGCCGGGCATGGTGGTGTGAGACTGTAGTCCCAGCTACTCAGGTGGGTGAGATGGGAGAATCATCTGAGCCGGGGAGATGGAGGCTGAAGTGAGCCATGATTGCGCCACTGCACTCCAGTCTAGGTGACAGAGTGAGATCTTGTCTTAAAAATAAATAAATGAATAAAAAATAAAACAGAATGTACTACATCTTCTATTCACAACAATAAAAACTTTATTGAGTACCTAATATGTGCCAAACACTGTTCAAAACATTTGAAAATACAGACGTCAACGAGATAAGCAAGGTCACTGGTCTTGTGGACTTTCTATTCTAGAGGGAGAAAATAGACAGTAAACTTGTAAGTGAATTAACATACAAGGTAGTTGATAACTTCCAACAATATTGAGTGCTGTGATAGCCATAAAAATAAACCGATGCGACTCAGCATGATTGGGTGAGCCAGTAGCCAGGTGGCCCCAACCCAGCAGATGTCATGTTTCTGCATCCAGCGTGCATAACAGTACATCAAAAGTGGGGTGACTGAAGATTCCAGCGAGAATCTGGCTACCATAGAATTGCGATAGCCCTGGAAAGCTGGGGAAGAGGAAGAGGACAGAAGGCAGGCTTGCTTGTATTTGAAAGTGGTGCTCCTGGCCAGGCACAGTGGCTCATGCCTGTAATCTCAGCACTTTGGGAGGGTGAGGCGGGCGGATCACTTGAGGTCAGGAGTTTGAGGCCAGCCTGGCCAACATGGTGAAACGCTGTCTCTACTAAAAATACAAAAATTAGCCAGGCGTGGTGGCAGGTGCCTGTAATCCCAGCTACTCAGGAGGCTGAGGCAGGAGAATCGCTCGAACCCAGGAGGCAGAGGTTGCAGTGAGCTGAGATGGTGTCACTGCACTCCAGCCTGGGTGACAGTGAGAAATTCCATCAAAAAAAAAAAAAAAAAAAAGAAAGAAAGAAGAAAGGAAGGAAGGGAGGGAGGGAGGGAGGGAGGGCAGGCTCTGGGTAGAATGTAGCCTGGCCAGTCTCCAGGGGGAATAGCAAGTTACTGAGAGAAAGTCACTTAAGAAAAACTGAGGCCAGGACAAGAAGCCACTCTGTCCTGCTGGGGGCCAACGTGGGATGCTGATGTTCCTAGCTGCCACTTGTTCTGTCTGAGGATGGTGGCAGAAGGGGGCAAGGATGGAAGTGGGGCTGTTTGTAATGTGAAGTTTCCATTACCCTGATGGAAATATCCAACTTACACTGATACTCAGAAGCTGGCTACTATTTCTGCTTTGGGGTGTTCCAGAGCTGCTTCCAGAACATACTAATACTTTTCATCTGTACCAGTATTCACCTAACCCAGGTATCTAGGGCAAAGCCAGACAAATGACAATAAAAAATAGTCTGGGCATGGTGGCTTACGCCTGTAATCCCAGCGCTTTAGGAGACCAAGGCAGGAAGATCGCTTAACGCCAGGAGTTCGAGACCAGCCTGGGAAACATAGTGAGACCTCGTCTCTATTAAAAACATTTTAAAAATTAAAAATTAGCCAGGTCAGGCCAGGCGCAGTGGCTCATGCCTGTAATCCCAGCATTCTGAGAGGCCAAGGTGGGCAGATTATTTGAGGTCAGGAGTTCAAGACCAGCTTGGCCAATATGGTGAATGAAACTATGTCTCTAAAAACAACAAAAAAAAATTTAGCTCAACCTGGTGGCACATACCTGCAATCTCAGCTACTCAGGAGGCTGACACGGGAGAATTACTTGAATCTAGGAAGTGGAGGTTGCAGCGAGGCGAGAGCGGGCCACTGCACTCCAGCCTGGGTGACAGAGCGAGACTCTGTCTCTATAAAATAAAATAAAATAAAATAAATAAAAATTAGCCAGGTGTGTGGTGGCTAATTTGAAAAGCACTTTGCCATGGAAGAAACAAATATGACGCTACTCCCTCGAGAAAGTTGCGGTGGAATTAATTCCTTTGTTTTGGTTTTTCTGTCTCCTTTACCCCAGCAAGATGCTGCTGCTGTTCATGCTGAAGGAATGTGTCTTCTGCAGTAGGGCAGCATCTCCCAGGCAAGCTTCTGGTGTTTTTCTGTGATGCAGCTGCTCTTCCCAGTCCTGGGACATGGGCTATCAGCTTTTCGCTCCGCCCTTCCCTGTGGTCTGTTCCCTGGGAGTTAATGCTCTTCTCCATGCTTCACTGAGGAACCACGATCTGGTTTCATGGGTTTCACGCTTTTCTCATAAGTATGAATTATTGTAACCCCAACAGAGGCACATTTGATCCCTTTCACAAGTCATTTCTCTCTTAGCCACTTCATGTTTTCCAGAAGACACGTCCTGGAGTGGCTGTTTCTCTGCAGAACTGCACTGTAGAGCGATCACGTGCACCCTACTTCAAATGTGGAAAAATCTCCCTGCTACGGAAATGCGCACCCAAAGCCATCCATTCAATCTTCTCCATCAATTAGATAATAAGATACTCCCTGTCCTCATTAAATCAGAAAATTCTTGAAGGCAAGCCTGTTGTTTTTCCTTGCATCCCTACAGTCCCAGCCTTTGGAGAAGGTTGATGGTTACGTTATAAGAACATCAGAAAATTTGATTAGAAAGACACTGCACAGTACTTTTTTGTGGGTGTTTTGTTTTTTGTTTATTTTTATTTGTAGAGACGGGCTCGCTCTGTTAGCCAGGTTGGAGTGCAGTGGCATGACCACAGCTCACTGTGGCCTCAACCTCCTGGGCTCAAGTGATCCTCCTGCCTCAGCCTCCCAAGTAGCTGGGACTACAGGCATGCACCACCACCCCTGGATAATTTGCCTCTGTTGTCCAGGATGGGATTCAAGCAATCCTCCTGCCTTAGCCTGCCAAAGTGCTGGGATTGTAGGCATAAGCCACCGCAGTCAGCCTCAGTGGTCTTCACATTGTCCCCAGAGAGAGTTGTGAGTGGGTGATAAGAGTGGTGGGAGAATGGATTTTTCTCTGCTGTCTATTTCAAGAGCAATAGTACTTCTGTTCTAACTACCTCTGCCCCAGTCACATAACTTATTATATGGTCCCATTTTAGCCTGGCTCCTAGAGTGTTTAAAGCCAAATTTATAATACCTGTATAGCAGCTCTATGGGATCTTATCACAAGTATCTGGGAATAAAAGCCTGAAGGGCTTCATCATATTTTTCCTGGCTTCAATATCCTTTTGTCCTGTCTTCCACACCTTCATCACTGTTGTTTTGTCTTCTCTATTCAACTTTTACATGTATCTTGGATACATTTTGTCTCCTAAAACAGACCCTCACATAAACTTTAACAGTTGGTCCTGCATCTCTATCACAGGGACATTTTTCACCTTAAAAAAAAAAAATTACAGGAATCATCCCAAACCTTCACTTTGGGCTCTGGGGAATATCATAAGGGAACAACAGAGTTGAATCAGAAAAAGGCAAATCAGAATCGCAAGGGAGCCTCTAGGTTTTCACAGCTGCCTAACCTAGTTCTAACACCACCAGCATGCGCTCTAAATAATGCATGAGGAATGAGCCTTGCCAGTCTACTGATTGGATTAGTATGGGGGCAGGGAGTAGCTAAGGGTGGGGGCACTAGCAGGAAATCACAAAGAAGATAAGGAAAGCAGAATAGTTTTCCTTTGTTCATTCTTCAAAAAGCCCTACAGTAAATGCACGTAGTGCAAAGTAAAGCTAGGAAAATGAGGGTACATTCTAGCTGGTCACTTTATCCGATTCATCCTAAATTCTAGCTTTGTGTCCCAGCTTTTCAATTCCTACTTCCAGTTCTCTTTGCTTTCTGCAAATGTGATTCACCTCTTAGCTACTTGAAACAGAGCTCGCTTTTTGTCTCATCGAGTCTTCTCAATCCTGTGGTTTGAGTGTCTCCTTTCATCCTTTGAAAACCCTGTTAAGCCACTGGCTCCATCACCCATGGCTGAACCAGGAGCTAGTGGTCATCACGGAAGAGGGAAAGAAGACTGCAATCAGAAAGATGTAATCAAAAAGCTGTTGTGGTTTAAAAGCAACATTAAGTGAATTCAATTACAGTTGTGTGTGTGTCCCAGACCTTCATTGTTCAAATATTTTCCTTCAATGTTTCCTTTTTATTTTGTTTGATTTGGTATAATGGAGCTCATGGGGAAGGGAAAAGGAGCTGAAATCCTAACCAATATATAATTTCCATTATGTAATATGAGCTCATTTTTTAAGACAAAAAATTTATCCTGTTTTGTAGCCATCCACACAGGATCTCCATGGAAGAGACTAAGCACCGATAATATTAGACAGAAAAAATGCTGAGATTGCACATTTCAGCTATTTTTCTTTGGCTCTACACGGGCAAAGAACGCATCCAGAGGGCTTTACTGAGAACATTCACTGCACAGACATTGTTTACTAAAGGAAGCTGACTGTAGCAGTTGCTGGTGAGGAAGAGGATACTTTCCTCAGCTTAATTCCCAGAATACAGAGTGTGAGTGTGTGGGAGAAATCCCAGTGAACTTGACAAACACATGACATTCATACTGTGAGGACAACAGATGGGACGTGTCAGCAATAAACTGCCTACGTTTCGTGAGGCTATTTCCTAAGAGGAACAGTGTGGCATAGTGGGAAGAATAGTAAATTCAAAGGGTTTAATTTTGGTTTTGGCTTATGGTGCTTTAAAATTGTCACTCCAAAAGCTGAATGTGTCAAGAAAACCACTTAATCCCAAGCAATGTTATGAATTACATGGCTGTGAACCAAACAAGTACTCTGGTTTAGAGTCTGGTAAGTGGACGCTGAACCAGTCAAAAAGCCTGCAAGCCAGGTCTGAACCACTTGTACATCCCATGCAGCCCTTTCTATGGTGATTAGTCAAGACTCTCCAGATAAACAGAGTCAATGAAAGAGATTTATTTTGAAGAATCTGCTCATGCGATTGTGGGGGTGGGCAAGTCCAAAATCTGCAAGGCAGGCCAGCAGACTGGAAATTTCAGAAGAAGCTGCTGTTGCAGTCTTGAGTCTCAATGCAGCCTGGAGGCAGAATCCCTTTCTCTTTAGGGGAGCTCAGTTATTTTTCTTAAAGCCCTCAACTGATTGAACAAGGCCCACAAACATTACAAAGGGTAGTCTGCTTTATTCAAAGCCTACTGGTTTATATGTTAACCATATCTTTTTATTATTATCATTATTTTTGAGATGGAGTCTCGCTATGTCGCCCAGACTGGAGTGCAATGGCACGATCTTGGCTTTGGCTCACTGCAAGCTCTGCCTCCTGGGTTCACGCTATTCTCCTGCCCCATCCTCCCAAGTAGCTGGGACTACAGGCGCCTGCCACCACGCCCAGCTACTTTTTTGTTATTTTAGTAGAGACGTGGTTTCACTGTCTTAGCCAGGATGGTCTCGATCTCCTGACCTTGTGATCCACCTACCTTGGCCTCCCAAAGTGCTGGGATTACAGGCGTGAGCCACCGTGCCCAGCCAACCATATCTTTTTGAAAATATCTTTACAGCAACATCTAGACTGATGTTTGACCAAACAACTGCGTACTATAACCTGGCCATGTTGACACATAAAATTAACCATCACACATAGTAAGTGCTCAAGAAGTTGACGTGATTTGATATCCCAAGACAGATATATTTCTCAGTCACTATGTCTTCAGCTGAACAAAGTAGAGATTAGACTTTATTAGTCTAACTCTGATAGTCCAAGGGCAAAATTTGTCTTGAGAATATGAGAGAAGCTGCAACTTCGGGTCTCCTCAGGCGAATTGAAGAGGTTCCTTTTATAAACAGATTTTCTTAAAATAGTGGTAAAATATGCATAACATATAATGTAACATTTTAACCGTACAGTTCAGTGACATTAAGTACATTTACATTATTGTGCAACCATCACCACGTTCTATCTCCAGAACTTTTTCAACATCCCAAGCCAAACCGACTCTGAAATCATTAAATAGTAACTCTCCATCCTCCCATTTCTTTAGCCTTGGCAACGACCATTCTACTTTCTGACTGTATGAATTTGACTACTAGGTAGCTCATACAAGCAGAATCATACAGTATCTGTCATTTCGCATCCTGCATATTTCATTAACATAATGCCTTCAAAATTCATCTATGTTGTTGCATGTGTCCGAATTTCATTCATTTCTAAGCCTGAATAATATACCATTGTATGTACATACCACTTTTTTGGTTCATTCATCTGTCAGTGGACATTTGGGTTGTTTCAAATTCAGAGTAATTCCGTTCAATTCAATTGGGTTCTTTGGTTATTGAGAATAAAGAGGTTACAAATTGAGTATACAAATATCTGTTGGAGTCTCTGCTTTCAGTTCTTTGGAGTATATGCCCAGAAGTGCAATGGCCAGATCATATGGTAATTCTATGTTTAATGTTTTGAGAAACCACCATACTGTTTTCCACAATGACTGCAACACTTTACATTACCATCAGCAGTACACAAGTGTTCTGATTTCTCCACATCCTCACAAACACTTGTTGTTTTGTTTTTTTTGAAACTTTTTATAACGGCCATCCTAATGAGTATGAAGTGGTATCTCGTTGTGCTTTTGATTTGCATTACCCAATAATTAGTGATGTTAAGCATCTTTTCTTGTGTTTATCACCTATTTGAATATCTTCTTTGGAGGAATGCCTCTGTGTCCTTTGCTTACTTTTAATGGAATCGTTGAATATTATATTTATCTTCGGGAATGTCTCTGTAAAATATTTTAGCCAGTCCACGTATACTGAATGCCAACAATTTCTACAATAAAAATGCATTTCTACCAAATCAAACCTACAATGGGATACCACCTCACACCCATTACGATGGCTACTATCAAAACCCAGAAAATAACAAGTGTTGGTGGTGATAAGGAGAAACAGGGATACTTGTGCACTACTGATAGCAATGTAAAACAATGCAGCTTTTCTAGAAAACAGGCTGATGGTTAATCAAAAAATTAAAGAGAGGCCGGGCATGGTGGCTTACACCTGTAATCCCAGCACTTTGGGAGGCTGAGGCAGGTGGATCATGAGGTCAAGAGATTGAGACCATCCTGGCCAACATGGTGAAACTCTGCCTTTACTAAAAATACAAAAATTAGTTGGGCGTGGTGATGCGCACCTATAGTCCCAGCTACTCGGGAGGCTGAGGCAGGAGAATCACTTGAGCCTGGGAAGGCAGAGGTTGCAGTGAGCCGAGATTGCGCCATTGCACTCCAGCCTGGAGACAGAGCAAGACTCTGTCTTAAAAAATAAAATTAAAAATAGAATTACCATACCATCCAGCAATTCCACCTTTGGGTATGTATCCAAAGGAATTGAAACAACAGTTGCAAAGAGATATTTGTACACCCCTGTTCATAGAAATATTAGGTCACAATAGTTAGAAGGAAGAAACAACCTAAATGTCCATTAATGGATGAATGGATAAACACAATGTGGTATATCCATACAATGGAATACGATTCAGTCTTAAAAAGGAAAGAGCTTCAGACACATGATACAACATAAATGAACCTTGAGGACATTATGCTAAGTAAAATGTGCTAGTCACAAAAAGGCAAATATGACATAATCCTCTTTATACGAGATACCTAGTGTAGAGTAACTTATAGAGACAAAAGCAGAATAGTGGTCCCCAGAGAACTGGGGAGGGAGAAACGGGGAGTTTTTAAAAGGTACAGACTCTTAGTTTTGCAAGATGAAAAGAGTTCTAGAGACTTGTTGCCCAAAAGTCTGAATGTACCTGACGCTACTGAACTTTGAACTTAAAAATGATTTAGATGGCAAATTTGATATTATGTGTATTTTACCACAACTAAAAATAAAAATTAAGAATATTTTATATTTTCATTTTTAATATCAAGTGAACATGTTTTCGCACCAATGAACATATTTCTACATTATTATTTTAGTGGATACATAATGTTCTATTTCATAATTGCATAACTTATTCAATGAGATTGCCATTTTTGTAAATTTATATTTTCTACAAAGCTACTATCACAAACAGGCTGCGATGAACATTGCTGCAAGCTACAGCTTTGCCAATTGTGTAACTATTTCCTTAGAATAAATTCCTAGAACGGAAATGCTAGGTCAAATACGTCCAGAATCTGACCACTCTTTATAATCTACCTTGCTATGCCCCCCGCCCCAGATAGCTACACTGCTCTCCCCCTTGCTACCTTCAGGCTGATACCCGTGGTCATCATGGGTGGCCTTCCCTGACCACCCGTTGCAACTGAAATGCCCTCCTCCCACCCAACACACACTTGCTGTCCCCATCTCTGCTTGTTCTCCACAGCACTGATCATTCTATAATAAGCTAGCCCCTGATTCTTGTTTATCGTGTTTATTGTCTGTCTTCCTCCTCTCCAGGATGTCAGCTCCATGAGGGTCAGGCTTCCTCTTTCAACTCCATTCCCATCCCCCAGCACTCAAGTGTTCTTCAAGTATCCCTTAAACATTCCAACAGTAAGACCCAGTTCCTGTTTTGAAGGAATTCATGGTCCGCTGGGGGAAACCGACCTCAGACAACAGAGGGAATGATGCTATATTCCCAGATACTCACAACACGCTGGAGAAAGCATCGAGGAAGCAATGACAGAGGAGGTGACATCTGAGCAGAGCCCTGATAGGCGAATCTGGGAACAGGAGAGAGGCAGTAACCCTGCAGGGGCACATTCTGATGTGTGTGGACCATAGGCTGGGGTGGAGGGTGGGGAATGGTTGGGGTCAGATTGTAAACAGTGTTGAGTGTTGAGGGGCACAGGACAGAGCTTTAGCTTTTTTTCTTTTTTTTTTTTTTGGAGACAGGGTCCGTCTCTGTCATCCAGGCTGGAATGCAATGGTGTGATCATAGCTCACTGCAGCCTCAAATTTCTGGAAGAGTCTTAATTTTAACCTGTAACATTCAGGTTAAATTTCAACCTGTCACAATCAAACCGTCCCCTAGGGCTTCACCGCTGCCAGGCCACCTGATGATGGCAAAGTGTAGAAGAAGATTAAACTGGACTCTAATCTCCACTCCAGCACACCCCTGTTTGAGACGGGGCAGCCCAGCACGACCTGACTTACACACTGTGCTTCTGGTGGGTCCTTCCTTGGAAGGCCGTGCTCCATGGCTGGAATTTTGAAAACCATCTCTGCTGGCAATGAAAGCTGCTGCCTTATAGAATGACCAAGGCCAGCACTTTGGGAGGCTGAGGTGGGAGGATCATTTGAAGCCAGGAGTTTGAGACCAGCCTAGGCAATGTAGTGAGAACTTGTCTCTATAAAATAAACAGAATTAGCCTGATATAGCGGTTAGTGCCTACAATCCCAGCTAGGGAGGCTGAAGTGGGAGGGTCACTTGATGCCAGGAGATTAAGGCTGCAGTGAACCATAATTATACTCTACACTCCAGCCTGGGTAACAGCATGAGAACCTGTCTCAAAAAAAAAAAAAAAAAAGAAGAAGAAAAAGAGCAAGTGGAATCTCCTTTCTTCTCACAGGAGGGCAGGACCCTTTTACAACCTGTAAAAGTGTGTAGGTTTTCTGGAAAAGATTGAATTGCAACGGGTATAGAAACCAACCTTGGGCTTTGGGGAGGACTCAAACCTTGTCAAGGCTCAGCAAGAGAGAACAGAGCTGCCTTCCACATGATAGCAAGTCACCCTTCCCGGCAGCACACTTGAGATCAGCTCCTGCTGCAATCCCTGTGTCCCAAGAGGTATAGCAATTCACTAAAAACACACACTCAGTTAGCAGAACAGGTGACGTCAGCTTTCCAACTCTGACGTTTTAGATGGGTTTTTTAAAGTCCTAAAAAATCCACTAAGATGAAAATAGTGGACGTGAGGCTGAGGTGGGAGAATCATTTGAACCCAGGAGTTCGAGATTGCAGTGAGCCATGATCATGCCACTGCACTCCAACCCGGGCAACAGAATGAGACGCTGTCTCAAAACAAACAAACAAAAAATGTGGAACTGCAGAAGCAAGGGTACAGAACCTGGAAACTGGGTAGAGGGGTAAGAGGAGAGGGCAGGGAGGGCCATGGGGCAGGGAAGGTCGTGGAGGACTCCTAGACCATTGGATTTTGGCCAAATCTATTTTCTTATCTGCAAAACAAGAGAGAAACTCACGCTCTCTGGGTGCCCTGTTACCTCTCACGGTGACATTTCTTTGTCTTTGAAAAGTGTAACGCATACAAGAGTGCCAGATTCCCATTTTCTATCAATTTCTAGAAAGTTGCGACTAAGGTTATGAGAAACCTGGGTCATACCTGGGTAATAAAATGCTGACCTCAGGAGTCATGCAGTCCTTAGGTGGAGCAGAACGACCTGGCCTGACTTGTGGAGACTTGCGGCTTCGTAAATGCCCGCTCGCGATGCCCCTTGCTGCCCTGGGATGTGCCCCTGCTGGGCTGGATTGGCCCAGCCACCAGGCAGCGCAAGTCCCCCGCCTCCAGCGCCCCTCAAACTCGTAAGAGCCTCAGGTTCCCCATCATAGACAAAGGACTTGGATGAGCCCTCTGAGGTCCCCTCCAGCTCTCAGGTCTGAGGCTATGGTTTATGAATACTGCATTTCTACTCTGCAAAAAAAAAAAAAAAATTAATGATACCATGTCTGAAAAGTGCCATGAATTACTTGGGATAGAAGTGATGAGTTAATTTTGTTGCCCACAGTTTCTGTAATCCAATAAAATGGCAATACTCAGGCTGGGCTTGGTGGCTCATGCCTGTAGTCCCAGTATTTTGGGAGATGGAAGCAGGCAGACTTCTTGAGCTCAGGAGTTCGAGGCTGCAGTGAGCTATGACTGCACCACTGTACTCTAGCCTGGGCAACATAGTGAGACCACGTCTCTGCAAAAATATAAAAACTTAGCTGGGCATAATAGTACACATCTGTAGTCCCAGCT
>NW_012106875.1:47371-48720 GCF_000951045.1 Mandrillus leucophaeus
GCCAGGATGGTCTCGATCTCCTGACCTCGTGATCCGCCCGTCTCGGCCTCCCAAAGTGCTGGGATTACAGGCTTGAGCCACCGCGCCCGGTCGCTTGTGCTCCTTTTAAAAAAAAAGTTTGCCAGCCCCTGCTCTCCAGATTGTTCAACCTTTCCTCCACGGAGAATGAAACAGGCACTGGAAGTCACGAACCTCCAAGGAGAATGAAACAGGCACTGGAAGTAACGAACAATGTCCAAACCAGAAGAAGCTCATAAGGAAAAGCAAAACAACTTCAATTATGGGGTAGAAACTCAAGTAATTAATGTGGAAAGAATTTTCAAGCTCTAGAACAAAATCGAGTTTCTGCTCTTCACCGATTTTCTGTTGTTCATTCACAAACATTTATCCAATACCCTCTAATTGGCATGACTCTGTGCTGAGTGTTGTAAGTCTTTTAGAGTTACTACTTTAAACCGTAACATTGTTACTTGATCAGTGTTATTGAGAACTGAAGTTGTTTAGAGGAAGGATAGTTGGAAGGAAAGAAGACAAAAACAGATTGGTCAATTTATTACTTGGATCATCAGTCTCTTGAACTGATTGTTTTAATTTTAAAAAGTTTTTATTAGTGCAAATTTATGGAGTGCATGAGAGATTTTGTAACATGTATATAATGTGAAATTGATTATTTTAAGCAGGTGTTTTGCTAAACGTATTTTAAACAATGATATGATTTGGCTGTGTCCCCACCCAAATCTCATCTTGAATTGTGTTACAGTTTCCATAATCCCCATGTGTCATGGGAGGGACCCCCATGCTGTTCTCCTGGTAGTGTGTAAGTTCTCAGGAGAGCTGATGGTTTTATAAGGGGCTTTCCCTCGGCCCCCTTTCACTCTGCATTTCTCCTTGCTGCTGTCCTGTGAAGAAGGACCTGTTTGCTTCCCCATCCACCATGATTGTAAGTTTCCTGAGGCCTCCCCAGCCATGCTGAACTGTGAGTCAATTAAACCTCTTTCTTTTATTAAATTACCCAATCTTGGGTATGTCTTTATTAGCAGCATGAGAACAGACCAATACAAAAATGTTTGCTTGTGATGACTTAACTTTCAAAAAGGACTTGAAACAACTTAAACCAAAGCACATGCAAAACTCAGGAGGGAGGCAAGCAGGATAGACAACAAGGTCTGAAAAGTAATGTGGCACAAGCAGGCAGGACATGCAAGGGGCCATGGAATTATTTTATTGCATTTCCATTTGGATTCTGAGACTCCCATCTCAAAAAAATCCCAGGGTGGGGGCAGGGTGGTAGGGTAGGGAAGATAAAATCGGTAATGAGAGTAAACTCAGGGGGGAGAAAGCTTTCTAAA
>NW_012106875.1:51035-53686 GCF_000951045.1 Mandrillus leucophaeus
TTCAGGAGGCTGACGCAGGAGGCTTGCTTGAGCCTGGGATGTCGAGGCTGCAGTAAGCCCTGATATTGCACCACTAAATTGCAACCAGGCCTACAGGACAAGACTCTGTCTAAAAATAAATAAATAAATAAATTAATTAATTAATTTAAAAAATTCCTACATAGTTTACAGATCACTTTAAGTGATCAGATAGGCAGGGATCTGAGTCATTGTTTCAATTTCACAGATGAGAAAATTAGCATTGTTTCTTATATTATGGATCCTCCTTATTACTGAAAGTAATCCATTTTGAATCAAAGCACAAATTGCTACGAAAAAAATGGCTGAGAGAATCTCTTCTTGGGCAACTTTCAAGGAATGCTCCAGATCTAACCTTAAACAAAAGGACAGGGCAAAGCAATGTTATCTTTTAGGTCAGAAAAATAAACAGACTTTTCTGTTTTCTTCCCTCTTTTGTAAGCAGTGACACTTGAGAAGTTTCTCATCAGCAGGTTTCTGCCCAAGCCTGAAAATTTTCTGACTGACATGAGCCTAAAAAGGGTGGGGACAATCTGAGGACACCTCCCTGGTACTCTAAACATGTTGTGAGTAGATGGAAATGAAGGCTACAATTTTTAGGGAAAAATCTTCCTGCTCATTTTTCGGATGACATTGCATGGTATCCCTGACCCCTGAAAATGTTGAGAAGGGTAGAAAAGGATGAGATTTGTCAGTATCTGCTTGCTTTCCACGAGAGTTGGATGATTTCCAAGGAACCTTAGGGGTCAAATTTCTTAACTGGAAAGGGGTGGGACTGGCGAAGGCACAATCAGGAGTCTCATCTGCAAAGCCTACTCTTGCTGTGTGGTTTAACCTGCATTATAGCCCTGGGAGATTCACAGGTTTCTTTCTCTGTCTTCTGTAGGAGGCTCAGTAAAGTTGCCTCAAGTCAAACATTTAAGAAGTGATACCTGGCCCTGCAAGGTGCCTCACACCTGTAATCTCAGCACTTTGGAACGCTGAGGTGGGAGGATCACTTGTGGCCGGTTCAAGACTAGCCTAGGCAACATAGGGAGATCCTGTCTCTACCAAAAAAAAAAAAAAAAAGATTAGCCAGGTGTGATCAGTTTGTTTAAACTTAAATTAGCTGTGTATGTAGTCCCAGCTACTCAGAAAGCTGAGGTGGGAGGATGGATCCTTTGACCCCAGGAGTCTGAGGCTGTAGTGAGCTATGATCATGCCACTGCACTCCAGCTGAGTGACAGAATGAGACCCCTGGCTTTCAAAACCAGCTATCTGGAGTCCAACTTTAGTACTCTTTCCTTCTGTTACACAGACCCAAACATCATGAATGTTCTTAGGCCCCATTAGAGTGATGACACTGAAGTGGTAGAGACTTCCAGAGTGTATTAGTCCGTTTTCACACTGCTATAGAGAAATACTCAAGACTGGGTAATTTATAAGAGAAAGAGGTTTAATTAACTCACAGTTCCACATGACTAGATAGGCCTCAGGAAACTTACAATCATGGTAGAAGGCGAAGCAGGCACATCTTACATGGTGGCAGGCAAGAGAAAGGGAAGAGCCCCTTATAAAACCATCAGATCTCATGAAAATTCACTCACTGTCATGAGAACAGCATGGGGAAAACGGCACTCATGATCCAATCACCTCCCTCAACACATGGGGATTACACTTTGTGATGAGATTTAGGTGGGGATGCAGAGCCAAACCATATCACAGGGGAATAAGATCATGGGTCTCCCAAATTGACCATGATCTGGTTCCAAAGCAGTGAGATTCATTGAAAATAAGGTTTTACAACAGGAGCTGACAAACAGAAGCCCATGGATCAAATCCAGCCCACCGCCAGTTTGTGTATGGCCAGTGGGTTTAAACTACTTTTATATTTTTAAATGGTTGGGGGAAAGCTCAAAAGAAGCACAGTCCTTTGTTACATATACAAGTTACATGAATTTCAAGTTTGAGCGTCCGTAAATAACATTTTATTGGAACATAGGCCCATTGTTTAACTATTGTCTGGAGCTGCTTTCACACGGCATCTGGGGAATTGAACACAATTTATTCTTGTTATTCGCAGCATTTATGTTCCATAAAGTCACCATTAATACTGAATTAATGAATACTGAACTATTTCTCCTAGGGGAAATATAGGGTTAGTTTCCTGTGGGCCTCCGGTCACATTTTTGTCTACTGATCAATACGTAATTATATTTTATATGTGCTTCTGTTTAAAGGGACTTTGTTTAATATATATTGCTGACTTGTTAACATGAAACTCACGGAAACAGCACTAGAACTCATGCCTGAATGAAGCTCATCCAACACACGGGTTTTCTCCTTGAGGCACCTCACAGCTTCTTGTGCTTAGGAACTCTAGGCAGGACCTCAGCACTATACTTGGGAGTCACTGAAATGCAAAATCACTAACAGAAAGCACAAAAATGCAAAACACATGGGACTAAGTAGATCCTGAACAGGTGACTTATTTACAGTGCAAGAGTTGAAACAAAAAGACACAACATTGCCCTGTTCAGCATCAGCTGGAAATGTGGGTGTCAGGTGACATATGTTTTTCCAGGAATGAGTGCAAAGGAACCATGAGTATTCATTTTGAGGTTGCAAATAAATTTTAGTGAGTAGGTGAATTC
>NW_012106875.1:55306-68700 GCF_000951045.1 Mandrillus leucophaeus
TTTTTTTTTTTTTTGAGACGGGGTCTCACTCTGTCACCCAAGTTGGAGTACAGTAGTGCATTCTTGGCTCACTGCAACCTCCACCTCCTGGAGTCAACTCATTCTCCTACCTCAGCCTCCCGAGTAGCTGGGACCACAGGTGTGCACCACCAAGCCCGGCTAATTTTTTTTTTTTTTTTTGTATTTCATGCTGAGACATGGTCTCATTATGTTGCTCAGGCTGGTCTCGAATTCCTGGGCTCCAGCGATCCACCCACTTTGACCTCCCAAAGGCCAAAGCATGAGCCACGGCATCTGGCCTTGGATGTGAGGTTTCTTAGAATAGACACAGGAGGTGCAGGTGTCCCAGCTCCACAACTTAAGCAGGTCCAAACCAAATGCTTCATGCTTTCTACCCTGGCTCTTGGAGCTTCCCTGATGAAAATGTAACTCTGTCGTTTTGTTTGGAACCTAAGTATTAAGTACCTAGGTGTTTGGTTTACTAATGTCCAGCTGTATCCAAAGAAAAATCCTAAAGTACTAAGAAGAGAGAATGAACTAATTAATTTTTAAGTAGTCCTTCCGAGGGAACTTTCTGTCACGCAGCTTTTGGATGAGAGTTGGTGGGCATCAGTTCAAGGGCTTAGAGAGACGTTATTTTGTGTCCTTATTTGAAGAATGATCTGTAGACTTGAAACCTTATTATGTTGCGTTGGAAGGCGGGGAGGACCTGAAGGCAAAGCCAGGAATTTCTCAGGAAACAGTTTGGGGTCCACCCTACCCCATGAACAAGTCAGAGCTTTATTCTCCAGAGAGGGCTCGAGGTGATTTCATCCTGGAAGATTTTCAAAACTTGCGTCCACCACCCCATGAAAAAATTCCATCAATGCCCGCATTTGTATGGACAAAAAGGCGTGTGTCTCCTAAGCCCCTTGTGGAGACTGGTGTGCCTGAAGCCCTTTTATGCTGACCTGAGTCTTGGTCTAGGTGACATTTCTCCTTCCTTTTTCCTGACATGGAGACAGAGGTTCAGATAGTTTAAAGCACTAGAATCCAAGAATTCTGATTCCACTTCATGTTTCTATTAATCATGTCCTGGTACTCTCAACTCCCCATGCTTAGTGATATCAAAAGTATAGCCATATGTGGAATATTAACTGGGTAACAGCAGTATCACGCTGTTCCCCATCCACCTTACAAAAAGCACAGGCTGCAGAACTGTGAGCTCAGCCTCCACAGAAATGGAAACTCTCAAGCTCTGCCGTGTGGCTGTGACAATCAGTGCAGGGGGTCAGAACCTGGGGTGACCCCAGAGAGCTAAGGTTCCTACTTAGTCTTTGGTCTCACGATGTGGATTTCACCTAAGGAGTGTCATAAAACAAATCACTGAATTGGGTATGTCTACCAAGAAACGCAGTCCTCCCCTCTCTCCCTCTCATCCTGACACTCCACAGGGAGCCTCTGCTGATTTCTCAGCAGCATGGTATGCCTGTGATCAACCATATGCTAAAAGATAAGGCTGAAAATGACCAGACAGTAGACTGTGAGCACATTCACGCCCAGGATTCATTTGAAGGGGTTTGTCAAGTCTAGAGGTCTCATCCTGGCTTGGTGGAACCCCAAATTCCCCTGTAGAGTAGACTGGAGAATCCAAGTGTGAAACCACATTTTTGAACCCAGATGCAGCCGCCTCCTTTGACCCTGAAGGTTGACATTGGGAAGCACTTACAAAAGCACAAGGAGGTGTGAATAGCACCTGGATTCTGAAAGTAAAACCTCCTGCCTTCAACCTCATTTGCATGCTTTTCTCCCCCAGATTGTTGCAATCAAATTAATTCTCTTCACTGCTCCTGGCTCCTTCTCTCAGAAGTGAGGCATTAGGTGAAGATAAGGGAGTGTGAGGAGACGCCCTTTATCGGGGAAGAGAAATGGAGGATGGAAAACAGGGTGGTGATTCAATTACATAGAGCACATTTCCTGTTCTTACAGACTGATGGCCGGCAGTTGAAACAGATTAAAGGTTACCTTTTGAAATCACCCCCTCAAAGTCTGGATTTCTATTTGTGAGCTGTTAGCGCTGGTGAAATAAGTATCTTAAGACTCTGTTACTTGTTATTTTTTAAAGGAGGAGAGCTTGGTCAAGTAAGTAGATAAATGATTTGAGAAGTCAGTTCTTGCACCTACTAAGACATACCTAAAGCAGAGTCCCCCAGGAAGACTGCTGGAGTAATTTGAAGAGGAGACCAGGAATGCAATTACATCCAGTTCTAGTAAAGCCAGGGGTGACTGAAACCTTAATTACAATGAAGGAGAAATATACTTTGTGAGCATTTGGAGTTGAATCTTCCTCTTGCCCTTTGCCAAGAGGAAAAAGAAAAAAAGTAAAAGTAAGGAGAAGAGACAGCAAACATTTTTGTCCACACCTGTCCTAATTTAAATTTCCTCCAGGACCCACTAGACTTAGCTCTGAGAAAAATGTGTATTTAGATCAATTGTCTCGCAGGGTCTAAGTAGAAAAGGAGAAGAAAGATACTCAGAGTCCAGTTCCTTCTCCACTTTCTGCATCTCTCATTAAGGAAGAACTTGTTGGCTTCTCAAGATTCACTCTCGTGGTATGGCTATAATAAAAAAATCAAAAAATAATAGATGTCGACATGGAAGGGAACACTTTTACACTGCTGTTGGGAATGTAAACTTGTGCAACCACTATGGAAAACAGTGTGGAGGTTCCTTAAAGAACTAAAAGTAGAACTACCATTTCATCCAGCAATCCCACTACGGGCTATCTACATAGAGGAAAAGAAATCATTATGTGAAAAAGATAGTGGCACACGCATGTTTATAGTAGCACAATTTGCAATTGCAAAAATAATGGAACCAACTCAAATGGCCGTCAACGAATGAATGGATAAAGAAAATGTGGCCGGGCGCAGTGGCTCACGTCTATAATCCCAGCACTTTGGGAGGTAGAGGCAGGATCAAGACCATCCTGACTAACATGGTGAAACCCCGTCTCTACTAAAAATACAAAAATTAGCCTGGTGTGGTGGTGGGCGCCTGTAATTCCAGCTACTTGGGAGGCTGAGGCAGGAGAATGGCGTGAACTGGGGACGTGGAGTTTGCAGTGAGCCGAGATTGTGCCACTGCACTCCAGTCTGGGTGACAGAGCGAGACTCTGTCTCAAAAAAAAAAAAAAAAGAAAAAGAAAGAAAGAAAATGTGATGTATATATATCATGGAATACTACTCAGCCATTAAAAAAATAAAAACATGAAATAATAGCATTTGCAGCAACCTGGATAGAACTGGAGACTATTATTCTAGGTGAAGTAACTGAGGAATGGAAAACCAAACATTATTTGTTTCCACTCATAAGTGGGAGCTAAGCTATGAGGATGCAAAGTCTTAAGAATGATATAATGTACTTTGGGGATCAGGTGAAAGGGTGGGAAGAGGGTGAGGGACAAAAGACTACAGATTGGGTACACTGTACGCTGGTTGGGTGATGGGTGCATCAGAATCTCAGAAATTACCACTACAGAACATAACCGAACATCACCTGCTCCCCCAAAACCTATTGAAATAAAAAGATATTTATTCTATGGGTTGCTGGATTTTGTTTTCCAACTAGATGGAGTTTTCAAGTCACCAAAGGCCATGTGTCACCCTAGAGCCTTGGAGGTAGTAGGTGTCTGTGTTTGCTTGGTGCTGCAGGGTGCTCCTTCAAGGCAGGAAAGAGGTTTCCTTATTCAAGTTGCCTCAGACCATGGGGTGGCCCTCCTTCCCCACTGCTTTCTCTTCATCCTCTGTCTTCAGAGGCACGTCTGATTGTAAAGCAGGTTGTCTTCTGGTCCATATGATTTTGGAGCCCTGGAAACATGCCAAGTACTATGCTAGGTGTTGGGGACAGAGAGAGGAAGAAGGCGATGTTTGCCTTCAAAGAGGCTATTGTTTAGGAGCAGACCCAGACCCAAACCAAAACAAAGTAACACAAAACAAAAGGCAGACCCAGACAATAAAAAATAATGCAGCCAAACAGAGCGAGCCCAGAGGAAGGACACTTAGTCCCTACCCTGGGGGGTTTCTTAGAGGAACCATCACTTGAAGAGTCCCTTGGAATTAGCTAGGGAGGTTTAAATTTTTCCACTCACCTCTTTGACAGAAGTGTTTGGAAGTTTCAGCTGGCAGGACTCCTTCTCACCACAGAGGATGCTGGTAGGGCTTCTGGTGATGCCGCACTCACTCACAAGGACAGTGAGTCAGGGCTGAGCTCTTGTTGTGGGGTCCCAAAGTTGTCACCTCTCTGGATAACATTTAATTTTGTTTTATATTTTAATCTCTAGAAACTTCAGGTTTTGAAAATTGATGTCTGTCAATTAAAGTGCATTGACTAAACCAACCTAATTTGCTTTCTCAGAGTTTATAAAGAACACATATAACTGCCAATCAAAGCTTTTGACTATTATAGGATACCCAAGGGAGAACGCGGTGCCTTATGAAATCCACAAAATGTTCTAATTACTGCACGCAGCCCTTTTGTGCTAGGACAAGATTTGCACAAGCCTGCTCTTGTCTTTCTTGTTTTTGTTTTTGGTATTTTAAAGATACTGAAGAAAGCAAACAGCTCTTTCACGCTGGTTAACTCTAACTTCACTTATCAGGGACTGTGCCTGAATATTAGACAGCCTAGGATAATTTGTGACTTTTTATTCATGAGCGAGAACACTTACTCCATTTAATTAAGTTATTTGGTTGACACCATTCTCTGTTCTCTTGTTTTTCTTTTTCTTTTCTTTTTTGAAGACAGGGTTTCCCTTTGTTGTCTAGGCTGGAGTTCAATGGCGTGATCACAGCTCACCGCAGGCTCAAACTCCTGGACTCAAGTGATCCTCCCACCTCAGCCTTCCAAGTAGCTGGGGCTACAGGCATGCACCACCATACCCTGTTAATTTTTAAATTTTCTATAGAGATAAGGCCTTGCTCTCTTGTCCCGGCTGGTCATAAACTCCTGGGCTCAAGTATTCCTCCGGCCGTGGCCTCCCAAAGTGCTGGGATTACAAGCATGAGCCGTTTCACCTCTCCACGACGCCTCCAGCTTCTTCATGGAACAGATCCAAATGGCATTCATTGTCTCCAATAAGCTAGGGAATTCGGGAACCTAAAACATCAAGCTAAGAAAAAAACAAGCAAACTTAGGTTCCTGGTAATTACCAAGAAACTCATGTCCCTGTCTTGTGACCCTGGAATCTTGTATGAGATGACTTCCAGGCAGGTAGCTAGCACTCTGATCCCAGGCAGCCTGGTAGCGACCTCTCTGTTCTCCCCCTAGACCAGGACATCTCCGCATCGTCCAGGACTTCAGCTACCCTTTACTCTTCCAAACCCTTGCCTTGGCCAGGTATCTGCTCCCAGGAACTCGTGTGCCCTGTTTCCATGGCCTGGGTCAGAACTCCACTTAGACCCCCTGCAGAAGCCTCAGTAGACTCCCACTTTAACTCACCACCCTTTCCCTTCATCTCAAACCTGTTTCTCCTCCGGCACTGCTTATCTCAGACAGCAGCATTCCCCTTCACACGGGGGCTTCAGCTATGATCTGGAGTGCAATGCTTATCTCCCATCTCTCATTGTAAAAGGGCTGCTGCTGCATGCCAGGGATTCTCCCTCCTCATTCTCTCTGTTCCTCGCCTCCTGCTGTTTCTTCCCCACAGCACTCTCTCGGTTTGGGCACTTACCATCTTTTGTGGGTATTAGGTAAGGCTCTCCTTGCCTAAATCCTTTCCAGTGAATCTAGCCTCCACACCCCTTGCAGGCTTTTCTTTTATTTTTATTTTCTTTATTTATTTTTTCTTTCTTTAGTTTTTTGAGACGGATTCTCGCTCTGTTGCCCAGGCTGGTGTGCAGTGGCCGGATCTCAGCTCACTGCAAGCTCCGCCTCCCGGGTTCACGCCATTCTCCTGCCTCAGCCTCCCGAGTAGCTGGGACTATAGGCGCCGCCACCTCGCCCGGCTAGTTTTTTGTATTTTTTAGTAGAGACGGAGTTTCTCCATGTTAGCCAGGATGGTCTTGATCTCCTGACCTCGTGATCCGCCCGTCTCGGCCTCCCAAAGTGCTGGCATTACAGGCTTGAGCCACTGCGCCCGGCCATTTTCTTTATTTTTTTAGAGGCAGGATTTTACTCCGCTGCCCAGGCTGGAGTGCAGTGGCATGATCAAACTACTTCCTACCTCAGCCTCCTGAGTAGCTGGAGCAGCTGGGACTTATAGGTGTATGCCATCATTCCTTGCTAATTTTCTTTGTAGAGATAGGGTCTCACTAGATTACCTATCCGGATCTTGAACTCCTGGCCTCAAAGAATCCGCACGCCTCAGCCATCCAAAGCTCTGGGATTACAAGTGTGACTTGGCCAGAATTTTCTTTTAAAAACTCAGATCCAATTCTTTGTGGTTGGACTTAAAACAATAAAAATTTATTCTCACAGTCTAGAGGCTAGAGTCCAAAATTAAGATGTCACTTGGGGCTGTGCTGTGGCCTCCCAAAGTGCTGGGATTACAGGAGTGAGCCATTGCATCCGGCCTCAGGGGTTCACACCTGTAATCCCGGCACTTTGGGAGGCCAAGGCAGGCGGATCGCTTGAGGTGAGGAGTTGGAGACCAACTTGGCCAACGTGGCAAAACCCCATCTGTACTAAAAATACAAAAATTAGCCAGGCGTGGTGACGGTCACCTGTAATCCCAGCTATTTGGGAAGCTGAGGCAAGAGAATGGTTTGAACCCAGGAGGCGGAGGCTGCAGCGAGCCAAGATTGCACCACTGCCCTGAGCCTGGACAACAGAGCCAGAGCAAGGCCCCGTCTCAAAAAAGAGATGCCACCTGAGCATTCTCCCTCCAAAGGCTCTGGGAGAATCCTTCCTTGCTCTTGTAGCTGCTGGTTGTTGCTGGCAATTGTGAGCGCTCCTTGGTTTGCAGACGCATCCTTCCAATCTCTGCTTCCTCATCACATAGACTTCTCCATGTGCCTATGACTCCATGCGTCTGTGTCACTTCTTAGATGGAGACCAGTGATTGGGTTTAGAGCCTACCCCATCCAGTGTGACCTCATTTTAACTTGAATTTTTTTGTTTGACTTTTTTCATTGCAGTTTTTTGTTGTTTGTTCATTTGTTTGTCTGTCTGTTTTTTGAGATGGAGTCTTGCCCTGTTGCCCAGGCTGGAGTGTAGTGGCGCCACCTTGGCTGATTGCAACCTCCACCTTCCAGGTTCAAGCGATTTTCCTGCCTCAGCCTCTTGAGTAGCCGGGATTCCAGCCATGCACCACCACACCCAGCTAATTTTTGTATTTTAGTGGAGATAGGGTTTCACTATGTTGGCCAGGCTGGTCTTGAACTCCTGACCTCAGGTAATCCTCCTGCCTCGGCCTCCCAAAATGCTGGGACTACAGGAGTGAGCCACTGCACCCGCCCTCTTTGCAGTTTAATTTTAAAGTTTTTAATTGTCCTGGGTTCGTAATACAGCTCTAACTCTATGCTTCCCTCCTTCAAAGCTTCTCAAAGCTTCCTGTTTGCCTGGCCCGTGACAATCAAATTCCTTAGAATGGTATGCAAGGCTCTTCTCAATCTTCCCATCTCCCCTGCCTACTTCTACAGGGGCTTCTCCTGCTGAGCCTCCAGAATTGCCTCCTCCAGCCACGCAGGACCCTCCCTGCTTTGTTGCCAGCCTAGACTCCTTCAGGCTACCTATCCCCAGCTTGCCCCTGCTTGGAATGCCTCCTGCCCCTTCCTCCATCATCCTTCAACATCTGGTTTAGATGTCCTCTCTTTTTCTGGGCCACTGGGTAGAGTCTCCACTAAAACACATGGCATTGAAATTATTTCTCTCTCTGTCTCCTTGGAAAGGCTATCAGCGCCTCCAAGTCGGGAGGGTTGACTTACATTTCTGTGGCTTTCCTCTGTTGGTTCATAGCGGATACTCATTGTTGAATGACTAACTCAGTAAAAAATCTAGAAATCCAGTGCTGCTAAATTCCAGAGACTCCATAAGGAGAGGAAGCTGTCCGGTCTTTCCCACCTCACCCACAGGGAGAGCCACGCAAGCTTGACCCACAGGGAGAGCCACGCAAGTAATAATCTTGATTCATATGAATCTTATGGGTGTGTATAGTTTGTTTTAGGCATGTGCTTAAACTAAGAAAGAATAAGAAACACATTTAGAAATAATAATACATAGTGATCATTATGTGTTAGTTACCATGAGTACTAATTTCTTTTTTCTTTTTTTTTTTTTTTTAAGATGGAGTCTCACTCTGTCGCCAGGCTGGAGTGCAGTGGTGCAATCTTGGCTCACTGCAATCTCTGCCTCCCGGGTTCAAATCATTCTCAGCCTCCGGAGTAGCTGGGACTACAGGCACCCACCACCACACCCAGCTAATTGTTTGTATTTTAAGTACAGACAGGGTTTCACCATGTTGGCCAAGATGGTCTCGATCTCTTGACCTCGTGATCTGCCCACCTTGGCCTCCCAAAGTGCTGGGATTAGAGGGATGAGCCACCGCGCCTGGCTGAGTACTAATTTCTTTACTGTTATTACCTCTATTTCCTCGAGAGCACACAGCTAGTATAAATGGTGGTTTGACCCCAGAGAATCTGGCTCCAGAGTCCATGCTCCTACCTGCCACATGACATGGCCTCTAGTAAAACAATAAAGATAATATCTAACAGATACTGGGGCTTAGCGTGTGCCAGGGGCTGTTCCTAAGTCTTGATGTGATTAATTTCACAGGGAACACTGGAAAACTTAGCCTAGCTGTACTCTGCTTTCTCCATCTGTAACACAGAATAATATGACCTCCAATCTCATTGTTTCTTCTGTGGTGAGGGTTAAATAAGATAATGCATGGAAAAATTAGAATTGTGCAGACCTACCTGCTGAAATGAACATTATCCATGCCTCCCAATAGATAGTCATAGCTTTAGGGGAGTAAAAATAGAGAAAGAGGACACACCGATGGCTGGTAGGAACTAGGGCCCTGCCCTAGGAGAATTTGAGTTTGGAATGAAAGTCAGACCAGGGCACCTTGATGGAGGTAAACCCTGAAAGAAATGACTACAACAGAAGTGCTCATCTACTATGTTGCTGGGCAGTGGGGAACCAACCTAAAGTTCCTCCAGAATAACTGCTGTCATCCAAACCTGACTTCTAGCATATTTATTGCTGTCATTTAAAACCTTCAGGCAAGAGGTCTGGGCGAGGTGTTTCACACCTGTAATCCCAGCACTTTGGGAGGCTGAGGTGGGCGGATCACCTGAGGTCAGGAGTTCGAGATCAGCCTGGCTAACAGGGCGAAATCCCATCTCTACTAAAAATACAAAAATTAGCCGGGTGAGGTGGCACCTGCCTGTAATCCCAGCTACCCAGGAGGCTGAGGCAGGAGAATTGCTTGAACCCGGCGGGGGGAGGTTGCAGTGAGCTGGGATTGTCCCACTGCATTCCAGCCTGGGCAAGAGAGCAAGACTTCATCTCAAAAAAAAAAAACAAAAAACAAAACAAAAAAAAACCCCAAAAAAATTATTTGGGCAAGGCAGTGTGGTGGCTCCTGCCTGTAGTCTCGGCTACTCTGAAGGCTGTGGTAGGAGGATTGCTTGAGGCTAAGAGCTCTAGGCTGCAGTGTGTTGTGACTGTGCCTGTGAACAACCACTGCATTCTAGCCTGGACAGCATAGCCAGATCCCATCTCTAAAAACAGTAAAACACAATAACAAAAATAAATAAAATCTCAGCCTCTCTGAGCCTGCTTCTACTTCTAGAAAATTAGATGCTTAGATTTGTCCATCTTGAAAGTGCCATCCAAGTCAACATTCTCTGATTCCATGGCTCCCAAGTCTCTTGCATAGGAAGAGCTTTCTTACCCTGTCTTTCCCTGCTGTTCCAAAGGAAGGCACGTTCCCTGACTTTGATGCTCTTGTGTATTTCTTTCCTCATGGCACCTTTGCTATTTCCCTCTCCATTGGCAAATGTCCTTTGTCTCCAAAATTCTGCATATGAGCTCCTGAACTTAAGAAAGTGTTGCTCAAATGAGATCACTTGGACACAGGAAGGGGAACATCACACACCGGGGCCTATTGTGGGGAAGGGGCAGGGGGGAGGGATAGCATTAGGAGATATACCTAATGTAAATGACGAGTTAATGGATGCAGCATACCAACATGGCACATGTATACATATGTAACAAACCTACACGTTGTGCACATGTACCCTAGAACTTAAAGTATAAAAATAATAATAATAAAGAAAATGTTGCTCAAATCTACTTTCTCTAACCACCACCCTGTAGCTGTGTCTTCATCTGTCTAATTTATTGAGGCCCATTGGCTCTCTACCTATCACTCGACTGCCTCCTGCAGTATGCCCTCTGTAATGACTTCATATAGATCTCTCTTCCTAAAGGGGGCAAAGGATAAAGAATTCTCAGCCTATCTAGCAGAGATAGTCTGAATACTTTTGTTTTATTTTATTTTCATTTCTTAAAAGATGGGATCTTGCTCTGTCGCCCAGGCTGAAGTGCAGTGGCGCAGTCATAGCTCAGTACAGCCTTAAGCTCCTGGGCTCAAGTGATCCTCCTGCCTTAGCCTCCTGAGTCGCTGGGATTACAGCTGCATGTCACCACTCCTGTCTAACTTTTAAAAAATATTTTGTAGCGAAGGGATCTCACTATGTTGCCCAGGGTGGTCTCCAGCTCCTCTTCTCAAGCAATCCTCCTGTCTCAGCCTCCAAAAGCACTAGGATTACAGACATGAAACATTGCACCGTGCCAGTTCTCCCTTTGCAAACGGGACAAAAGATAAATAATTCCTTAGCCTATCTAGCAGAGATAGTCTGACTACTTTTATTTATTTGTATATTTATTTACTTTGAGATGAGTCTCATTCTGTCACCCAGGCTGGAGTGCAGCGGCGCAATCTCGGCTCCCTGCAACCTCCGCCTCCCAGGTTCAAGCAATTCTCGTGCCTCAGCCTCCTGAGTAGCTGGGACTACAGGTACTCACCACTAAGCCTGGCTAATTTTTATATTTTTAGTAGAGACGGGGTTTCACCATCTTTATCCAGGCTGGTCTTGCACTCCTGAGCTCAACTGATCCAACCACCTTGGCCTCCCACAGTGCTGGGATTATGAATACTTTTAAATTAATAGAAACATAAGGTGATTTTTCTTACTTGCAAATTAATGGGAGCCTAAGAAATTACAAGAAATTAAAAATATTTTTTTCTTTATTTGAGACAGAGTCTTTGTTCTGGCTCCCAGGCTGGGGTGCAGTGGCATGATCCTGGCTCACCGCAACCTCTGCCTCCCAGGTTCAAGTGATTTTCGTGACTTGACCTCCTCGGCAGCTGGGACTACAGGTGCGTGCCACCACGCCTGGCTAATTTTTGTACCTTTACTAGAGACGGGGTTTCACCATGTTGGCCAGGCTGGTCTCGAGGTCCTGACCTCAGGTGATTTGCCAGCCTTGGCCTCAGCCTCCCAGAGTGATGGGATGACAAGCGTGAGCCACTGCGTTCCGCTGAAACGAAGTCTTTTTTTTTTTCTTGAGGGATCCAGGGATAGGAAGGGAAGGTATATGGAGGTGTGAAAGATGAAGAGAGAGGAAAAACAAGGAAGGGACTGAGGGAAGACACAGGGAGCAGGGACGATTTGAGGCCCCAGGAGGGCCCTGGAGTCCTAAAGTTGGCTTGAAGGAAACAAGAGAGAAAAAGTCATGGAGAGAAAGAAGGCATTTGTGTGAAGGAACATTGGCCAGATAATGAGAGCCTGAATACCAAGAAGATGAGAAAAAAGGCCTAGAGTCAGTGTGAAAATTGAAATAAATCGTATTCTCTCAGGAAGCCTAAGAAAGGGAGTCCGGCTGGCTCTTTTGGTATCTTCAAGCACAGAGGTGTGATGTAGACTTAGGAATTTTTGCGCGTCTATTTTGATGCTCATGAGAAACCTTGCCCTGGGCCATGCACTGTGGCTCACACCTGTAATCCCAACACTTTGAGAGGCTGAGGTGGGTGGATCTCTTTGAGCTCAAGAGTTCAAGATCAGCCTGGCCAACATGGCAAAACCTGTCAAAAAAGAAAAAAGAAAAAGAAAAAGAAACCTTATCCTGGTCCTTCTTTTGTTTGCTTCCTTCCAGGACTGCACTGGTTCTTCCTTTTTTTGTTGTTGCTTAAATGAGAGTTTTGTTTTATTTGGAGGATGCTGTTTTTTATATTTCCTGATTTTATCTCTATTTGTTCTTTTCTTGGGATTAAACAGGTTTAGAATCAGAGGAAACTAGGAAGTGAATGAAAGCAAACAAAAGGAGTTAGCCTTTGAAATGGTTTTCTTATTCTGTTAGGTCTCCTATGTCATGAAATGGCTCTGTTCAAAAATCACCAAAAACTGCAGTTCTGAAATTTAAATGCCCACCGGTCCTCTGAAAGGCAGCTTGACCTTAGGCTGAATGAGCCACTGAAGTCATTCATGCAAAAGGGATGGAACTCTTGGGTCTCTCAGAGTAGAAGGCCACTGGGTTATGGGATATGCCCGTGGTGGCAAATATTAATCTGATCCAAGAATGTTTGTGGGATTAGGTTAGCTAAAACAAAACCAAAAGCAACCCAAAACCCCCACCAAACCAAGAGCTTTACCCTCATCCTACCTTACCGGCCAGATCTGCTTTCTTCCCGAATTTTAGTATCTTCTTTCCTTTCCATCAGGTCGTTCAGAAACATATTCTATTTTCAGTATTCTGCACCTTGGGGTGAAATATTCTCTAGCTCTTTGAGATATTTCAGCATTTTCTTCTTGCTTTAATAATCATTACAGACTGTGTGACTTCGAATTTCCTGCTTTCTTAGAATGATATTAATGATCTATTTATATGTTTACGTTTTGAAACGCTGCAACAAAATAGAGCCCTGCTTATCTTTGTTATTGAAAAAAATACATCCTATCTGCTGGCCCCGGAAGTCAGGAAAACTGTTTTCTCTGGGACGGATGTCAAATCCCCCATTTCCTTGATTAATCACCTCCTGTGCTGAGTGCTGGAGAGAGCCAGGAACTGTCCCTGTGCTGCAGACTTGGGATTGTTGAAGTGAATGGCCTTGGACAGTCTTGAGATTAAAAAAAAAAAAAAAGTTTGTAATTTTTAGTTTTTGTGAGTACATAGTAGGTGTATATAGTTATGGAATGCAAGAGATGCTTTGAGGCAGACATGCAATGTAAAATAAGCACATTGTAGCAAATGGGGTGTCCGTCCCCTCAAGCATTTATCCTTTGTGTTACAGACAATCCAGTTATACTCTTTAGGTTATTTTAAAATGCACAGTTATGTTATTATTGATTATAGTCACCCTGTTGTACTATCAAATAGTAGGTCTTTTTTTTTTTTTTTTTTTTTTT
>NW_012106875.1:70056-73681 GCF_000951045.1 Mandrillus leucophaeus
TTTCTCTTTCTTTCTTTCTTTCTCTCTCTCTCTCGTTCTTTCTTTCTTCTGTCTTTCATCTGTCTTCATTTCCTTCCTTCCTTCCTTCCTTCCTTCCCTCCCGCCTGCCTGCCTTCCTTCCTTCCTTCCTTCCTTCCTTCCTTCCTTCCTTCCTTCCTCATCTCCGCTCTCTTTCTTTCTTCTTTTTCTTTTTCTTTTCTTTTTTTTGAGATGGAGTCTTACTTGTTGCCCAGGCCAAAGTGCAATGGTGGGATCCTAGCTCATTGCAGCCTCAAACTCCTGGGCTCAAGCGATCCTCCCACCTTAGCCTCCCAAGTAGATGGGACTACAGATGTGAACCACCATGCCCAACTAATTTTTATTTTTTTGCCGTAGAGATGGGATCTCCCTATGTTGCCCAGGCTGGTCTCGATCTCTTAGGCTTAAGTGATCCTCCTTCCTCCATCTCCCAACGTGTTGGGATACAGGCATGAGCTACCACACCCATCCTACTTCTTAAGAGCTTTATTATATAGGCCAAGAGAGCGATAGGGTTTAGATTGCTTGGAAATATTCTTAGATCTTTGAAGTAGCATCTGCATTATACAAATACAGTAGCCATTAGCCACATGAAGCTATTTAAGTTTAAATTAATAAAAGATTAAATAAAATTAAGCATTCAACTCCTCAGTTACACTAGCTGCAGCCACATGTGCTAGCGACCACCATATTAGACAGGGCAGATAAGGAATATCTCCAGCATGGCAGAATGTTCTAAGTACTGCCCTAAAATTTATTGAGTCCATTTGTAAATATTATGTGCTACTATATTTCTTTAAGCTTTCCTATCTCTTTAAACTTTTCCGTCTGTAAAATGAGGCTAATAAGTTCTCTCCCTCAAAAGGCTGCTATGAAATTTACTTATTTATTATTTTTTTGAGACAGGGTCTCACTTTGTCACCCAGGCTGGAATGCAGTGGCATGATCACTGCAGCCTTCACTTTTCAGGCTCCAGCAATCCTCCAACTTCGGCCTCCAGAGTAGCTGGGACTACAGGCGGGCCACCATGCCCAGCTAATTTTTTTGTACATTTTGTAGAGATGGGGTTTTGCCATGTTGCCCAGGCTGGTCTCAAACTCCTGCTCTAGAACCATCCACCTGCCTCAGCCTCCCAGAGTGCTGGGATTACAAGGTGTGAGCCACCATACCTGGTACTATGAAATTGAAATGAGGTATTAACTGTATATAAAGCACATATTCTCTTACCCGGTGCATTATAATATTATAATAAATGGTAGCTCACGGCATGTCCATTCAGACTTGGGCCTAACACATTTGTGTTTTAAAAGTGCCTGTAATCCCAAAAGCTTTTGAAATGACCTCCTTGTAAATCAGACTGTTTTTGCAGAAACACATCACTTAGCATGGTTGGTGAGTGCCATTCTCAGAGTCATAAGAAGAGATTTTTCCTTTCCGCAGTGTTTTGTATGTATGTATGTATGTATGTATTTATTTATTTATTTTGAGACAGAATCTCACTCTGTCACCATTAGCTGGAGTACAATGGCATGATCTTGGCTCACTGCAACCTCCACCTTCCCAGGTCCAAGTGATTCTCCTGCTTCAGCCTGCCGAGCAGCTGGGACTACAGGAGCCCGCCACCACGCCCAGCTAATTTTTGTGTTTTTAGTAGAGACGGCGGTTTCACCATGTTGGCCAAGATGGTCTCGGTCTCTTGACCTTGTGATCTGTCTGCCTCGGCCTCCTAGAGAGCTGGGATTATAGGCGTGAGCCACTGCTCCCGGCCACCGTTTTGTATCTTAATGGGAAAAAGACTGGGCACGGTGGCTCACACCTGTAATCCCAGCACTTTGGGAGGCTAACGTGGGCGGATCACATGAGGTCAAGACTTTGAGACCAGCCTGACTAACATGGTGCAACTTTGTCTCTACTAAAAATGCAAAAATTAGCCGGGTATGGTGGTGCACACCTGTAATCCCAGCTACTTGGGAGGTTGAGGCAGGAGAATCTCTTGAACCCAGAAGGAGGTTACAGTGAGCTGAGTTCACGCCACTGCAATACAGCCTAGGTGACAGAGTGAGACTCCATCTCAAAAAAAAAAAAAAAAAAGGAGAAAGGAGAAAGAGAAAAGGAAACGAGAAGCCCTTATGAGTTGTAACACTTTTAGCCCTGAACTCCTTTCCCCTTTAAAAAAAAAATTCAATGATTGAAAATTTTGTACAGAAACGTGTTTATTACTATAGGTGTCAACACAGCCTTGAGTCCGGACAGACAAGCCAGCTGTTCTCATGGGAGCTGTGTATATACAGCGAAGATAATTACTTTGGGCTACAGCTACCAACATGATTTAGCAAACTCCCTGCCTGCAAAAGTCTCACCATCCCCTAGAGAATGGGCCCAAACTCATTGCAACTGTGCAGACCTACCTGAGCTTTTCCTGCCACAGGCTTTTTAAGATTTGTTATAATTTGCATTCCTTAGGCAAATGGAATTTAAATTCCTTAGGCAGATTGCATCCTGATGGAACACCAAGATGACATGCATGCCATGATCTCATTGTTTGGGATTTCTGCTTTAGAGTCATTAATGTATGCCTCAACGGGCAGGGGAGGGAAAGCAGCTGGGCTCGGTTCCACTTTGCTTTCCTGAGTGCTCCCTTACAGCTGAATAACCCTTGCTTTTCAAAGCACCTTCACAAATATCCCCGTAGCACTTCCTGATATTCTTGTGTGGTGGGGAGCGCGTTATGAAGTGTTGCAGAAAGAGTCACAAGACCGGTATTCTGGTCCTGGGTTGCAAGTTAAGAAACCTGTCAGTGATGTTCCTGTGTACCCACTAAGAAATGCATGATAAGAGGGAATGGGTGGGCTGTGATCTGACCACATTTGTCATTAACTGTTCTGTTCTTGCACAAGGGGAGAATCAGGTCCTATGTGTCACAAGGAGGAAAAGCGGAGTCTGTACATTTCAAATCATATATTTGATTTGCTAGACAGAAACTACAAATTCTTTCAACCATCAACCGGAAATGAAACTTTCTTCTCCTACTTATCTTCAACGATTTAAATTCTCCTGTCATCACAGTAATAGGGTGACAGAATTTCCTTGGGACTCCAACTAAGGTGGCATAAACCAATAAGTATCTGAGACAGGTCTCAATCAATGTAGATGTTTATTTTGCCATGGTTAAGGACAATGCCTGAAAGACAGGTCTGTGAATTTCTACAAAGATGATTTTGAGGCTTCAGTATTTAAAGGGGAAAAGCTAGTTGGAGGGGGAAAGAAGGAGGGTATTACTAAATCCACAAGTTGCAAGAGAAAAGGAGCAGGTAGGGGGCCGGGCATGGTGGGTCATGCCTGTAATCTCAGCAGTTTGGGAGGTCGAGGCAGGTGGATCACTTGAAGTCAGGAGTTCGAGACCAGCCTGGCCAACATGGAGAAACCCCGTCTCTACTAAAAATACAAAAATTAGCCGGGCATGGGGGCGTGTGCCTGTAGTCCCAGCTACTCAGGAGGCTGAGACAGGAGAATCTCTGGAACCCAGAAGGTGGAGGTTGCAGTGAGCCAAGATGGTGCCACTGCACTCCATCCTGGGTGACAAAGTGGGACTCCGTCTTTTTTTTTT
>NW_012106875.1:75281-76393 GCF_000951045.1 Mandrillus leucophaeus
TTCACTGTGTTAGGCAGGACGGTCTCGATCTCCTGACCTTGTGATCCGCCCGTCTTGGCCTCCCAAAGTGCTGGGATTACAGACTTGAGCCACCGCGCCCGGTGCAAATAGTAGGTCTTATTCATTCCTTCTAACTATTTTGTTTTGTACCCGTTAACCATATACACTTTTCCCCACTACCCTTCCTAGCTTTTGATAACAATCCTACTACATCCATGAATTCAATTGTTTTGATTTTAAGATCCCACAGCCTTCAGTTTTAAAAACCTTAGAAAACTGCTTTTCATGGAGAACACTCAAATTGTGTGCCAATAAAAGTTATTTCATATTTCTTTCTGAGAGGCTTCTAGCCTTGATTAACAGTTATAAATAATACGTGTATACACTAAAAATAAGAAAATGAATACATTACTTCCCCAAACAATTATACTCTGTAATATGAGAAATATTTGAAAACTGTGGAAAAGGTGGAGCAGGTTAAGGAATATAACAAAGATCTTTTGGAGACGAAAGTCTAGAAACCACTAAGGAAAATGTATTTTTGTCTCAGAATTGTTACTGCTGACTTTTGGGTGCAGACCTCTCTTATCAAACCTGGATCAGGGACTCCTTCCATCAAAGCTGACTCTGGGCTCTGCATGCTGCTGTTGAATGGCCAGTCTTACCAAAATGAAAAGAAGCCACGATACCAGAGACAAGGGAACAGACACACAAAATAACAGGCACAGACAAGAACAGACCACAAAATGACAGCTGTGGTTGCTGGAACAGCAATGTCTGTGAGAGTTGCAGCGAGCCAAGAATAGTCTGAATTATTAGGCATTCTTTTCGGATCAGCTGCATCTTTATCTCTAGTCTGGAGATGTGTAGATTCCCTAGCAGCAAACAAAAGAGGTTATCCAACTCTGGCTTGAGAAATGTGGAGGCTGGCCGTAGGTGGTGGAGATGCCGTTTTAGTCTTGTGGCAGGCAGAATGTTGAGTTGATGTTATCTGACTTGAAATATGGTCAGTTAGGTTTTTACAAATATTACTGTATTTCTGTTCATTCCTTTTATTTTCTTTCTCTCTTTCTCTTTTTTCTTTCTTTCTCTCTTTCTTTCCCTTTCTTTCT
>NW_012106875.1:80063-85669 GCF_000951045.1 Mandrillus leucophaeus
TTTTTTTAAAGAGCGGGTAGGGGAATAGTCAATTATATCTTTGTCTGGTGCTCAGTAAATAGGCACTTTACATAAGGTAATGTGAATATAGAGTAGCTATCTCCATAGATATTTAACCTTTTATCTGTAGGTATCTTCTTAGGAACAACAAAAAAAGGCAGTTTCTTGCGTGATCAGCTCTCAGCTTAATTGTTTTCTTTTGGCAGAGTGAATTGGTGTCCCAAGTTTCTATTTTCCATTCACAGAAGCTATTTTGTTGTGGACTTTCATGTTCCTAGTTCTTCCTGATTCTAATCCTGCAGCCATGGTGGATTGGTTTGCTGAGAAATTGCCTCTAGATTAGGGAGCGACCAGCAAAGGGCAGATGGTGTGAGGAACGTGGATGTGAGCTGGAATCACAGTTCTCGTTCTTCTGGGTCTGGGGGCTTTAATGAGTCACTAACTCTTGAAGCCAGTGCTCGCCAAACTTTTTGGCACCAGGCACCGGTTTCGTGGAAGACCATTTTTCCGCGGAAGAGGTTGGGGAATGATTTTGGGATGAAACTGTTCCACCTCAGATCATCAGATCCCAGGGAGTGTGGAGCCTGGATCCCTTGCATGTGCAGTTCACAATGGGGTTCACGCTCCTATGAGATTCTAATGCTGCCCATCCCACAGGAGGTGGAGCTCAGGCAGGAAGTAACACTAACTGGCCTGCTGCTCGCCTCCTGCTGTGTGGCCTAACAGGCCAGGGACAGGTACCTGTCTGTAGTCTGGGGGTTGAGGATACCTGCTCTAAGTCATATCCTGACCATAGAATGGTAAGGACACATAGGCTTCACGGGGTGCATGTGAGGCTTAAGTAAGCATATGAAAAGAGGATAAAGTGCTGTAAAGACACATGAATGCAGCTGTAAAATCCCCCACACCCCTCTCACCCCTCTCTTTCTGCACTCCCCTAGTGGTGTTGGAAAGTACCTATATCGGATTGTCTTCCTTCATTTTTCTTTAGATCCTACTTTTCAAAAATTTCAGTTGTCTCCACAGCCCTGAAAAACAAACTTCTTAAAGAATCATGTAATGTGGTTAGATTTGCCCAACTTATTCCATTAAATTGGTAGGAAGGATGCTTGGAGTGTGTAAAACAATTACCTTGAGCTTTGTTAAGCCCTTCGTTTCTCCTCCTGAGTGCGTAGGAACCTGTCCTAGTGCTCACCACGTAGCACTGACATTTCTATTTTAAAATCTGTGAGGGCAGATGTTAATTCTGCAAGGGCAGGGTGATGCCGACCTTGCTCACAGCTTGATCTCCAGTGTGGCGTACATAGCTAGTGAAAAACTGACAAAATGCATTAAGCACGTAGTAGGTGGTGTGACAAGAGCAATCTAAACCCATAGTGGGGGCTTGTGAGGGTGGCTACTCCCACCTTGGTAACCTTGTAAACTATTGGGAACCAATGATTCCCGATCTCTTCAAATAACTAAAGTATTAGGTATTCAGGCCTAAGACATTTTGATCTTTATTTTATACAGCTCTGAACAAACCAGGTCTGAAGAGGCAAGTAAAAAAAACCTCCCTGATGTGTGTGTGTGTGTCCTTTAAAAAATGATAAGGGGGAGGCTGGACATGGTGGCTAATGTCTGTAATCCCAGGACTTTGGGAGGCCAAGATGGGGGATCGCTTGAGTCCAGGAGTTTGAGACCAGCTTGGGCAACATGGTGAAACCCCATTGCTACAAAAAATACAATAATTAGCTAGGTGTGGTGGTATGCGCCTGCAGTCCCAGCTATTTGAGAAGCTGAGTTGGGAGGATTGCTTGAGCCGAAGAGGTCAAGGCTGCAGTGAGCCTTGATCATACCACTGCACTCCAGCCTGGGCAACAGAGTGAGACGCTGTCTCAAAAACAAACAAACCACAAAACAAATTATGATAAGGTTAGAGTCCCCCCACCCCCGACCTTTTTCTATGCCCAAAGTAAATATTTGTTGAAATACAACCTCTTCTGAAAAGATAGACATCACATTGTGAGACATGTGATTTGTTAAAATGCCATCACAACCTGTTTAAAATCAGTAGCCATAGTATCTATATAATCTATGTCACCTTCATCAGTTTAAATTTAAGTCTCCATCAGGTTAAATAATTTGTCTTTTTCAGTTTAAAACTTAAGATCCCATGAAGTTGGACAATTTCCAGTCTCTGTCATCTGAAAATCAGCAATGAATGAAAAGGAGGCTTTAAGATGATCGGAATCCTAGAAGCTCTTCCCTTTGCAATAACAAGCTAATCCAATCAGTTCAGTTTAGCAAATAATAAATTTATTAGGTGCCTACAAGTACAAAATACTGAAAGCTGCTGCAGGGGATTATAAAGATGTGTAGGAGACGAGCCCTGCCCTCAAAAAGCTTACAATCTAGACAATTAGTCACACAAATAAGTTGTGATGGCGCTCTAATTGACCTCAGCAGAGTTCTTGAAAATGTTCATATCCTTCAAATTTTTCTTTTGTCAAATTAAATAGTGGGAAAGAGACCTTTTGTGGTATTCGTCGGCGAGCCTAACTCTGCTTGCGAGCATCTTTCTGCTGTTGCACGTTCTTGTCATCCTCTCAGCGTCGTTTCCTAACTGGACCTTTGTTTGGAGAGAATCTCCGTGCTTCCTGAACCTTCACCAGGGTTTCCTGTTGGGAGTGGGTGGCTCAGTTGCAGTTTGGCCTTGGAATGATTTGCAGTCCGATTTTTCCTTCAGCAAATCACTCTTTTGATTGTAGCTGATGCTAAAATGCTATGCTTTGCAATATGTGGTTTTAAGGGTGGGAGTGAGATGCAATATTAAGGAAGGCAGCCCAGACTTTTCCCTTAAACATTTAATAGTGCACTTATTGATTATATTCTGTACAGATATAGAGCAAGTTATAAACCTCTTCCTTTTATTTATTTTCTTCACTTAGACTGTATTCACGTAAAGTGTATTTACAATAAGGAGAAAAAAGCCTTGAGGTACAAAACCCAAAAGAATATCTGAGGTATAAATACAAGTATATCTTAAATAATAATCTTTATCATGCTTTATCTATGTTTGAAAGCACAGTGGACATGTTTCTTAATAGAATGGTATATACAACATACAATCTTACAAATCTGGAAGCCATCAAAATTGAATATCCAAGTATATCTTCATGAGGAACACTGATATCCAAAATACTCAAATTTTAAAACTCTAATCTGACCCCCTGCCCCGAAATTCTTCAAAGAACCTTTGAAATAACACTGAAAATGGTAACTACATTATAACAAAATAAAAATCCTTCTTACAACTCTCATTCATACATTATTCACTTTTGATCCATACAAAATAAATTTACTAATACTGTCTCTTGAGTCAATCCTTACCATTACAGTAAAACCTGAATAAAGACCACCCTTCTAAAAAACTTCACTGGTTTGAGTTGGTTTTCTTGTTGTTTTTTACTATGATTCCTATTTTTCATTACCACTTAAATATATTTCAAGGGCATTCTAAAGGAAAAAAAAGAAAGAAATGTAGGAAAAATAAAATAAGACAAAAAGTCATAAAACCAGAAAACCTATTGATAAGAACAAACCCAATTAATAAACACATGTGGCTTTCGGGAATGCTGTTAACAACCAAAGGCGGGGGAAAAAGCCTTTCGTAGGTGGGTTAAATTTACAGGGATTTCCTTGGGCCACACAGTTTCCTACATTCCCAAACATAGTGTCTTAAAGCGTTTCTGTTACAAACACAAAAATGCAAAGAATTCTAACAGGGAAAAAGTTTTGATGCTTGATTTAAGAGTAAGTGTTATCACGTTCAGTTTTTACATCTCAACTTAAACAAAACAAAACCCTGTGGATCAGAGCCAGTAAGGTCAGAGGGAGTAGTTCATCCCTGAACTAATCCATACTGGTTAAAACTACATCACTACTTGCAATCAGGTCTAAAAAGAAACTGCATTGGAAATGGGTGTCAGAGCCAATCTATTACAATCAAAGTACAAAAGAGGTTGGTGGAGAAGGAATATGCTTAGTAACTTGGAAAAAAACCAACAAAGCATAAACGGACAAGGGTGTTGGGCCCCCTTTCTGGGTGGATTCACGGGTAGTCAGATATTCCAGGTTAAACTGAACCTGACGCATCAATCTCCTTCTTGGAGGTGTCTCAGTGTGCCAGACACTGAATCCATCTTAGACATCTATTGCCATTCAACCAGCAACAAACACACATTCACACTCCTCTGTGCAAACCTTTCTTTGCTCATCTTGGTGAGAAAACACGTCAAAGAGTACCAGCTATTCCAGTGGATACACCAGTCCCTCAACACACTGCAAATAAAGCGACACAGGTACGCATACACCGATATCACGAGAGAATGAAGTATCTTCATTATCTTCCATAATGTATTTAAAGAGTTTTGCTTCTCAGAAGCAATTTGAATAAGAATACAAATACATTTTTTTTGCACAGTCTTACATATTCCAGTCAAGGTCTATGAATACAGACCCTCAACAAACAGGAAGCAGCTTTAAAAATGTATCAAATTGCTATAGTCAATTCCTACACTCCAGCACGTAGTTTTCTTTGTTTCAGGATTAGACACAGAACCCATTCTTCAAGGACTGGCCAAGGTTCTAGAAACAAACACCCTGGTGGTGGAAGCGGCTGCTTTGCTTCAGTGATCACCTAGATTTGGTGTCTTTGGTTTCAGTGTTCTGGTTACTGAAGGAATCCCGGATCTTTACAACTTCAGCTGCACACAAATGTCCAAAAGATTTTGTGTACCACTCTGGCATGTGGCCCCTATCAGAGAAAAGAAAGAAAAGCAGATGAATCATTTAAGTTAGAAAGCACGGAAATAAAATGAGAAACGTCTGTTTGCTAGTTCAAATGCATAAAATCTATCAGTTCCTGTGGCTTTGAATTCATGGCCGAGCTACCATATTTGCTTTGCTTTAGAACTACATTTTCTAAGGGATCCAAATTAGGAAGTGGTCGCTGGAAGACCAACAAACATGAAATGCTACTGTATAAACACCACTCTTCATGAAGTCACCAGGAAACAATGATGTGTTCATTTAAGGCATTCTTTGCATTAGACAAAAAGTCTGAATTTCCTTCGTGACCCTCACCATATAAAAAAAATCGGAATCAGAACATACCTTAAGTCAGCTCTGCACATGTAGGTGAGTTTGGATTTTCCTGGCCCACAGGGTTCAATCAAATACCTGGACAAGAGTACATTAACCCTCACACCCACCACAGGAGCCCGATCGTGATCCACGGAGGTTAGTAAAAGGGCACACGCTCCTTTGGGTAAATTAGTCCTCCAGGTCCTGTAGAGACAAAACCAGAGGCGGAAATGATGCAATTTCATAGAAGCCAAGTTTAAAATCATGCTGCACTCTTCCCTATTTGCAGTGGGGTGACGGGTCAGGCTCAGTGGCTGTGCTGTGTGGCCCAGGCCTAGATAAATGGCATCCTCTAAGCTACTTGCTATGGTGTACATGTGTTCCCCAAAAAGCATGTGCTGGAAACTGAATCCCCAGCCGGGCGCGGTGGCTCAAGCCTGTAATCCCAGCACTTTGGGAGGCCGAGACGGGCGGATCAC
>NW_012106875.1:85719-97920 GCF_000951045.1 Mandrillus leucophaeus
GGCATTGATAAGGTTGGTTAACAGGATCATTACATCAAAATTTGAATCTTAAAGTAGAAACCAAATGAATGAACAACAAGACTGCCAATGAGGGCTAGATGTTGATGGAAAAAAGGTAACGGCACAAATCACCAGTCCCTGCAATGTGAAGAAGCCTGGAGCCAGGAGACATGGAAGTCCAGGGAGAAAAATGAGCAAGTCATCCCAGTAGGCAGTGGAGGAGGTTGGAATATGTTTCCTCCTCTTTCAGCCAATGCAGACACAAATGGGCAGAAAATACTGATGTTGCTGAGGTTACGTTCCCCTGATTCTAATGCTGATTTCAGCCACCGTACCTAAAAACTTTAGAGTACTATGTTAGAAACAATAAAATGCAATGTTTGGATTTGGGGGCATTCAAAAGGAAGTCTAACAATAATCTTTATTCTTCTCAACCCCCCTCCTCCATACACATACACACACACACACAATATCCCTGCTGATTAGAAGCCATTCACTTGATAGTTACATTTACAAAGATAATTTCATTCTGATTATAATTTCTCTTTCTTTTAAAACTAGGTCAGGAACATGTTCTTCCCACACTTTTATACTCAATAGTTGGGTTTTGTTTTGTTTTTCATTTTAACGTAAAAACATTTGTAATGGCAGTCTTTCTACCTTTTAGAGAGATTGTTTTTCACCAAAATACATGAAACAAAAAAGTATTTGGACTTAAACATGGCATTAAACTTCCAGATGCTGAAGTCGGTTATTAGCAAATCTACTACTGCTGTCACCAAGATCTTAGACGGAGGTAGGTGTTACAAAAAAAAAAAAAAAAAAACTGAATCCCCAATACAACAGTGTTGGGAGGTGGGGCCTAATGGGAGCTGGATTAATGGCAATTATAAGAGCTTCAGGCTGGGTTCCGTGGCTCACGCCTTTAATCTCAGCACTTTGGGAAGCTGGGGAGGGAGGATTGCTTGAGATCAGGAGTTCAAGACCAGCCTGGGCAACATAGTGAGACCTCATCTCTACTAAAAATAAAAAATATTAGCCAGGCATGGTGGTGTGCCCCTGTAATCCCAGCTACTTGGGGGTCTGAGATGGTAGGATTGCTTAAGCTGCAATCATGCCACTGTACTCAAACTTGGGCAACAAAGTGAGACCCTCTATCTCAAAATAAATAAATATATAAATAAAAATGGCTTAAAGCTGCACATTTTCTCTTTTGCTCTCCCTTGCCCTCTTTGCCCTTCCACTATGGGAGGACACAGTAAGAAGACCCTCACTAGGCTGGGCATGGTGGTTCATGCCTGAAATCCTGGCACTTTGGGAGGCTGAGGTAGGAGGATCGCTTGAGCCCAGGAGTTTGAGACCAGCCTGGACAATATGGTGAAACCATGTCACCAGCAGAAACAATCAACAAGTTAGCCAGGCATGGTGGCACATGCCTGTAGTCCCAACTACTTGGGAGGCTGAAGGGGGAGGATTGCTTGAGCCTGGGAGGTAAAGGCTTCAGTGAGCCATGGGCTTGCCACTGTACCCTGGCATGGGTGACAGAATGAAACCATGTCCCCAAATCAAACAAACAAACAACCGGATGCAACTCCTTGATCTTGGACTTCCCAGCCTTTAGAACCAAGAGCCAAATAAATATCTGTTCATTATAAATTGCCCGGTCTGTAACATTCTGTTAGAGCAGTATTAGTACTATATGCACGAAGACACTATACAAGGACTCTCGAATGAGGAACTCTGTACGGAGTCGCTGTTACACAGGGTTTATGTGCTCAGACAGTCTCCTCTTTGAAAAAAGAGCCAATTTGAAGTGTAGCTTAAAACCATTTTTTCTATTTCACAAATGTCTTGGAACACAGACACCTAAAGGAGCACTGGCTGTTTGAAAAGGTCTGGACTTCCAACATGACATTTCCTCAAAGATTTTTGGAATTCTTCTTTCAGTAATATCTCAAGAGAATTTATGAATTACACATAAATCAGCCTTAACCACATCTCCCTTGGGACTCAAATGTTATTTCCTGGCTTATTCATTCACTAGCTGTTTCTGACAAGAAAATCTATCCTAAAAGGGGCAAAAATCTGCTACCAATGAGCATATTCATTGGAAGGCGCCTCTCTTTCCGAGCTCAGTTACCAAGGAGTTCAAGCCATTCTCAGTGAGGAACACATTGCTAGAATAAATGTAGATCTGTTTTCCATATTTGAAGGTGTTCACTACTTTTCTGGAGGCATATGTTTTGTTCTGTTTATTTAGAAACAAAGTCTTGCTCTATTGCCCAGGCTGCAGTACAGTGGCATACTCACAGCTCACTGCAGCCTCAAATTCCTGGCTCAAGAGATCCTCCTGCCTCAGCCTCCCGAGTAGCTAAGACTACAGGCATGCACCACAACATCTAGCTAAGTTTTAAAAATTTTTTGCAGAGATAGGGTCTTGCTATATTGCCCGGGCTGGTCTTGAACTCCTGGCCTCAAGTGATCTTCCTGTCTTGGCCTCCCAAAGTGCTGGGATTACAGGTGTGAGCCATCATATGCCTGGCTTCTACTTTAAATAATTATACCATCTTGTAAGATCAGTGACATATAGGCTTGGTTCATATATGGAATCATCCTTGTCACAAAAAAACAATTTGGAAGTGCTCACCTTAAAACAACGTAGTCTCGAGCAGGATGAGGTGCCATACTGTTTTGGACATATTGGTAAATTTCAGTTTGGCTGTCCAGAATTTCAATCACTTTTGAATCCAACAGGTCTACATCCCAGAGGTGCTGTTCTTTAAGTAGGCGCTTTAAGATTTCCTCTGGCACAGCAGGGACTTCAATGGTTGACCTCCAAAGCCTCAGAGGGGGTCCTTCGCTCACCTGGAAAGAGGATATATTTCTCAGTGCCAAGGCAATCCGTACACACCTAGTTTTTGAAGTCAAATTGTTAGTTAGACTAACAATTTTAGTCACATATAATCAATGTTAATTGATTATATAAATCATATAAACAATATAATCAATATATAAATATTGGAGGACTAATAAATCTATGACTCAAATAGGCTGCTATCCCTAGGCTTTAAGAGCAAGCCAGAAAGTGAACAAAAGCTGTTGTCAACTCTGGTCAAAATTATGACATTTGGGCTGGGCGCTGTGGCTTATTTCTATAATCCCAGCACTTTGGGAGGCTGAGGCGGGTGGATCATCTGAGGTCAGGAGTTCAAGGACAGCCTGGCCAACATGGTGTAACCCTGTCTCTACTATAAATATGAAAATTAGCCAGGCATGGTGGCAGACACTTGTAAGCACAAGTACTCGGGAGGCTGAGGAAGGAGAATCACTTGAACCTAGGAGGCGGATTTTGCAGTGAGCCGAGATCACACCACTGCACTCCATCCTGGGTGATAAGAATGAAACTCCATTTGAAAACAAAACAAAACAAATTATGACATTTGTTTTGTTTTTCTGGGACCTGTATCAGGGTGCATGCAATAAAGAAATATCAGTCACTGGCCAGGCGTGGTGGTTCACGCCTATAATCCCAGCACTTTGGGAGGCGAAGATGGGCAGATCACAAGGTCAGGAGTTCGAGACCAGCCTGACCAATATGGTGAAACCCCATCTTTTCTACTAAAAATACAAAAATTAGCCAGGCATGGTGGCGGGTGCCTGCAGTCCCAGCTACTTGGGAGGCTGAGGCAGGAGAATTGCTTGAACCCGGGAGGCAGAGGTTGCAGTGAGCCGGTATGGCGCCACTGCACTCCAGCTTGGGCGACAGAGCAAGATTCCATCTCAAAAAAAATAAAAAAATAAAAAATAAAAAATCCATCATTTGCACTCATTTCCAAAGCCTGCAAGGCCACTCAGCCTACTCCCATTGTTTATGTATTTTCAAGATGGTAGAGGCAGCATCAACATATACCTCCGATGGACCTATCCTGCCGAGCCTTACAAGATGCCTCTGCCCTCAAGAGGTTTACTAGTCCTAACTGGAATTAATTTCCCCCTAAGGATCCCTGCTCATTAAAGGGCCAAGAGAACAGTAAGAACAGAGAAGAGTGCAAAGGGTTTCTGACCAACTTATGGAAAAATCGAAGCGTGTCATAGGATGTTCCACAGCTCAATGCCATTAGCAAAACATTCCAGGGAAGTCTAGTGTGATTCTGTAGAGCCAAAGGACTTCATTAGAAATAGTTGAAATCCTCTCCCAAGTGTTACACGGGATGAAAATTACTCTTCCTTTGCCCGGTTTCCACTCTCACCAGGGGGATCTGACTCACCCGGGTGCCCAGCTCTACAAGAGAGGGTGTGGGCTAGAGATCCCCAGAGAGATTAGTTGGCAAAAGCATGTTCTCTCTGATGGACCCAAGCCTCGACGGCTGGACTGAACTAGCCGACAACAGGGTGAAGCCTTACCTTCTTATAGGACAGCTCAGCCTGCTCCGAAGTGGAGTAGCTGACCCAGCCTTTAAACTTCTCTTTGACTTCTTTAAACAGGCCATCCACACAGTCCTGGAGGAAGTGTTGGTAGTCAGCTGAGTCATCATTTCCCAGGTGCCCGAGTGCCTCCAGAGTTAGGGGCTTCAGCTCTTGTTCAGTATAGGAATTACGACATCGGCTCATTTCCTCGGGAACCTGTGCGGAACATGACAGACAGAAAGGAGGTGAGTCCACCTGTACTCAATCTCAACGCCCATCAGTGGAAAAGGCTGGGCAGGAACAGTGGCCTGGTCCTTAAAGCAGCGCAGGCATCTTTCTGCCAGAGGTGGGCTATAATGCTGACCTCACGTGGTACCATGAGGATATGAATAGATCACCTCCATAAATGTATCTGAAATCTTATTCCCATGTAAGGTCTTCTTTGGAAAGTTAAGAGTAGGGGGAGTGAATTACATTGATCAAAGCAGGTTTCTCAGATACAGAAGTGGATACAGAAGTTTAATTCCAGATAATTGGTTGCCTTTTTTTTCTTTGCCTTTTTCTTTTTTTTTTTTTTTTTGAGGCAAAGTCTCATTCTGTTACCTAGCCTGGAGTGCAACGGCAGAATCTTGGCTCACTGCAACCTCCATCTCCCTGGGCTCAGGTGATTCTCCCATCTCAGCCTCCCAAGTAGCTGAGACTACAGGTGCACACCACCATGCCCGGCTCATTTTTAAATTTTTTTTTGTAGAGATGAGGTCTCATCATGTTGCCTAGGTTGGTCTTGAACTACGGAGCTCACGTGATCCACCAGCCTCAGTCTCCCAAAGTGTTAGAATTACAGGCATGAGCCACAACGCCCGGCTGCTTTTCCTTCCTAACTAAAGGGACAATTTCATTAAGCATAATTAACTCTAGCTGATACATTATAATATATGTAAATAAGACATTCTCGGCTATTTATACCATCTCCAGCTGTGGAAAAGGTCTTCAGGTAAGACATGAACAAGTATCAAGCCTAAGACTTCGTACCTATTCACATTATCCTTAATAAAGGAGCCAACCTTCTCACTTCCTTACCTGGAAAAGCTTCTTGCACTCGGCGATCATATGGGCCAGCCCTTGAGTGGCAGCTAGGTTTTCATTCAAATCTTTCTGATCTGGTTTGCCCAAATTTTGTTTTCTTTGCATTACCCTAGATAGAGGAAATACAGGAGGGGAACAGTTCAAATATTTCTATATTTTTCATCCAGGTATTATTCCAGGAAACCCAAAGAAAAGAGAAAAAATTTTTTTCACTGGAACCTGTTTACTGTTAAATTCATTAAGTGTTTTTACTTTGCTCACCACAGTATCTCAGAGTTTTGTCAACAACACACAAAAAACATTAAAGAGATATGCTTTTGATGAAATCAAGGTGATTAAAACCATTTTATTAAATAGCTTCCTATTGGGAACAGGGCAGCTTGGAGGGGCTGTGTTTGCATGGTAGGGGAGCAGCTTCTGAGAAGTGTGGGAAAGGAGTCCCTGGGAGTTGGAGTAAACGGTGTCACTGTCTTTACCTGCCTGAATACACAGGCCCCCTCCCACAGGTAAGGGCTAAGTCCATTGTTTCCTTGAGCTTTTGTCTTCATCTTATTTGATCTCTCTCCTCTACTCATCTCTAGTTCTGTATCCCATTACAGTTGGATTGCCTCAGTCAACTTTAAGAACTATTTAAATGTGGCCAGGCACAGTGGCTCATGCCGTAATCCCAGCACTTTGGGAGGCTGAGGCAGGTGGATCATGAAGTCAGGAGCTCAAGACCAGCCTGGCCAACATGGTGAAACCCCGTCTCTACTAAAAATACAAAAATTAGCCAGACATGGTAGCACATGCCTGTAGTGCCGGCTACTCGGGAGGCTGAGGCAGGAGAATGGCTTGAACTTGGGAGGCAGAGGTGGCAGTGAGCTGAGATTGCGCCACTGAACTCCAGCCTGGGCGACAGAGCGAGACTCCATCTCAGAAAGAACTATTGAAACATACATTTAAACACTGTACGACTTTCAAAAGCAACCTAACCTTCACTAGCATAACTAGGCCCCAGGCCTCTAGCTAAGAAATACTTTTCAAGTTCCTTTAGAGTTGAGGAAAAGGATCAGTTGGATGGATTTAGTCTGTGGGGGTTAAGTCCCGTGAGACTGTTTTCTCATGGACACCAATAGACCAGTCTCAGGCATGTCTTTATTAGCAGTGTGAGGATGGACTAATACAGCGGTCTAACTTTCCTCCTTGTTTCGGGAAAGACTCCCACAAAACCACAAATACAGAGTCCTAGAAGAATGCAGGCTGCCCCCTCTGTGTACGCACCTCCCATGCAGCCCGTACCTGGGAGAGGAATTCTCTCTCTTCAGGGTGTTGAGATGGAAGAGGGAAGGCGCTAAGCACACGGCCAGGTTGGTTGGGGTCATCTGGTTTTCTTTTACGGCTGCTGTGACATCGCTCAAGAAGTAAAGCAGGGTCTGCAGAACCTCCCGGTTCTCGTCAGGCAGCAGCATGATGGCAGCCTTGATGGCCTGCAGGCGCTGGTCCTTGGGCACATCTGCACGACACCAGCACTTTCCCCATCAGCTTGGTGAATTTGCATGGATATTGCAAGGAAATGTCCCAAAGCAAATATCAGCATCAAATACCTCAGCCCAGTACTGAACAAGCACTTGTAGAAAGTGTACTAGAGGTTAATACGGTAAAAGTTATGAATTGCCACTGGCGTCACTACCCTCAAGTATTTCCTGCCTCGTGAAGGAGTGAAAAAAATTTTAAACACCCACGATACCCAAACACTCTTAAATCCACCTCAGAGTTCGGCTTTAGAGGATGCCTGTTCTTTTACTTTACAGAACAGTTTTTTCTTAATGAAGCATGAGAAAAAAAATCCCTAATTTACCAATCTCAATTACTGAAAACACTATACCCTTTTGTTTAGTGTCGATGAAAAATCTTATCTGAAATATGTACAAGAACGTAAGAACGGAGATCTCTCAGCCTTGAGTACAAAATGCTCAGTATCTCTGGAGATTTTCATGAGTTTAACTGATTTGTTCATTCTTGAAATGGGAAAAGCAAGCTGCTAAAATATTCAGTTCTGAACTGAATTGAACTGAAAATATTCAGTTTAATTAATACATAGAATACATTGAATTAGTAATATCTTAAGTTTTTAGAGAAGCATGCTTGAGAGGCTGTTATAAAAATGCATATGAATATGCAAATACATAAAAATGCAAATAAACCCATAAACAATCTACATGTAGAAAATGCTGATCCCAATCGTCAGGTCTCCTTGAATAGACAACTCTTTAAAAGAGCGTGTGGTGGAAAAATCAAGTCACTCAAATGTAGCTCCATAGGACAAACTGATTAAACAGCTCCATGGTTACAACACATAACAAATACCTTGGCAAGGAAAATGTGACCTGTGTTTTTATAAAATATGAAAGGATGAAACAACTAATGAAATAATCCAGACCAGCTCCATTTCTCATAAAAAAGTCCACTGTGCCAGTCCTAGAGACAATTCGAGCGCTAAGAGAGGCTGCTTTTAAATTACATTGCTGTAATACCACACTGAGCCAAGAAAAACACAAGGCTGTAAAAGCCATAATCCTGAACTTGATCATTAATTTAGACAACTGTTTTCTTTAAGCTTTACATAAAAGTAAGAAGGGCATGGGTATTGTTTTCCCAAGTATTTCTGGCAGAAACTGAGATGAATAACAGAAGAAGATTATGTATTCATTTTACAGCAAGATAAAACACACAGACCTGTGAAATTTTAAATCCAACAGCCCAGCAAGAGGGAGGTGAAGCAACTGAAATTTCTGTAGACAAGGTGGAGAGAGAAAGAGATCTTGGTACCTGATCTTTATCTGAGTGCTCAGATAACACTGTTCTAGAAACTAATGAAAGCCTAACTTGGATCTGCTGGTAAAAACGTACAGTTGCATCAGTCATTAGAGACTGGGGAATTTATTTTCGCATCATTCAGTAACTATACAGAAACCTGTTCCACAAACAAGGAGGCAAGGAAGAAAGTGATGACATGGGTTTCCAAGAGGTCACCATGCAGACCCTCTTGTCAAAGGAACGCTATCAAGGCCAGGCGCGGTGGCTCACACCTGTAATCCTAGCACTTTGGGAGGCCGAGGTGGGAGGATCACTTGAGGTCAGGAATTCGAGACCTTCTTGGCCCACATGGTGAAACCCCGTCTCTACTAAAAATACAAAAATTAGCCAGATGTGGTGGCGCCCTCCTGTAGTCCCAGCTACTTGGGAGACTGAGGTGGGAGAATTGCTTGAACCTGGGAGGCAGAGGTTGCAGTGAGCCGAGGTCACGCCACTGCACTCCAGTCTGGGTGACAGAGCGAGACTCCATCTCAAAAAAAAAAGAATGCTATCAAGGAAGGTACAAGCTTCATGGGTCCTATTTTTCCCCGACGCCAACAATCTTAAGATCAAAGGACACTCACATTGGTAGATCTGTAGAAAGGTTTCCGAGAGTTTGTTCGTCATTAGTGGCTCAGGAAGATCTCGAAAATACTGCTTCAGCATGTCTGCCACGTCATAAGCAGACTGTCCTTCGTAGTTGACACAGTCTACCGCACCTTCATTCATCTGGCGCAGAGCCTGAATCCGGGACTTGACCCCCGATTTTCTGAAGAGCCCAACCTGTTGGAAGAGCAACACTAAGTGTGGGGTACATTCACATGGACGCAGTGTTCACACTACACAACTAGAAGAAGCTGCACGTAATCCGAGCTCCCCTGAGTGTGCGGACCCGCAGGCAGCACTCTCACCTGATCCAAACAATGGTTCCGGAGGTATCGCATGGCCTGCTGGATGCTCTGAGGCAACGGCTGTCCTGTGCGCTGCACGTTGACCGTCAGTGGGACCCCGAACACACTCCGGTCCTTGTAGTCTGGAACCTTGATCCTCTTCATGAACTTGGGCACGGCCCTGTTAAAGAACACAGAGATGGTGGTGTCGGGGGAGACATGTTCACTTGTCTGTCTACACTTGTCCACTTCTGCAGGTAAACCCTGTGGGCTCCAGATCTGTGCTAATATGGTGGCTACTTAAATTTAAATTAAACAAAATGACAAGTTCAGTTCCCCAGTGGCTCTGGCCACACTTCAGGTGCTCCTTCGCCTTTTGTGCTCAGTACCTACTGTATTGGCTTGTGCAGATAAAGAATGTTCCTATCATCCAGACAGTTCTCCTGGACAGTGCTGTTCCAGATCTTCTAAGAGCTGGGGTTGTGAGGTTCAGTCTCATTTCCTCAGTTGGGAGTGTCCTTCCACCTTGAACCTGGAGAATTGGGGTCTACAGTCTTAAGGAAGCTGATGGATTTCCTCATAGAAGGGCGGTATAGGAAGGAACAAGCAGAAAGCAACGTATACTATCCTAATGAGGTGCTTCTGATAGAGTGTGAAAAACAAGGTCTCTTTTGTCTTGACAAAAGGATAAGAATCACTTCTGAGTTCTTGACGAGATCCAAAGCATTTAGGGTCAAAAGATGCACGTAATACAGGATGGGAAAACAGCAATGAGAGCCTAACACAATGACAGCCAACTCCAGAGCTCGACAGTGAATGACCTGAAGTCAAAATAAATTCTCCTGCTGATGACCCGCAGAACATTACATTTTTAGGTTTCTAAAGGAAGATGGAAAAGGAACAATGGGGGTTTTGTGAGCCGACCCCAGGCTCTCTGGTGTCCTGAAACCAGGTCCACCCCAGCAGTATATGCAACAGCAGGAAACCCATGTCATGCATTTCAGGCTGTCAAGCAGAAATTCCAGCTCTCCAAATGACCTCTCTGAACAGGACCCGAAAGGGCAAGGCCAAACAGGAAAAGAACCTTGTGTAGGATTCCTCCCTGCTCCACAGATCCCACCATGTGAGGTTTTTACAGTTAGTTTTGAGTCACTGGAAACGCTGACCAGAACTCAAGAAGTATTATGGACTTTCAGATTCTTGAGGGTTTGGTGGGATGGGGGTGGGCAACTCAGAAATGAGAATCTAAAATATGCAGTTTTAAATAGCCAGCAGGGAAAATATTACTCTAAGCACAGAGGAACTCCAGAAAAGCCAGACCGTTTTGCTTTTTGAATGCTCACCAGCGGCCACGGCATGTTACTGTTTATAGCTCCAGGAAAGGTAAAACGAAAGAGCAGAGTTAAGTTTGTATTTCCATACAGTTAAGTATATGGTATCACGGCTATAAGTGTGCATAATGCTCGCTTTGTCGGGGGAGAAAAGCCCGACGGCGGAATGTGAAAAGAACACATTACGATCCCCACCGAGAATCTGAAGCATGTGAGGATAAACCGGTCAATACTTATTTCTGTCATTCAGAACAAACAACTTCTGTATTTAGCAAGGCTCACATAATAACAGCCTTTGAACAGGAGGTGCTTTGATGCTGAAGTTAAACCCACTATGAGTCCTAAGGAGAGGAGGAGCTGAAGACAGAACAGTTTCCTTACTTCGCCGACTTTCTCAAGTAACTTAGGTCTGCTACAGTGTGCTACTAATAAAATGGGTGGCTTCTCTATTTTTATCAAATACAGTAGTTGTGCAACTGGATAATGAACACTCAGATTACTGAAAAGACTTAAGGATTCCCAGCTGACACTGAAAAATGCACTGAGACGTCAATCTAGAAACATTTCTCTGCTTTGCACTGACAGCAGAAAAATTAAGATGTACCCAGATTAGGCTAGATGACTCATCTATCCTTATAGCCTACCCCTCACATTCTATACACTAAGGAGCTATATTTTTCAAAGTAATTATAAACAATTTGTACAATGCATTTCATCTCTACATTTGAGTCTATAATATGTTAGAGTAGTGAATTCCTTAAAATAATTATTCACTGTTTGAGAGTCTTTGCTAGAAAAAAAGTAACCTGAATTCTTTAGCACAGGTAGATTTTTTAATGATGCTACAAATATTTGCATTGCGTCCAAAATGATTTTTTCTTTTTTTCTTTTTTTTTGAGACAGAGTCTTACTCTGTCGCCCAGGATGGAGTACAGTAGCCTTATCTTGGGGCTCACTGCAACCTCCACCTCCTGGGTTCAAGGCATTCTCATGTCTCGACTTCCTGAGTGCCACCATGCCCAGCTAATTTTTGTATTTTAGTAGAGATGGGGTTTCACCATGTTGGCCAGGCTGGTCTCAAACTCCTGGCCTCATGTGATCCACCTGCCTCAGAATCCCAAAATGCTGGTATTATAGGCATGAGCCACCACACCTGGCCCAAAATGATTTCTACAAAAAGGCATGAATAGGGTTATAAGACCAGGTACTGTAAATCAAGAATTTCAAAGACAGTCTCATTAAATCTTAATGTTTTTCTTTTCTTCCGTCCAAAAATATGATCTGATACTGTGCATATATTTACTTATAGTGAATTATTCCTAATATTGGAAAGAAGGTGCCTATACCACATGATGCAAGAGTAACGCATTCTCTCTCCATCAATTGGCAATCTGTCACTCAGAGAGCTGAAAACTTAATCAACTAACCCACGCTGATAATTTCCTAAGACTCCACTGGCTTCAACAATATCAAATGTGGCCTCAAGAATATAGAGAGTGGCTGGCGTGGCAGCTTACACCTGTAATTCCAGCAACTTGGGAGGCCAAGGTGGGTGGATCTCTTGAGCCCAGGAATTCGAGACCAGCCTAGTTAACATGGTGAAACTGCATCTCTACAAAACAGAAGAAAACAAAACAAAACAAAAAACA
>NW_012106875.1:98710-103482 GCF_000951045.1 Mandrillus leucophaeus
TGCAGCAGGTTCATCTGGGCCACAGACTGGCAGTTAATCTGTAGTGATACAGAGTTGAGGCTTGGCCGATGTGAGCTCTGGAAACTGTGCCATCTCAGTCGGTGCCTGTGGGAGAAGTGGAGAGAAAAGTGAGTGTAAAGGCTTTTTATTTGATTTTATTTGATTTTTTTCTTGCTCTGTTGCCCAGGCAGTGGTGCCATCAGAGCTCACTGCAGCCTTGAACTCCTGGGCTCAAGTGATCCTCCTGCCTCAGCCTCCTGAGTAGCCAGGACTGCAGGCCTGTGCCACCATGTCTGGCTCATTTTTTTATTTTTTGTAGAGACGGAATCTACCTATGGTGCCCAGCCTGGTCTCAAACTCTTGGCCTCAAGTGATCCTCCCACCTTGGCCTCCCAAAGTATTGGATTACAGTGAGCCACTGTGCCTGGCCCAGAGACTTTTTAATAGATAGAAGCAACATTAGCAATGGGCTGCTTGCTGGCATCTTATCTTAGGAACTGAGAGGACTTGATTTCTATTCCATGCTTTAATCCTCATTATGGGAAAATATACACAATATAAAGTGTACTGTTTTCACCATTTTTAAGTGTGCAGTTGAGTGGCACCAAGTTCATTCTCATTGTGTGACCATCTCTATCAACCATCTCCAGAACTTTTTTCATCTTCCCCAACCGGAACTCCATACCCATTCAATCACATCCATTTTTTGAATTTTGGTGCTTCCTGGTCTGACACCTTCCTTAGGAATGGACATGGCTAAGAATGCCAGACTTAATCCCATTTTCTCCCACAGAACAAGCACAGGCAATCTCTTTCTGACCCCCGTGCCTCACACCTGGAGAGAGGAGAAAAACTGTTACCTGTTGGACCTGGTTAGGGAAGCCCCAACCCCAGAATCCCTCCTTTCCGGGATGTCAGAGGGCTCTTCCGGTTCATTCAGGGAGTTGCCTGTGCTGTCCAGGTCGCTGGGTGTGGTTCGGTCGTTGTCCACATCCAGGTGTATCTGTTTTGGAGAGGATGGGCAGGGAGAGACCGAGTCCAGGGCTGAGTCCGAATCTCCCTCATCAGAAAACTTCTCCGACCACTGATTGACTATCCGCTGCATCCCCTTCACGTGGTAGAGGATGTCGTCCAGCTCGGGGAAGATGTCCTCATTCTCCAGATCTGCCAGGTCCCCTGAACTGGAGTAGAGGATGGAGCCCGGCACGTTGTCATAGATGCTCAGGCGGCTGCTCATGGAGCTGGAAGAATTGCGCCTCTTCAGTTCCTTGGGGTTGTCGCTGCTGTTTTCCCTCCTGAGGCTGATGTGGCCAGGGCCGTGGAAGCTTCCCGTCCTCCAGTTCACAGAGCCGTTATTCCCCGAGGGGGAGAAACTGCCATTGGTGAGAGCTTTGGGGAAAGTGCCAGGCTTGTGATCTTCAGGGATGTAGAACACCGTGTCCTCTGGGTAGCTCTCGCGGTTCTTAAAGTTCTGTTCCATCACGTTGTTAAATGTTGACTGATTGAAAGGATCGAAGCCCTCTAAGTACATGCCCACCCGCTTGTTGCAGGCACTGAGGCTCCGGGTCCTGGTAACAGGGCTGGGCGTGCTGACCGCGCTGCTGGTCTCCGACTGGCTGCTGCTGCTGCTGGTCTGCGTGGAGTTGGAAACGCTCCTCTTTCGTACCATGGGGACGTTGATGCGGTTGCCGTTGAGGGCGGAGATCTCCACGCAGTTGAGCTGCTTCAGCTTCTCCTCATCCACCCCCTCTTGCAGGATGGGCCCGCTGATGATCAACCCCAGCTTTGAAGGCGCTTTGTGCTTGCTGTGGTGGGAGCCTTTGAGCTTCAGGCTCTCCATCCGTTTCAGCAGACTGCGCGTCTTGGACTTGGCAGTTTTTTCGTGGCCTTTCATGCTGAAGCTGAAGCTGGACAGTTCCTTGGGAGACGGCAGGCTGCCGAAAGAGTCGTCATTGCCTGCCAAGTTGCTGGAGGAGCAAACGCTGATGACGGAGTTAGTCCGGGGGGTGGCAGCATCCTCGCTGGGGGGCGCGTGGCTGGCGAGGCTGCCAGTGCTGCTGAGGCTGCGGACCGAAGACACCTCCTGGCGCTCGCCGCGGTCCATCAGCGTGCCTCCGGGGCTGGCGCCGTCTTGCGGGTGGGAGTCGTCTGGGGACCCAGGGACTGGGTCTTGTTTTGGAGAAAAGACATCAAACTCTTCAAGCCGGGACCATCTCTTGCTGTCCCTTTGGAAAGTCCACTTGCCACTGATGGCACAAGGCTCATCCTCGTCTGAATCGTCACTCTGCAAAGACAGAAAGGAGCCATTCACACACCGGGGCTGGCAGCCAGCAGGGAGCAGGGCATGAGCAGGAGGCTGCTCATAATATGCCAGTAGTGTCAATTCTCCCCTTGTACTTTGTAATTTGAATTTTAAAGGCTTTTTTTTTTTTTTTAATTTTTTAAGAAATAGGGTCTCACTCTGTTGTCCAGGCTAGAGTACAGTGGCATGATCACAGCTTACTGCAGGCTCACATTCTAGGGCTCAAGTGATCCTCCCACTTCAGCCTCCCTAGTAGCTGGGATTACAGGCAAGTGCCAACATGTCCAGCTATTTTTTTTTTTGGTAGAGATGGGGTCTTGCTGTATTGCCCAGGTTGGTTCTGAACTGCTGACCTCAAATGATCCTCCCACCTGTGCCTCCCAGAGTGCTGCGGTGACAGGGATGAGCTACTGTGCCCAGCCCCATTTACACATTCTTTTTCTTTTTTAAATTTTTTTTGTAGAGAGCAGGAGTCTTACTATGTTGGCCTAGGCTGGTCTCAAACTCCTGGCCTCAAACTCCTGGCCTCAAGCGATCCTCCCACATGGGCCTCCCAAAGTGTTGGGATTACAGGCATTAGCCACAGTGCCCAGTGTTTTGTTTTGTTTTCTTTTTTAAATAACAAAGATGTATTTAAAGAATTTAACAGAGGAGTACCTGACCAAATGCTGCAAGTTTAAATAAGAACTATTTTATGGAAACTCTGGGATCTACAGGCTGTTCCTTAATTGCTCACAGAGGAAACCTCCGAGATGGTGAAAATTCCAGGCATGCAAAATATTCTGAACTGAAGTGAGCAGCGAGCAGGACTGCCTCTGGGCTGCCTTCCGTTGTGCGGTCTTTTGTTGGTGTATGTTTATATTCCCTCTTGCAATTAAAAAGGTAGTTTTCAAACACTAAGAAGAGTGGCAACTCAAATCTCTAGACACTGAAAATTTATAAAGTCTCCCACTGGAATAAAGGGGCCCTGGATCAAGGTGGGTCATCACGCAGCTTCAGTCCACTACCAGGGCTTTGGAGACTCTTACCAGTACCTTTTCTTCCCCTCCCCCACCAGACATGAGGGCTAGCGCTCAGGCCACAGCTGACCTGTGAAGTTCCAACCTCAGTCATGCTCCAGCCAATTGAACAAGGTTTCACAAATACCCAGCTCTGACAGCTTGCGGTATTCATAAACACTAAGGAACATCTTTGCTGGTTATGCCCGATTTATGTATAGGACTCAGGGATATGCTGTCACACGGACTATTGCATCTGGGCCTTTTCGGCAGGAATCAAAGGGCACAATTCAGTATGATACATGTCTTTTCCACTGGTGTGGAAAATATCCCATGGCCCAAGTTTCACAGGACAATGAGTGGAAAGCATGGAGCGCTGGCTTCTAGGGCTCTTCTGCACAGCTCAGTGGGTGCTGAGGTTCCAGTTCATTTGTTTAAAAGCTTTGACTCCCCAAGAAGGCAACTTTTTGCAGCTCAGGGACTCTGGCATAATTCAAATTTGTACCCGGAAGTCAGAAATATGTTCTTTGACCAGACTCATTCCTGTTTACTCTAATTTGTGACACTTACTCCCAGTACTACACCCACCTCTTCTTGTAAGATCTCATAACAAGCCTTCACGACTCACGCGCAGAAGAAAATACCATCCAATTTGGTTCTGTACCACCATTTGACTAAACTGTGTGGGATTTCCTGCCTTCTCCTCTTCCTCCTCCAATTCCTTTCCTCCCTCCAAATCTCTTATTATTCTTCAATATTGCACAAATCGGCCTTCACTTTCACCTCTACAGCTTTGAAGCACAGTTATTGTTGTATTTGGGAAGACAGAAGACTTGGAAATAAGCTTTATTTCCTCTATAACCAATGCAAAAACCCACTGAGATTCCTTAAGCATGATCCCTTTATTATGTAACAGACATTGAGTTAGGCAAAATCATAGCTGATGTGATCAGGTCAAAAATAACATATAAAATAATGTAATGGGCTAGTTGCAACTATTGACTTCAACTACATAAGGCTATCGAGTCTAGATGATACCATTCAAGATGTAGATGCTTACGGAACGAGAAACTAAGACTTTGAGAAACAAAAGCTATTACAAAACACATCATTCACTTTTTTGTTTGCCCCTTCCCCCCTCATTCTATTATACAATTTGTATACTCACTCGTTTCCGATGAGGACTAATTTCTAGCTTCATCACCGCACATTTGTTTAAAGTATTTAGACGCCTATAGAGCAAAGAAATAACGTTAGCAAAGATAGGCAACCACTCTCTACTAAGTGGATAAACACCTATTTTTAAACAATTCATATATCTAAGGAGTTTCTTGGAACTCAGTAAAATCTAACACCTAGAGGAGTATTAGAAACTTCTTTAAAAAGTGAGTGATTTAAAAATACCTTGGCCAGGCGTGGTGGCTCAGCCTTGGGAGGCTGAGGTGCGTGGATCACGAGGTCAGGAGATTGAG
>NW_012106875.1:103532-107424 GCF_000951045.1 Mandrillus leucophaeus
GGGCTTTGGAGACTCTTACCAGTACCTTTTCTTCCCCTCCCCCACCAGACATGAGGGCTAGCGCTCAGGCCACAGCTGACCTGTGAAGTTCCAACCTCAGTCATGCTCCAGCCAATTGAACAAGGTTTCACAAATACCCAGCTCTGACAGCTTGCGGTATTCATAAACACTAAGGAACATCTTTGCTGGTTATGCCCGATTTATGTATAGGACTCAGGGATATGCTGTCACACGGACTATTGCATCTGGGCCTTTTCGGCAGGAATCAAAGGGCACAATTCAGTATGATACATGTCTTTTCCACTGGTGTGGAAAATATCCCATGGCCCAAGTTTCACAGGACAATGAGTGGAAAGCATGGAGCGCTGGCTTCTAGGGCTCTTCTGCACAGCTCAGTGGGTGCTGAGGTTCCAGTTCATTTGTTTAAAAGCTTTGACTCCCCAAGAAGGCAACTTTTTGCAGCTCAGGGACTCTGGCATAATACAAATTTGTACCCGGAAGTCAGAAATATGTTCTTTGACCAGACTCATTCCTGTTTACTCTAATTTGTGACACTTACTCCCAGTACTACACCCACCTCTTCTTGTAAGATCTCATAACAAGCCTTCACGACTCACGCGCAGAAGAAAATACCATCCAATTTGGTTCTGTACCACCATTTGACTAAACTGTGTGGGATTTCCTGCCTTCTCCTCTTCCTCCTCCAATTCCTTTCCTCCCTCCAAATCTCTTATTATTCTTCAATATTGCACAAATCGGCCTTCACTTTCACCTCTACAGCTTTGAAGCACAGTTATTGTTGTATTTGGGAAGACAGAAGACTTGGAAATAAGCTTTATTTCCTCTATAACCAATGCAAAAACCCACTGAGATTCCTTAAGCATGATCCCTTTATTATGTAACAGACATTGAGTTAGGCAAAATCATAGCTGATGTGATCAGGTCAAAAATAACATATAAAATAATGTAATGGGCTAGTTGCAACTATTGACTTCAACTACATAAGGCTATCGAGTCTAGATGATACCATTCAAGATGTAGATGCTTACGGAACGAGAAACTAAGACTTTGAGAAACAAAAGCTATTACAAAACACATCATTCACTTTTTTGTTTGCCCCTTCCCCCCTCATTCTATTATACAATTTGTATACTCACTCGTTTCCGATGAGGACTAATTTCTAGCTTCATCACCGCACATTTGTTTAAAGTATTTAGACGCCTATAGAGCAAAGAAATAACGTTAGCAAAGATAGGCAACCACTCTCTACTAAGTGGATAAACACCTATTTTTAAACAATTCATATATCTAAGGAGTTTCTTGGAACTCAGTAAAATCTAACACCTAGAGGAGTATTAGAAACTTCTTTAAAAAGTGAGTGATTTAAAAATACCTTGGCCAGGCGTGGTGGCTCAGCCTTGGGAGGCTGAGGTGCGTGGATCACGAGGTCAGGAGATTGAGACCATCCTGGCTAACATGGTGAAACCCTGTCTCTACTAAAAATACAAAAAAAAAAAACAAGCTGGGCGTGGTGGTGGGCACCTGTAGTCCCAGCTACTCGGGAGGCTGAGGCAGGAGAATGGCGTGAACCCAGGAGGTGGAGCTTTCAGTGAGCAGAGATCGCGCCCCTGCACTCCAGCCTGGGCGACAGAGCGAGACTCCATCTCAAAATAAATAAATAAATAAAAATAAAAATACTTTTATGTTTCTTAAGTTTTTCACTGTAATTTTTATATTTTAGTGTGAAATGGCACACAGCTATGATACTGTCAAGTCTGATTCTTTAACTCTCAATGAGTTGCTCTTACTGAGAAAAATCATTCTTCCAGTAACTCTTAGGTTGAGCCATTATGGACTGCCACATGTGATGCCAAGAAAGAAAAGTTTCTGACTGGGCACGGTGGCTCACACCTGTAATCCCAGAACTTTGGGAGGCCGAGGCAGGCAGATCACCTGAAGTCAGGAGTTTGAGACCAGCCTGTCCAACATGGTGAAACTCCATCTCTACTAAAAATACAAAAATTAGCTGGGCATGGTGGTGGGTGCCTCTGATGCCAGCTATTCGGGAGGCCGTGGCAGGGAGAATGGCTTGAACCTGGGAGGCGGAGGCTGTAGTGAGCAGAGATTGTGCCACTGCACTCCAGCCTGGGCAATAGAGCCAGACTCCATTTCAAAAACAAAACAAAAAGAAAAAAAAAGAAAAGTTTATGAGGTCTCCTTTCACAGAAATAGAAACAGCGAAACAGCAACAAAGAACCAAGTAGAGTTTTTGGCAAAATGAACAGTGTCTTGTATTTCAAATTTAAACTCAAATTTAAACAATTAGTTTTAGTTATCTCTGATGAATCATAATCTTGGACAGCTGTTCAAAATTTTAGAGTCCTTGCACAGAATGGAAATTGGAACCCTCTTTAATATCCAATATTTTGAACAGCTTCCTGTTATAGGACAATATAATGTGTGCCATACTCATGGCAATAGGACAAATGATCATTTAAAGAATCTGCATACTGTAACTTCAAGGATCCAAATCTTACTGAGTTCAAAATTAAGCACTCAGGTCACATTCTTCTTTGCAACAGCCATCCTATTGTAATTACGATATCAATACTTTGACCTCTGCCAAACAGCAGTATCAATTTAAAATTAGGGAAATTTAGTTCCATTGAAAATAAAACACAGAAAAAATCCAAAGCCTCATGGAGAAATAATGCAATAGTTGAAAAAAGAAACTCTTTAAATATGCTGAACTAAATGGTATGTACAAATATGAATGACAACCCTTCAGGCCCCAATTTTCTTGCCATCTCCCAGATGGTCATCACTCATCCTTCCTGAAATGAACCTGTAATGTGTCTGTTTGCTATCTGCTATCACCAGTTTTCCAGTTTTTCCTACAAATTGCGATCCTTACATTTTCATAAGATAAGATCATTTAATTCACACAAATTCCTGGGAAACGTGAGACCACCTCAGGGCTTTATCTTCCTGATCCTGTTCTTGCAGTTTGCCTAACAATGTTGATGCAACAGAACAGAAAGTATTTTTCCCTGCCTGATAAGCCCAATTTTGACTTCATAGCTTATGTGGTAGCCTGTTTATAGAATAAACAAAGATAGCACAGAGTGCCTATGTTCAGAAGAATTCTGTGTGGATGGGGAGGAAAAGAAAACAAATAACTAAGAAAAAGTCTGCATACTTTAAAATGAGTGGATATAAGGTCCCTCTATTGGGGATATCAATTACTTAAATGACTTACACCCACAGTGTTTTAATTCTCAAATGTTTTCAAGATTTAAAGAATCCGGAATGGTTATAGTTAGTCTTAGGTCTGGGTTCCATTAATCAAACCTGTAATCAAATAGTCACTTGACTTCATTTGGGCTTTAATGGTTGAATGGTGTTTATAACCGAATTTACTAGTCACAGAGGCCTATGGGGCTGGGGAGAGGTTTAGCTTCACAAACTCTAGATTTTAGTCGAATGAAAAAGACCCAGGAGGCCAGTTCTCTAAAGGTCAACATTATCTTTTTATGTTGGTAGCACCAATCTAATGGCATTACAGACCTAAAGCCCAGAGTTATACCCTAGGGTTTCTGTGATTTTCATTTGTCCCGGAGGACCCCTAAAGAACGTACTGTGCTGGGACCTTATTTGCTTACAGGGACAGTACTGATATCAAATCATAGTTCCAGCTACACAAATGAGGCCTACTACGGGCCAGGCACTATGCTAGGCACTTCTTATGTATTACTTCCTCTTCCCAACAAACCTATGGTACAGATATTATGATTAACCTTCACTTTACAAATGAGGAAATGGGGCTTGGGGAGGTCACAGATCTTGTCTAAGTCCACACGATTAAAACATGGTGACTCTCAAACCCAGTAAC
>NW_012106875.1:108484-135012 GCF_000951045.1 Mandrillus leucophaeus
GCTCATTGGAGCCTGGACCTCCTGGGCTCACAGGATCCTCCCACCTCAGCCTCCCAAGTAGCTGGGACTACAGGTATGCGCCATCATGCCTGCTTAATTTTTTTTATTTTTTATAGAAATGGGGTCTTGCCATGTTGCCCAGGATGGTCTCCAACTCCTGGAGGCTCAAGTGATCCTCCCATCTTGGCCTCCCAAATTGCTGGGATTACAAGCGTGAGCCACTGTGCCCGGCTACATGCTTCCCTTTTAACAGACCAGAAACTGTGACAAAGTTAGAATCTGCTCTAAGGTGGGCTGCTGTGCATGGCTCAGGCATCTGACGGGCTGCTCTACCACAAAGTGCACACTGCAGATGACAGTGTGGAAATCTATTTTTCATTATACAACTGTCACTTTAAGTACACATAATTCTTTGCTGTGTTTATAGAAGGAGTCAATTTTAATTCCCAAGGAAAAGAGCCATTTGGGATAGTTTTCAGAAGCTTTAGAAAGGCAAGCAATAGAAGGAACATTTCACAAGAGGTATCCTGGTAGTGAATCACAGTTCACAATACTACCTGCACATGCTTCAAGACAAAGTCAATCACTCCTCCAGGATTACTATTGAGTATAGCTCTCATAATCTTGGCCTTACCACTGGAATTGCATTATATAGTAAAGCTAGCAAGATCAGGCCAAAGCCACTTCTCCAAGCCACTTCTCTCATGTATCTCCAAGGGCAGATACATGAACCCCTTGCAGTGTGAATGTAAAAATGCTGGTTAGCGATCTAAATCCAAAAAACCTATAGTCCCACACTTGTAACTTTTGGTTATTGCCAAACTTTATATTTAAGACAATGTCATTGTTCTCATAAAACCCATTAAGTCTACAAGTCTTCTTGCCCTGAGTAGAAAAAGAAGCCCCTACTTACTTCTTGACCAAAGGAGCCGTAAGATCTGTAAATGTCACAGGTACATGAACACTCTAAACTGAGAATAATGCTAGAGTATATATGAGACCGCTTATAAGATCCCTGCATAAAATATGGTCCAGTACAAGAGGAGGAGGTAGGTGGGAAAGATTTTATAAAATGTTTAAGCTGATTTTCTGCAACCATATTACCCCATGTATTTAAAATCAACTGTTCTGAAAATATCAACAAGGCAAAGACAAAAGTCTATAAAAAGTCTGTCAGTCTAGAGAGAACTTCCAAATCACAGGGCAACATTTCAAATACTACTGTAGCTTCGTTATTTTGCTGGCCCTTGAATTCCGTAGGCCAAAGGTATTTGGAAGAGGCAGGTCTAGCAAATGAAGTGACTATCTATCACATGATCAGTACAACAAGTATCTCAACTATACTATGCAGCTGACAGCTCAGAACTTGTAATGTGTTTTAAAGAAAGGTGCTGGCTGGGCGCCGTGGCTCAAGCCTGTAATCCCAGCACTGTGGGAGGCCAAGGCAGGTGGATCAGGAGTTCAAGACCAGCCGGCCAATATGGTGAAACTCCATCTCTACTAAAAAAATACAAAAAATTAGCCGGGCGTGGTGGCGGGTGCCTGTAATCCCAGCTACTCCGGGGGCGAGGCAGAGAACTGCTTGAACCTGGGAGGCGGAGGTTGCAGTGAGTCGAGATTGTGCCACTGTACTCCAGCCTGGGCGATAGTGCGAGACTCCATCTCAAAAAAATAAAAAAATAAAAAAAATAAAGGAAGGTGCTTGAAATACACCTGATAGAGGTCCCTTTTCTTCTGAACATTTGTTTAGGCCTCTCAAAAGGGGCATCATTTTCATGAAAAGTCCATTTATGTGAACTTGTGGACAACAGCCCTGGGGTTTTCTATTACAAACCAGTTGATGACTGTTACTGTGTTCTGAAGAATTTCCTTTTTGAAAAAAGAAAATCCAACCCTAGGCCTTTCTGCACTTACTCAAATATGGGCCTGATAATTTAAGTTTTAAAGCGCTCTGACATCCATCACTGCATTTCCTATGAGGTGTTATTCTACGCAGGAGAGAAAACTGAAGTCCAACTAGCATATTTGGCAGAGTCTGCTTCTTCTAGGCTTTTCTTTTTGCCAAAGATCTAGCAGCACAGATTCATTTGCTCCAAAGAAAGGTGGCTTCCCAAAAGGTACTCAGAGCCAGTGTAAATTGCAAAGTACAGAGGATGCTTTTTCTCCCAGAAATGGAAAACAACATTTCACAAACTGATATTCTGAAAAAGCATTCAAGAATTTAATCATGACCCTTTGGCCTGAAATGCTGCAGTGATATTTTTATGACCCAAGAATTCCTAAGCTATTGCTGCTGTCCAGAGCACCCACTCTCTAACTGGCTTAAAATGTGTGAAATGACGTAATGCTTAAATATTTCCTAAGATGCATCTCAGAAGTGACCTCATGCATATGCATGATCACCAGTGATGGATTGAAAACAGATTAATTCTGCTCCACAGCTAAGCATGAAAACATTAAAAAAATGTCTGTAGTTCATATTCCAGATGCGGACTCCTTCCCCTCCCGAAACTGCATCTGTGACATTTTTTTCATTCCCGATGACATAGTTATGATATTATACTCCATAGTGAAGTTCTTAGAATTAGCTTTCTTTCAGAAAATGGGTACATACCCTGTACATTTCTATCAGTCATTTAATTGGACTAGAAAAGTGACAGTATTTCTGTCACTTTTTAAGAGGACTCTTTGTTTTTTCCTCTCTTAAGCCATGAGAATTAGTCTAGTCCATATACTATTCTAAATATTCCATCTATCTGCCCCAAACCACTGCTTACTTTGGCTGCTTCAAATAACACTGTATTATATAAGAAAGGCAGAAAACAGAACTACCACTGCTTTCTTTGCCTACAAAGAGGAAAGAAATACTGGACGTCATTCTACCTTCATGATGTTTTTCCGAATTAAAAAAAAAAATACTGAGACGGGGTGTGGTAGCTCACTCCTTTAATCCCAGCACTTTGGGAGGCCGAGATGGGTGATTGCTTGAGCCCAGGAGTTCAAGACCAGCTTGAGCAACATGGCAAGACCGCATCTCTACAAAAAATACAAAAATTAGCTGGGTATGGTGGTGTGTACCTGTAGTCCCAGCTATTCCAGAGGCTGAAGTGGGAGGATCACCTGTAGCTGGGAGGTCAAGGCTGCCGTGAACCATGATTGTGCCACTGCACTCCAGCCTGGGCGACAGAGTGAGACCTTCTCTTTAAAACAAACAAAACAAAACAAAACAAAACAAAACAAAACACACACACACACACACACACAAATAGGCTGGGCGCAGTGGCTCATGCCTATAATCCCTGGACTTTGGGAGGCCGAGGCAGGTGGATCACCTGAGGTCAGGAGTTTGAGACCATCCTGGCCAACATGGTGAAACCCAGCCTCTACTAAAAATACAAAAAATTAGCTGGGCATGATGGTGGGCACCTATAATCCCAGCTACTCGGGAGGCTGAGGCAGGTGGATCACCTGAGGTTAGGAGTTTGAGACCATCCTGGCCAACATGGTGAAACCCAGCCTCTACTAAAAATACAAAAAATTAGCTAGGCGTGATGGTGGGCACCTATAATCCCAGCTACTCGGGAGGCTGAGGCAGGAGATTTACTTGGACCCGGGAGGTGGAGGGTGCAGTGAGCCGAGACCACGCCATTGCACTCCAGCCTGGGCAAGAAGAACGAAACTCCTTCTCAAAAACAAACAAACAAACAAAAAAACAGAAACAAAAACAAAAACAGAAAAACCCTGAAATTAAAATAATACTTATTTAGTTTCATAATCACATCAACCTATGTGAATTTTGTCTGTGTATAATTTTTTTCCCCCAGAATTCAGCTTTTAAGGGATTTTAGCTTTTGAGAAAAATTAGAAAGGATGAAAAATGTCATGAAGAGCTTGAAAGGATTATCAGCGTCCCATCGTTGTCTGCTACACGTTTTATTACCTCCACCTCACTAAAACCTATAAGCTGCCTCTTAGCTTGAAGACCCAAAAGCACAAGCATCAAGAATTTCTGACAGTTTCATTCAATTTCACATCATTTAACTGCCTGTTGCCTACATGTTAAAGACCGTGCTGAGTTATTTTATAGCCTTATTTCATCCTATCATTATTTTATATGAGGGAAAACTGAAGACATTGAGAGGAGCTTCCCTGGAATGCAAGCGCTGCTCCTGTCTTTATACGCCACCCTCCATTTATTCCTCTGAACGTGCTAAATTTCCATCATACCCTTTTAGGAAACCTTAATCCAAGTTTCCTAACTACCTTAGAGTTGTTACTTGTTACACCAATTATATCATATCAAATATGGAATGCTATTATTTGAGTACTTCCTAGGACAGTGTGCTATTTTAATGGCAATACTAAATAACAATATTTTACTTAATTTTTAATTAAAAGGTCTCCGATCGCCATATGGTTTGCCAATAAAGACCTAACACAATTAGCAAGGACAAAAGCAAGCAAAGCCTATCTTAGTGATAAGTACTGTGTTCTTAAAAAATAAAAAAGGAAAACACTCAAAACGTGTCCATTTACCTGCATAGAGCCTCAATGGCATCTCTGTCCAAAAAATCATGCTCCCTCTTGACCAAGGAAATATCGATGGGGAACAGGAAATCTATAAGAAAAATAAACAAATGTATTCGTTGAGCACCTATAACCCAATTTGCCAAATAGCCCAGTTTACCAAAGCGGGGAAGAAACTCTTCAGCAATGTACTGAGCACCTCCTGTAGGACGCCTCATTCCCCATCAAGGTCTATGGGACAATAAGGCAATTCAAGCCAATCCTGCGTCACTGTCCTAAAGGAGCTTCAGCTTTAAAGTGGTAGAAACTCAAAAAATATTGCTTCTGGTCAAGGAGAAGTGGCTCAGGACATTGTTATACCTTTAAACAAAGCAGCAGGCAATAAGCCTCCAGTATAAATGATAATTTAAGCCACAGTGACTGTCAGAAGAATGCTGCCTTTTAATGTGGCTGGGCCGTGTGTATGTGTGTGTGTCTTTGCTCACGTGTGATCAGGGAAAAGGTCATGGAAGAAAAATTGAGCCACAGAAAGACCTAGAGAACAATGAAAAGTGGTAGGAAATGGAATGTAATCCACTCACATGGCATCAAGAGCCAAGGAGAATTCAAGATACGCTTTTTTAAAAACAAATATTAGCACTGCAATATGGCCTTGTAGGAACTGATATAACTCCCCGAAAAAGAAAGGGCTAGCTTTAAAGTTGCTATCGAACAACAGAATCTCAAATCCTTTAATCTGTTGAAGAGTTCATTCAGTTCTCTCAAGACAATGAAGAAGCTGTATCAGAACTGCAAACCACAGAGGGAGAAAACAGTCAACTCAATGGAGGAATTCCTTTCTCTGGACTGCCTAAAAAGATCGCTTGGTAAGTAAATATACCCAAGAAAAGCAGAGTGGAGGTAGCCACTGTGGAAATTTACAACAGCTCTAAAATTGCCACTGGATAAAGGCAAGTTATCACCCTCTTGGAGTTCCAGCTATGAGGGCAACTCATGGGCCTCCTCAGTAGAATGCTACTACAGTACCAGGAGGAGGAGTGTCTCAGTGTGGGGCAACTCTTTGGACCAGACCTGGGTGAAATCAGTCATCACAGCAGGAAACTAGAATCACCACAAGCTAAAAAATTCTCTTTGGCTGGGCACTGCGGCTCGCATCTCTAATCCCAGCACTTTGGGAGGCCAAGGAGAGAAGATCATTTGCACTCAGGAGTGTGAGACCAGCCTGGGCAGCATGGCGAGACACTGTCTCTACAAAAAAAAATTTAAAAAATTTTTATTGGGCATAGTGGCACGCGCCTGTGGTCTCAGCTACACGGGATGCTGAGGTGGAAGATCACCTGAGCCCCGGAGTTTGAGGCTGCAGTGAACTCTCACTACACCATTGCACTTCAGCCTGGATGACAGAGTGAGACTCTGTCTGAAAAAAATAAATAAAAAATAAAACATCCCTTTGGCCTTCAAAATGGCTAATGCCACATAGTGGAATAAACATGGCTGTCAGTAGTTTTGGAGATACAGGTAATTAGTCCTGTTCCAGCTCTTGTGGGCACATAACTGTTCACTATGTTTTTATTATTTCTTATGATCACTGGTTTTATGGAATGATATGGAATTCCTTATTCTTAGTAATCTATTTTCTAGAGATAATATATCAGAATGAGTATAAACTTATAGTCTATCCTTTTTCTTTTCTGAAGGCTGGAGTTGGATTACTGACATTGTTCCCTAAATGATAATATAGGCAGACCAAGGAAGTGGCTATAGTCCAAAGATTTATGAATATATAAAATTTAGTATCACAGAATTACATTTCTTCACTAATTTATAGACCAAGTCTCTCTTAGACAAATGATTAGTGGAACCATTATAATGGAAAAAGAAAAACTTACAGTCAATGCAAACTAGAGCATTAGTAAATGAAGCAAGACAGGTTGTAACACTGTTTGAAGGTTGTGACACTGTATTTTGCTTTTTTTGTTTGTTTGTTTCTAAATTTTTAAAATAGAGATGCAGTCTCACTATGTTGGCCAGGTTGGCCTTGAACTCCTGGCCTCAAGCGATCCTCCCACCTCAGCCTCCCAAAGTGCTGGGATGACAGGCATGAGCCACCATTCCTGGCCTGTATTTCACTGTGAATACACACCAAGATGAACTAACAGAGCTAATATTAAGGAATACTTTTTAATATTTACACAGTATAACATCAGATCTATAAATATAAATTGAAATTTTCACATGCCTCTTACCTATATGTGAGAAAGTAACTATATTATTTTAGGAATTTCTAAGTTAGTATACCCAGAGCCATATTTCAGATTCCTTTTCTAATGCAAATTAACAATTTTTAAAAAATCTGGTAGGTATTAAACGCAAGTGAGGAGTGAAAGAATTAAATCAGTAACTTTCTTTTATTTGCCTGGACTCGCTTTTAAAAGATGATAGTTTACTGATGTACAGAAGACGTTCTCTGAACTCAGCTTCCACTGTGGGTTGAAAAGCAGGAAGTATAAATTGCCAAGTACCCAAATCAAGCTAAACAGGGGAATATGTGTGGGTTGGTATGGCATGTATGGTTTATGTACTCACCCAGCACACAGTGGCAGGAAAAACGGGTAGGCGACGGCCCAGAACAATATGCAGCATACCCCAAAAGTAGGCTTATGCTTCAAAAGACTTGCGAACATGAGGGAACCCCAAATGTAACCTGTGCAAATGCACCCTGTGCTTTAGGATTAGGAAAGAAGTGACACAGGGACTGGAATTGGCTCTTAGCAAACATATATATCACAAGAAAGTGCTACCTGGCAGCAAATCAATGCAAAAAATGAGCATAATTGAAGAAAACTTAATTTCTAAATAGGAGAACAAAAGGATAGCTGCTTTGGTGTCACTGCCAATGCAGTTATCTTTCCTTATATCCATCAGAGCTATGAACTGAAAATCCAATAGAATGCTGGTCCCCCTTCCCCCAAAGCCCTTTTAAATGTTAACAGGTTAAAACTTCTCTCTAAAGGAAAGACAAGCAACTCCACCAAAATAAGTATGCAAGTTAATCAGAAGAAATTGTTTGGAAATATTCTCTGGAATGAAGAAACAGTAAGATATTTTACACAGTCTAATAATAAAACAATTCAGAATCCATCTTCTTGGAAAAAAATATCGTACAATCAATCTAGGCTACATAAGGAAGACCAGGTATTCTAACTTGGGAATCACTTTACTCTTCACCCAACCTTTGTTTGAAAGTTACCCATAAAATGGAATGCATTAGTTCATAGCTGTAATTATTTTAAACTGACTTCATATAGAGAATAATGAAACTCCCAATTAAATGAACAGCCTAGGCCAGGTGTAGTAGCTCATGTCTGTAATCCCAGCACTTTGGGAGGCCAAGGTGAGTGGATCACCTGAGGTCAGGAGTTCAAGACCAGCTTGGCCAAGATGGTAAAACCCCGGCTCTACTAAAAACACAAAAATTAGCCAGGCATGGTGGCACACACCTGTTACCCCAGCTACTCAGGTGGTTGAGGCAGGTGAATGGCTTGAACCCAGGAGGCAGAGGTTGCAGTGAGCCAAGATCGCACCACTGCACTCCAGCCAAAGCGACAGAGCAAGACTCTGTCTCAAAACAAACAAATAAATAAAGGAACAGCCTATTTATCTTGACATGCATGGAGCGTGAGCACTCCCCACGGTACGCAGAAGCTGAGAGAATGATCTCAGTATCCGAGAAATCCCCAGGACACTGCTAAGAAAATGAGATGGTAAGAATTCAGCCCAGATCCTATTTTTTTTTTAAACCATTTTTCTCAATTGAAAAACTGAATGCCACAGAAAACATAATATTCATTAAAAGACAACCTAGAGAAAAGTGAGATGGCTAATTACAAATGCTGGGAAAGGTATCTGCAACACATGACCAGTGAAAGATTAGCATTTAGAATAAAAAGAGCTCTTATAAATCACTCAGAGAAGCATAATGTGAGCAAACAAGTGTGGCCAAGTGACACGAATAAATGCTTCTTACCATTAAGGATTAGGGAAATGGCAGTCAGAACCTGTATATCATTTTATATCCATTTGGTTGGCAAAAATTAAAGTTTGACAATGTCAAGCGTTGAGGAAATGTGGATACATAGATTGGTAAGAGTGAAAATTGGTACACGCACTTTCGAAAAACTTGCATTGTAAAATTGAACATACATATTCTTCATTACCTAGTAATTCTGTTCCTAGGCATAGAAGTGAGACGAATTATTATGCATGTACCACAAAAGATAGATGCAAGAATGTTCACAACAGCACAGTTTATAAAAGCAAAACAGAGAAAGTCAAAATACCCGCCAACCAGAGTGTGGATATGAATAAACTGTGGTTTCTTGTGTAATACACAATGGTGTATTACACAGCAGCCAAAGCAAATGAGTAACAGGCCATACAGTACAGAAGAATCTTAACAATACAATATTAAGTGAAAAATAAAAACCCCACGAGATTACATACAGCACAGTACCCTCTTTATAAAGGTAAAAATAACTCTGTAAAAATGTACTTTTCAGGAAATGCAATAGAATTATATAAAAAGAAAGGAAGAAAATGATAGTCTTCAGGATGCTGATTACTTTAGGCAGGAAGTGGCAGGTGGCAGACGGGGGAGTGGCAGGCGGCAGACGGGGGAGTGGCATGGGCCTGTTGTCATCAAGGTGCTAGCTTTTGTTTTCAGTGGTGGGGGTCTTGCATGCTTACTACATTTTTTTTTTTTAATAAAACATTTAAACTATAAAACTGCTGAAAATAAGTCACAGATCAGTCATATTCACGAATAAGGGATTATGATTATGCCAACTTTTAAAAAATGGCATTCCCAGCTTACCTTCATAAAGCTGTGCATACTGGGGGAAACCAGTTGCCCGTAGCCAGTCACAAGCTTCCTTGGCTTCAATTTCTAGAAGAGAATTAGAAGAAAAATAAAATTAGCCGTGTGTGCCTCAGCATGCTTATTTTCCCTGAATAAGCTTTGATTTTATGATACAAGCAAAACACGACTACCGTAGAAAATACGGAGAAGCAAACAGACATACACGTTTAATTCAAATGGTTTACATTTTGTATGCGTCTTTTCCGATTTTTTCACACGTACATGAGGATGTATTTTTCCTTTACGAAAAACAAAAATGGGGTCCTGGGAGCAAGTTACTCATTTTGTGCTGCTTCTGAAGTGCTCTGATTACAAATGGTTATGAAAATAAGGCATCATGAGAAAGTTGAAGAGAGATTAAATAACTCATTTTAAGCCTGGCCAGCCTATTGTACTACTTTTCACTTCAACAAAAGGCCGCAAAGTACCTCCACCAACACGCTAAAATAAAATTTATCTGAGTACAGTCACAGGCTTTCTGACACCCAGGGGTTGGGTGTTTCAAAAGCCCCTGACTTTGTGTTGTCTCACTGTCGAGTGCTCAGGTACTCAACGGGTATTAATCCAGTAGGAGAGGCCCAGGCTGTCAAGGAACATGGAGGGTACGAAGTCAGTAAATCCCACAATCTTGGCAGGCAGAAATGGCTAATAAAGCTTCTACCTCCCTGTGGTTTAACATCTTGTAGATAGTATCGATAAACAGAAAGGCCAAGAGCAACTGACACACTGTGTTAAAACTCATTGGAGCACATATTTACAATCCTGTTAAAGCTGACTCACTGAGGAGGTCCTGGGAACATTAGTTGGCGTCTCTGCTTGTACAAAGAATATTCCTTTCAACTCTTCCTCCCACCTTCCTCAGGCCATAAGAGTACTCAGTTACACAAGTCTATTCACTTATTTACAAAGCTCTCAGCATTGCATAATTAATGCCACATTCAAATCTTCATTAAGCATCTCTCTTAACCAAGTGGGAGACTAATAGTTCATATTAGAAATGTACACATCTTATTTTTGTCCAGTAACTTTATGTTTCCAAAGCACTTTTTCACCTATTACTTCATGAGTTCCTTGGCCTTTGAAGAAAGGTAATTAAGAAAATCCAAATTCATTAAAGCAAGTGGGAATTTACTCACTGAACACAGGAAAGAGAGAGAAAAAAACAACAAAACCTGCCATCTCCTGATGAGTTCCTTAATACCCAAACTAAAAACAATTATGGCAGTAGCCTGGAAATAAATAGCATGGCAAAGTGAACTTCATTAATCTTTTCAGTGTAGCAGTGAAAGTAGCATTATTCAACCCAAGACTTAGGATTGAATTGGGAGCGAACGATAGAGTGACATCAGTGTGGAAGAACTTCAATGTCTGCACTGAATAGAAGTGTAGAATTGTCCAAAGTGAATCATTTGAGCTTACCTTTTTTCATATGTGTATATCCACATTTTGTCTCAGTAAGGAAATAAAGATGTTTTAAATAAAATTATAAAATAAACACTTCCCAGAAAACGATATTGCTGGAAAAACATATACAAGCTCAACATTTTATTTTAAAACATAAGGAAATTAGACTGGGTGTGGTGGCTCACGACTATAATCCCTGCATTTGAAAGGCTGAGGTGGGAGGATCATTTGAGCCCAGAAGTTCAAGACCAGCCTGGGCAACATGGCGAAACTCTGTCTCTACCAAAGAAAAAAATTACAAAAATTAGTCAGGGGTGGTGGTGCCCTCCCGTAGTCCCAGCTACTCTGGAGGCTGAGGTGGGAAGATTGCTTGAGCTTGGAAGGCTGAGGCTGCAGTGAGCCTCAGTGGTACCACTACACTCCAGCCTGGGCAAGAGAGTAAGACTCTGTAACCAAAAGAAAAAAAAAAAAAGAATGAAGACATTACTTTTGCCCTATCTGTGTGCCCGCCCCCTCCTACAAAAGATAGATATGGAAAGAAAAAAGGCTGTTTATCTTTAAAACTATTTTAAAAACACATTTCATTTGGCTACTTAGAGGTTATTTTCACTGAACAGATTGTTAGACATTGAACAATAGATTGTTAAAAAGTAAATGTGCTTGCTTTCTTAATATTTAACTTAATAAGTGGTGAGTAACCAAAAATTCTCAATGTCTGCCCTTTTTTGACGAGAGAGACACGGCACTAGGTCAGCACACATACAAAAGCCTTAATTAGATACCAATTCACTAGCCAATACTGCCAAAGCATGAGCCTGCTTTACTTAGAAAAATAGTTTCATGCCAAGAGGCATGGAAGATGTAAGATATTAGTTTTTTAAACAATCCAACTTTACAAAGTATTTATTTAAGCTCCTATGTGATTTGAGGAACACAAAAATGCATATTCCTGTCTTGTTCTTTTTTTTTTTTTTTTTTTTGAGAAGAGTCCCCTCTGTTGCCAGGCTGGAGTGCAGTGGTGCAATCTCGGCTCACTGCAAGCTCTGCCTCCCGGGTTCACTCCATTCTCCTGCCTCAGCCTCCCGAGTAGCTGGGACTACAGGCGCCCGCCACCACGCCCGGCTAATTTTTTGTATTTTTAGTAGAGACGAGGTTTCACCATGTTAGCCGGGATGCTCTCGATCTCCTGACGTCGTGATCCGCCTGCCTCGGCCTCCCAAAGTGCTGGGATTACAGGCGTGAGCCACCGCACCTGGCCTTTTTTTTGAGACAGAGTCTTGCTCAGTAGTCTAAAGTGCAGTGGTGCGATCACTGCTCACTGCAGCCTCGACCTTCCGGGCTCAAATGATCCTCCCATGTCAGCCTCCCAAGTAGCTGAGATAAGAGGCATGAGCCACTGTGCCTGGCTATCTCTCTTACTTTCTACTGGCCCTGTCTAAGAAATAAAATGACTCCAAATGGTCATAAATTGATCAGAAAAGCTGTGTCAAAATAGTCACTCTTAGGGCCACTTAGTTAGAAAGAATGTAAACAGGCGAACGTTTGCTTCTTCAGCAGATAATTTAATTAACAGTTTATACAACGGCTAAAAAGCAGTACTCCCCAAATGGCAGAGATCTAGTCATCTTATCCTTTCTTGTCTTCACCCTAAAAAAATGAGAATTTGTCTTTCCTTTTGATGTGAAACCATGGGAAATAGACAAGCATATGACCATTTTACCAACACAAAAAGTCCACTCATGAAAACTTAGGCTGCATTCCAATGAGACCCTAACCCACTGTTTTTGTAGAAATCAGAATTAGAAAACTGTAAAAAGTTGTCACATATTTTTTAGAAAATGGAATACTTGTTGACCTCACTCCTACACTTTCCAATTCATGGGTCAAGAGAAAGTACTAACAATCCAATGTACGTACTGATTTTAAAAAATCAGTTATTTTTGTTTTATTTAATGTGAAATGAACCTATATCCACATGCGAGTCACAGAGTTTCATTCCCCGATTCATGCCATTACTTTTGCTCTAATCTCCTAACTCTTAAGAAAACTCTGGGTCTGTAGACTCCCCTCTCTGAAGAGAATCTGTCCCCCAATCGTGACTCGTCAAACTTTCTGAGTGACAGCATTAATCTTCTCTCTCCTTCGCAAACTTCGCTGGAGCTGCATGCCTAAAGAATCAGGTCCTGGCTCTGTGCAGTGGCTCACGCCTGTAGTCTTAGCACTTTGGGAGGCAGAGTTGGGTGGACTGTGTTGCGCCCAGGAGTTCAAGACAAGCCTGAACAACATAGGGAGACCCCATCTCTACATAAAATACAAAAATTAGCCAGGCATGGTGGCGCACACCTGTCGTCCCAGCTACTTGAGGGGTTGAGGTGGAAGGACCACTTGAGCCCAGGAGGTCGAGGCTGCAGTGAGCCGTGACCACACTACTGCATTTCAACGTGAGCAACAGGGCAAGACCCTATATATTTAAAAAAAAAAAAAAAAAAAAAAAAAAAAAAAGGTCTAAACACCCCGGCAAGGTTTTCAAGGCTCTCCACTTGGCCAACCTAATTGTTCAGCTCCCTGAAGCCGAGCATTCTAGCTAAAGTAAATTTGGTGCTCATCTCCACACACACTGTACTTCAGTGAATTCTCTGGCCTGAAATGCTCAAGATGAAATTTCACTCATCCTTCAAGATCCCAACCAAATGCTACCTCCTCCATGCAGTCTTCCCATTTGCCTCTCAACAGTTCTATCAACGCGTCATTTTACTGAGTGCTTAATATGCATAAGGCCCTGTCTAAGCACTAGTGCGTATGAGTTCATTTACACCTCATATTGATCCTAAAATGTGGATTACTAATATCTCTGAGATAAACACATGAGGAAACAGACAGAGAAGTAACCACCTCTCCTTAAAAATGAGCTTTCTGAGGCCAAGCGAAGTGGTTCACGCCTATAATCCCAGCATTCTGGGAGGTCTAGGTAGGAGTATCATTTGAGGCCAGGAGTTCAAGACCAGTCTGGGCAATAATTGCGAGACTTCATCTCTACAAAAAATGTAAAAAGGAAAAAGAGTTCCTTCCTGTATTCCCAGCTACTCAGGAGGCTGAGGTGGGAGGATTGCTTGGGCCCAGGACTTCAAAACCAGCCTGGACAATACAGTGAGACTCTATCTCAAAAAAAAAAAAAAAACTTATAAAAAAATTTTAAAAAATGAGATTTCTACATTCAAATGCCATAGTGAGAGAAGTAACAATTACTTACAGAAATGCAAGGTTCTTCCTGCAAGACAGGTTCTTCCCTTTAAAAATATTGTATATAACAGCCTGAGCGTGGTGGCTCACACTTGTAATCCCAGCACTTTGGGAGGCCAAGGCGGGCAGATCACCTGAACTCAGGAGTTCGAGACCTGCCTGGCCAACATGGTGAAACCCCGTCTCTACTAAAAATACAAAAATTAGCCGGGCGTGGTGGCAAGTGCCTGTAGTCGCAGCTACGCAGGAGGCTGAGGCAGGAGAATTGCTTGAACCTAGGAGGCGGAGGTTGCAGTGAGCTGAGATTGGGTCACTGCACTCCAACCTGGGTCACAAAATGAGACTCCATCTCAAAAAAAAAAAAAAAAAACCATACATATATATAAAATGTATATTATGTAACAAATATATATGATATATATTATGTAACAATGAATAAAATTTAAAATATTACAGAAAACCGCACATATATTACATTACTTCGGACATCTTTATGTACCCCACGCTTGTTTTGGGGGGCCTCTAACACAGCTCTGAGTGTGTGATTTTCCCTTCAATGTATGTGGGTGGTGATGTGAAAATTACGAGGATGATTTTTAAAAAACATTCCCCACTGAACAAAAACGCCATTAGAAACTAAAAATACAATGGAAATACAATGAAACTTTTATACCTGAGTTTTCTCTAAGCAAACAACAGACAAATGCCTTAGGAGGAAACAGGAAATTTTTATTGGAAACAGCTTTTGTCAAAGTCGTTTCACAAAGCAGTTCTGGACATTAGATGGATGAGGTACCGGACACCCTTTTGTGTATGGCTGGGAACCATTAGGCCATATTTGCACATTTCCTGGCATGACGGGATGATCCTGTCTTCCCATCACCCCTCAACAGTAAGCTGAACAAAAATTCCCCACCCCCAGCATCATTCTTTTGAACTCTGTTATCTTAGCTGGTTGAGCAACGGTAATTGGGTCTAACCAAGATATGATTACTTCAATCTTCCATTCGCTCTAGCTTCACAGAGGGAACTTTTGGGTTTCCTCTCTTCTTTGATAACATGCTACCGAAATCAGGCTTTGATGCAAATGGTACAGTGAATTTTTTTTTTTTAAATGCAATTCTCAGAAATTAAAGGAACGTAAGAAAATTCAAGCACTTTGCAGATTCCCTGGATTCCCTAAAATCTGATAGACATATGGGCGAAGATTCATGAAAAAGCTGATGCTTTAATTGCTAGAGAACCATGTCAGCTGCGTGCAGGCAGGCGGTGCTTTCTGATCCAAACCAAGATGCATTCTCCTCCCTGTGGTGACAAAGATTCCTTCAAATGGGAGGGAAGACACTGCTTATCAATTCTGATGACATCAAGGTGGCCAATTTTGCAGGAATGTTGTGCACGTGGATACGACGGCTTTAATTACAACCCATCTTTACTTGATGGGTGGGTTCCACAGGGAGGTCACTGGGAGAAGCAAATCACGACCAAAAACACTTGCAGTAAGGTAAGGAGATCCTGGTGACTCCCAGCCCTGGATGTAGGTGGCATTGCGCTGGGGAGTTTTCTTTTCTTTTCTTTTTTTTTTGAGACAGGGTTTCACTCTGTCACCTAGGCTGGAGTCTAGTGGCACGATCACAGTTCACTGTAGCCTTGAACTCTTTGGCTCAAGCAATCCTCCTGCCTCAGCCTCCTGAGTAGCTGGGACTACAGGCGTGTACCACCATGCCTGGCTAAGTTTTTAACTTTTTTTTGTAGAGACAGAGTCTCGCTGTGTTGCCCAAGCTGATCTCAAACTCCTGGGCTCAAGCAATCCTCCTGCCTCAGCCTCCCAAAGTGCTGGGATTACAGGCGTAAGTCACCGTGCCTGGCCTGGGAGCTTTCTAAAAACATTGACCACTCCCTCCCCAAGTATTCTGATTCACTCAGTCTAGGTAGGGCCTGGACATTGTATTTCAAAAAAGCTCCCTACGTTTAAAGGCAGCCAGGATTGAGGACCACTAACACAGATAACATTTCTTTGTATTCCTTCGTCCTGGAGTTTTTCACCCTTGGATTATCCTAACAGCCTCCTCACTGAACTCTTTGATAAGCCTCACCCCTCCCTGCCCCCAACAAATCCATCCGCCTTCAAGGATCCCGGAGACACTGGGCTGGTTTTATGAAACACATATTTCATTATGTCACTCCCCTGCTTACAAATCTTTAGTGACTTTCCACCGCCTTTCAAATACAATCCAAACTCCTCAGCAAAGACCACAGCCTTCACAGTTTGGCATCTGCCTATCCACTCAGCTCTTGGAAGGCCTCCAAATGTAAGCTTGTTCCAGGCTTTCCAAACTCCTTGGTGTTCTGAGGACGTACCAAGCTGTCATACCTTAAGCCCTGAGTTCTCTCAAATGAATTCCCCCTTCTTCACTCCACCAACTTCTCACTTTTTAATTCATTTGTATATCCCGAAAGACAACTTTGTGCACAAAGGAATTACAGATAGGTTGGTGTGAACAAGGAAAAGAAAAAAAAAATCTATTACTATTTTCCTTTCTTTAAAGGCAGACTGAGACCGATGACATGAATCTCTTGCTCTTTGCAATTAAAAAAAAAACCAAATGTGAAACATACTCAGTTGCCAAAGACTGGTTATCAGGAGTTATCTATGTGAAATAAATTCCTAGCAAGGTTAAGGCAGACAGCAGACTTCATATATTAATATTTATTAAACTCTAATGTTATCTAATCACAGTAAAGATTTTCACCAGCAACTGACAGCATTCCTACCCTCAGGTGCCTTAAAAAATTCCAAACATCTGCTATGCATAGTCTGAAAAACAAACAAAAAAAAAAAACAAAAAAAACAGGAAGCTTCTGGGAGACCGTCAGTCACTAAGTCAGTTTCTTAGGCTGTCTGGCTTAGCAACAGCTAACCCACATCTATCGTTCGGTATATTCTAGTACAGTCATATGTTTAGCTAAAGCTAATCATCCTACATTTTCTCCTTCACTATTTATTGATTCAACCAGGCGTACTGCCAGCAGCTCTCAGGGAAAATGAAAGACTCAAGCTCCTGACTTGAAGCGGGAAGCCAAGTGGAAAGGAAATTGACAGTGGAGTACAGTGTGTATGAAGATCCTCTATCCTCCACTTATAAATGAACTGGTTTCCTAAGGGCTACCGTGAGGTCCATCTGTTTGTTAAGCCTCAGGTGATCCTGTACAGGCGACATTAGCGAGTGCCCCTTTCATTGGTGAAAGCCAAACTCCTAACAATGTCCCACATGTCCCGGCTCCTGTCAGGACCCCGCCTGTCGCCCCATCTCGCTCTGAGTGATCCAGCCACACCGGCCTCCTCCCATGCCCTCTTCCTCTACTCCCCACCACTCCCCTCCCGGGCGCCTTTTTTGTTGTTGTTGAGGAGTCTCAACTCTGTCTCCCAGGCTGGAATGCAAATCTTGACTCACTGCAACCTCCGTCTCCCAGGTTCAAGCGATTCTCCTGCCTTCGCCTCCTGAGTAGCTGGGACTACAGGCACCCGCCACCACGCCTGGATAATTTTTCTTTTTTTTTTTGTTTTTTAGTAAAGACGTGATTTCACCATGGTGGCCAGGCTGGTTTCGAATTCCTGACCTCAAATGATCTGCCTGCCTCAGCCTCCCTCCCAAAGTATGTTATTACCAGCGTGGGCCATGGCACCTGGGCCCTCTCTCCCCCTTTTCCTGTTTTATTTTTTCTTCTTTCACAAAACTTATTATGTTTACTTTCTGTCTTTCCTCTTTATAAGCTCCACAAGGGCAAGCATCTTTGTCTATTTTATTCTCTGATATATCCCAAGCATGTACAGCAGCACACAGCAGTTGCTCAATAAATATTACATAAAGAAATAAACCACTCATACAGTTTTTGTTCTAGTAAGTGGTCTTAATTTTTCTGACCAGGATCCACAATAAGAAATACATTCTACATTGTAACATGGTACACACATAAGCATGTATGTACATGTGTATGTGTGTGTATAAATATAAGTACAAATTCATGCATATAAACATGTGCCTATATATGTAACTATTATAAAAGAATTTTCAAACAAAACCTACAGTAAGTGATGCAGTCTTACATTTTTATGTATTTTTAAATGCTGTTATCTACCAATGTGACCAATTTGAAAAGCACTATTCTCATGCATAGCTTTTCTTTAAAAAACAAAAAAAAGAGTAAATGAAGAACTTCTGTATGGTATGAAGAGGAATGTGATATGACATAGGAAAGACGTGTGACATCAGAGTAGGAGAGGTATCCCTTCTTGCTAGTAGACAAGTGGAGTCTGTCTGGACCCAGTCTGTGCTTCTTTATTGAAGGAAGCATTATGATCTTGGATATGAAACTGGATTGCAGGAGAGGGGAATCAGTGTAAAGGACCCCGAATGAAGGAAGAGGTAAGCTGGGAAGCAGAGATGTTGGGAGGAATGCGGTCCAGATTCACTACAACACAGAGTAAAAAGCAGGAGTACAGAGTAGAAAGTAAGTTATCTCACGGATCAGATGGAAGCACCTTCTGAGCCTGGTTATTCAATGAGCAACCAACATTATTTCCTCAGATGTAAAACAGCTTTGCATCTGGATGCCCTGAAGTCCTTCTGATACTCTATCACAGAAGACAAAGCATTACTGTAACAAGTCAGGAAAACAGCTCCAGGAAAGAATCCACTAGATAGGCGGCCTTAAGAAAATAATTTCTCTGGTCCTGTTGCTTCATCTATAAAACCTGGGCTTGCCAGTGGCTTTGTAAACTCCCCAAGCTTTTGACTCTAATATTTCCTTTATGCCCATTTCACCTTCTCTCTAAGACCACCTCTAGAAAGGGTTCCATGCCCACTGTTAATTTTCCAGATTTCTCATCAATTACATGGAGACATTCTTCTTCCCTCAAAAAACTGGACCACTAGAAACTGCTATGAGAGATCCCCAATTTTGTAAATTTATGAAAGTTTTAATTGTTTTTATTTTAAGAGCTAACATTTCCAATTTGCCTTTTTTTTTTTGAGACAGAGTCTCACTGTGTCACCCAGGCTGGAGTGCAGTGGTGCGATCTCAGCTCACAGCAACCTCTGCCTCCCAGATTCAAGTGATTCTCCTGCCTCACCCTTCTAAGTAGCTGGGATTACAGGTGCTCACCACCACACCCAGCTAATTTTCGTATTTTTAGTAGAGATGGGGTTTTGACATGTTGGCCAGGCTGGTCTCAAACTCTTGACCTCAAGTGATCCATCCACCTTGGCTTCCCAAAGTGCTGGGATTAAAGGCATGAGCCACCACACCTGGCTCAATTTGCTTTTTAAGAGATCGATCGACTTCTTGATTTGTCCCATGAAGCTTGTATTCATATTACAGAGAACACAAAACCAACGTTTGCTTCTGTGCGTGTCGACAGCCCTCTAAATTTCAACTTGAGGGGAAGAAAACACTTCAATGCACAGAAAGCTCTTAAGAGTTTTACTTTCCTTATTGATCTTTCATGTTCGTACTTCTATTAGAGTATCTTATCTTCCAAAGAACCCATGACTTGGGCGCTGAAATGCATCTTGAAGCTTTTCATCTTTTTTCTTTACAAATGAGGAAGTTGGTACAGAATTGAGGTGATTTGCTGAAGGGGCTAGCTTAAAGCTACCGAGCTCTCATCTCCAGGTTAGAGCCCTTCTTGCCTATTTCGGTAGTGCCCTCACTTGTACATCACCATACTGGTTTTCAGTCCTAGTAAGGAATGGAAGCTTTGGGGGGTTTTCTTTTTAAGTTTTTTTCTTTTCTTTTCTTTTTTTTTTTTCTCTCTTATTCTTCTGCTTGAAGTTTGGAGACATACATATACAGCTTTCTAGTAAAGAACATTCCTAGAAATTATAGAAAGGAGGGGAAAAAGGACCCATTTTCCCTGTGATGTGATGACAACTTAATAAATGGTTTTGCCTTGAAACGAGGAAACGTTGGGAGACACGCCCTGCAAGTCTATACCTGGGATGGAAGCCCTGCAAGTGACGCTTTAGCAATGTAGAAGTTAAATCGACTGAAATCCTCTTCGGGGATCTTGTAGTACAAGCGTTTGCAAAGCACTCTTTTTAACACATAAACCAGGAAAAGGCAAGTAGCTCACATCAAAATATGTGCTCTTCTCTGGCAAAGGCAACAGCTCCAGATGAATCTGAGCCCATGAGAGACATGGCTCTATCAGGCCCTCTAGTCTTGTGCGGATCCAGTTATTTCCAGGAACAGAAAATATCTCCCAACTAATCAAAAATTGGCACTTATTACCCAGCAAAAAGAGGTCAAACTGAAATCAAAATAAACTATGAAGGAAATGGATACTGAATCATCACATCTATTTCATTTCAACCTAGGGCAGGATAAAAATAAACCGCTGCGATACGGACACACACACCTATCTGTCCTTACACACACACACTCATGTGTATACGTATTTCCAGTATTCTATGTCAAATATTTACACATTTCAAACTACGCACTAACAACAGTGATTTGAATAGCTCATAAAGTACGAAGTCCTTTGAAGATGATAACTGTACAGATGAAGAATTTCAAGAAAGAAAAGTATCTAACTAATTGATACAGTTTTAAGGGTCCTTATTTTCCTCAGTCTCATTTTTTTTTTGGTAAAATGAAGCACATGTTTTAAGATTATATAATCCATTCCCTCTTTAAACTTACTATTCAAGGCAAAATATCTAGTTCCAAACCTAGAGTAACCCTGTCTCTATTATTAAAAGTTGGCATACAAATTAACTCTTCTTTTACATACGTTAGCAAAGCTTATTCTAAGAGGGGCATCTCCCCCAACACTGGCTTTTGCTTTATAGTTCTACGATAGCACAGGAGAACACAAAATAGTGTGCAAATTACAATGCTATAAAAACCTTAAATTAGAAATAAAGGGGATAGCAGGAAGGTCTGTTAAAAAAACTGCTCACCCATATTTTCGTGCATTCTAACAGAAAAAAGAAAATGAATGAAATATCAAGTTGCCTTATCAAAGCCCAATTACAATGAAAACATGGCAGGTACTGGTTAGGAGTATAAGCTACCTCCAGCCATTTCTATGTCAAAGCTCAAAGAGGAAACACTATTCAATTAGACTTTCTCAGTTTTGTGCCAAAAAGTATAAAAAAAAAATAAGATTTGCTGTGTTCTCGGTGAGCTAAGGAATTATTTTCACCAGTATTGCTTGGGACACCCAGCCCCCTAAATGAACACTAATGAATGAACAGAAATTAATCTAATGGTCAAATTCTGCTTCAGGTTCCTACAAACAACTTAAGGCCTTCATTTTGTTGCTGTCCTCATTCTGTTTGCACATGCTGACCGGAAGGGGTCTGAGGTTCCAGTCAACTCACATGTGACCTTGGGCTAGTCACTGAACCTCTCCGCATCTCAGCTGCCCCTCAGTAGGGAAAAGGCACTGGTTTTCCAGGCTGCCTTTGCAAAGTTCTGGAACTTCCCACGAAACGACTTTTACAGATGTCCAAGCATTATATAAAATGCCCTTTCTGTGCTATGCAATTTGAAAAAGAGAATTGTACGGAGATTGGATCCCTTATGCGTTTACGGTTTCTCCAGAATCGAGAGGTAAAGATCACTTCAGGATTTCAGCATCTTCTCTCTATTTTGTCACTTGAGTGTGAGGAGGGACACCGCGTGGCTGTGGTGCATGGGCCACAGGCCATTTCACCGCTGACGTCTCTTCTTCTGTGGCTTCCTAAGTGCTGCCAGCCTGGGAAATGCTACAACCCCAGGGTGTGGAAAACTTTTGTCCCTTAAACATCCTTTAGAGACTCCTGCGAGGAGAAGGAAGGCGCCTTTCTGACAAGCTTCAGGAAGTGACCTCCAGTCCTCTCCACAGGACACTCAAAGGTGGGGCAGGGCAGAGAACAAAATGTGGATGGGAGGTGCCAAAGGCATCTGAGGACTCAGGCTTCACTGACCTCAGCCTTCAATGAGCTTTTGATATTTTTCCCCAACGACGGACGGGGTAGACACCAAAAGGTACCAAGTAGAGAAATGTAAAATGAAAATAAGCACACTTTTCACGAGGAAAGTAAGTCTAGTAGCAGAACACCCCCTCCCCTCCCACAAAAAACAAACAAACAAACAAACAAACAAACACAACCAAAAAAACCCAAGGGTGAATGATTAAGAGAAACTGATTTCCACTGTGTTTTGGCTTCACTTTAGAAGGATATAATAGTTCAATTTTTGCTGCCCCAAACTTTATTTCCTTAAAGGCAGGCATTCACATATTTTCAGTCACATTTGGGAGAAAAGTCTCCTTTAGAAATAATATTGGAAAGTACTTTCACTGAAGAAAGCATTATTTGGTACAGTCAATGCGGGCCAGAGATTTAGAAAATGGTATCCCAGAACACTCCCCCAAATGTTAAAGACAGAGCCCCAAGTCTCCTCTCACTAGACTCCCTTCCATGGAGGGGACTCACAAAAAATTTGTCATTCCTGGACTCTAACATTATAGCTCCCTACCTATGCACCACAAGCCTCCCAGGAAATTGCAAAGTAACTGTAAGGCTCTATAAAGGCCAGACCAGAGAAGTCGGATTGCTGCTTGGGAGACACTATGAAAGTTTATGGGCTAAATGTGAGGGCTTTCTTTTTCTTCTCCGTTAATTATGATGGCAAGGCAGAAATGTCTAGTGAACAAAACCTTACGACAGAGTAGACCTAATTAGAGGGCCCCCAGGAGGACTCTGCAGTTCTTATCAGTGATCATGGTAATCCCTAACAATAACACAGGGTCCCACAGAAGGAAAAGGGCCAGAGGACAGAAGGAGCCCTTCTCAGCTGGGAATCTAAACCCTTTTACATTAACTGGATCTCTAACTAATTTGGGGTTGAAAGAAAACACCATGGATGGCGCTCACTCCATGCAGTAACCCAGTCCTATAAAACATACTTCGACCCTACAGCACTGTCTTCCTTCAAAGAGGAACAGCACTCACCTCCCTCTGCATTCATCTATATGCAAAGGCCACAGAGTCGGAAATAGAGACAGTTGTGAAAGTGCTCCAGAAAAGCATGTTCCTTCTAATTTCACAGCCATGGAAAAGAGGGTCTTGGAATTGTGCTTTCTAGGACACATTGGATAGTTACACTCTGTGGTTGGGCATTAGTTCACCCTGACTACAACATGAAGAATTCATTTTTTAGTGTCTTGAATGATGTACAGATTATTCCTTTGCCTTATTGCCCCAGAACTCCAAACTAAGAATTTTAGGGGTAGATCCTGATAAAATGAGCGTTCTGAGAAAAGTCAGAGATACAACTTAGTCTAGACGTTAAAGGAATTAGTTCTCTCCCACTAGATCCCAACTCATGTAATTCAAATCATTGGACTGTGCAAACATTATAAATGAAAATCACCTTTCTCCCCAGGTCCTCTTTATATAATCTCAAGAACAGGCTTGGCATGATGTGGGTCTGGATGCCAGTCACACCATGGGGCCAGGTTTTGCTATGATGTTGCAAAGCACTGAGAATTTGGTCTTTAATGATTTGGCAATAGCCAGGGAGGAAGGGGAAACATCTGAAGTTATTTTTACTTTTGTAAAAGTCTTCTGGCTGTACAGGGTGAATGGTAGGGTGGATCAAGTATTGTCTGGAGCCTTTCAGGGTCTTTTATTTTTGCATGGCCTCATTTCCGTCTTCCTGTTGCTAGGAAGGAGAGTGAAGCATGAGAAACTTGTGTTGACAATGCTGGACCATCCTGTCCAGCACAAGGCTCTCTTCCAAAAAGTCCGATCCATTTCACCCACTGTACTCTGGATGTCCCCATTCTTCTGGACCAAATCACCCTTCCCTGAATATTTTCAAATTGCATATTTACCGGCTTAAGTCATAAAAATACCACTATGATTTAAACATTGCGTCATGGCTTAAAATCTCCATGGGGACACCAAGGGAAACCCAAGTACTTATTTCTGTATTTGAAACCACCTCTTGGAATCTCACCAAGCCTCTGATTGGAAGGCATCTCAACTGGGGCCTCCCATATCCCCTTTAAGTCCCATAATAGTTCTACAAATAAGAGTTTAAGTACTATATACATTTTTAAACTCACTTCACAGTAATAGCTTGTTGAATCACAACATGTCTTTCTACTAGTCTGGTATATTTTCCAGAAGCACCCAAACACCTCTTTTAATGTAAAAAATGCTCTTAAACTTTGCTTAGTCTGCTCTCTGAACTGCAGTACAGAAAAACAAAAAAACAAGCAAACAAAGGCTTTAGGTTGAAGGGTAACCTGCCTTTCACCTTTACTCCAGAGCCCTAAGAAAATCCTTCAGTCTTTCCACTGCATTAACATTTGAAACACTGCCTTCATAGTTAGCAGTAGTTAATTGCTCAACTATTCACTGTTCAAGGAATGAGTGGTGTTTCTCTGAAATCTGCAATTGGGAAGTTATGACACAAGTCACCAAAACCACTTTTCTCACCCACTCCAGGGAAAGATTTAAGTTGGAAACTATTTATCCTCCGGTCCCCTTTTTGAACTTCCAGGCTGTTTGGTGTCTGGTGTTACTCTGCGTGAATTAAAGTAAGTATTTGTCAAAAGCAAACTTTTCAAAACAGCCAGGAGAGAAACTCAGTCTGCTGTGCTTCATTTTAAACTCTGAACAGTAGTGCTAATGCAAAAAGTATGCATCTGCACTCAGTATGCATCGGCCACTCTGCAAATCTGGCATGCCACAATAAAAGTGAATACATGCAATCGCCAACATTTTCTCAGAAAATGTCTCAAAATAACTTTTGTGCACACATCTGCTAACCATTTGACACTGGTTCCCCAGGACTTTAGTTCTTCCATTAGAGGGGCTGCTGCCTTACAGGACACTCCTCTGACCATCTGCTGCCGTCTGCAAGCCAAGATGGCACCTCCATTAATTCCACACTTATGGTCTGCAAATTATCTCCACCCAGGACCAGTCTGTAGTCCAGATGGATGGCGAATTAGTCAACCTCTTGGAGCTGCTGATAGATTTACATTCAGAGGGCTGCAATCTGCTGGACTATTAATTTTCCCTCATTCCTTCAGCAAACAGAATTTTGGAGGAAAAAACAATGTAATCTGAGACTCAGTATTCTGCCTTCTCCCAAGCTGTATTTTTTTTTTTTTCCAAACACATGATCAATGCCACCAGCCTAGGCTGCATTCTTCTATCTCATCAATAATCGCCGAAACAACCTCTGATTCCTGAGAATGAACCCATTTCCTTACCCATATTGGGTGTAAGAAGACTCACTCAAAACAAGACTGGGGATGGGGAAAGGTGGGGAGTGGGACGAAGCCTTCTTTAAATGCAGATTAATGACTGCAAGCAGGGGTTTCCTTCTGCAGTGATAAGCACACATTGGGTATTTATTGAACATCGGGAACAGGCACCCTGCTAATCACTTTACTTGAATGAGCTCATTGGATCCTCACAACCTCCCCGCGCGGAGGTAATACAGTTATCACCCCTTTGCTGCAGATGACCGAGGCACAGTGAGGTCCTGTCACTGCTCAGGTTCGCCCAGCTAGCAGGCTGCTGATCAGGATCAGACCCCACCAGCCTGACCCGGTGTCCCCTCTCACTTTCCTCGCCCCAGGGGAAGGACGCTCGCGGACGCAGAAAACTACACGCAGCAGGACCGCTTTGCTGTGGAGAGGAGGGGTGCACCTCCTTCGGAGGGATCAAAGGCTCGGCCCAGGACTCTGGAGGTGGGGACAGGGACATGGAGTGGGGCAGGTTTCCAAGAAGCTGTCGCCTCGTTACGAAAATAGTCGGGTCGGGAGGCGAGCTTCCTTCCTCTCTCCGGCCCAGGAACTCGCTCCTCGGGCTTCTTGTCGGGGTCAAGGGCATGGGTATCTCCAAGGGGGCATTTCAGGGACACGATTCAGCGACCGTTCTCAGGGGGAGGGAGGGGAAACCCACTGTATTTTTTTTTCCTAGGAAGAACCCCTTTTGCAAGCCACGGGGCTTGCTAAACTACCCCAACACTCTCCAGGTACCCGCGGCTACCAAACCGAGACTTCCCTGGCCAGGTCTGAGTTAATTCCCAGCGTATAAAGTATCTGACCCCAAAATGGTTGAAAGGGAAAACAAGTTTTTGGTGAACTGACTTTCAAGCAGTGATGAAAAAAAAAAAAAATTTTTTTTTTCAAGTGCCACTAGGGTCTAAAACGTTCCCAAACAGTAAACCCTCCAGGAGTTCACGCTGATTTTGGACTAGCCTGGTGAATGACAGAAAGTGAGTACGAGCGCAGAGCAGTAGTCCCCAAAGGAAAGGAAGGTAGAAGGCGGTGTCGCCGCGCCCCACGAGCCAGAGCCGCGAGCCCCCACCCGGCTCAAGGAAGAAAGTGAACCAGGGCTTCCCTTCATAGGTTGCGGCC
>NW_012106875.1:136137-139703 GCF_000951045.1 Mandrillus leucophaeus
GCCCCGGGTGCAAAGGCAAAGGTCACAAGGCATTTACTTGGCGGAGGTGTCCGGGCTGGACCCTAGTGTGCCTTGCGCTTTCCTTCTTTTTCTTGGTAGCTTTGCGCACTTTTTACCTGTCTTTTATCCTAGCGGCAACCGCGTAAATTTGCGAGAACCGAGGGGAAGCGGAGAGGAAGGGAAAGTGGCAGTGTTTCCAGATCTGTAAAAACGCGTGAAGAGTACCTGTCCCTTGGACATTGGTTATTTATTGCTAAAACCCGCGTGGGTACTGAGCGAATGTAGGTGATAAATACCGCCTTAGAGGAATTGAGCTTTTACTCGCACGTGCTAGGGGTCACAGCCCGTGTTTCTCAAACTGGCTCTTGGGCCACAATCCGAATGCAACTCCTGGAACTGTCCTTGGCTGGCGCCTGTCTGCAGAATTCTAATCTTTGATGGTGAGAATCTGCAACTTTTACAAGCTCTCCGATGATTCTGATGGCCTGTAGTTTGAGGACCCCCTGATGTATTAGGAAGCCTGATGTTAAGAGATCACAGCTAAATACAGTTGCAGTAAGAGTCTTAAAAAATTCAGAAAGGGATTCCATGAAAATTTACTTCGGGGTTAATTGATGCTTTTTGCCTGCTATCTCTGGGCAAGGAAGACTACTGAACTCAACTCATTCATTCAGCAAATACAGAAAGAGCATTTACTATGTGCCAAACACAGATGTAGGCTGGGAGATACAGAAGTGAGCAAAAGAGACAAATATCCCTTCCCTCCCGGAGGTTACTTTCTCGTAGGAAAGATGCACAGCGAACAAAATAAATGAGATATATACAGTATGTTTGATGGAGATACATAAAGCAGGGAGGTAATATTGGAACTGGGGAAGGGCACGATTTGTTTTTAAATGGGGCAAATACAAATAGGAGAAATTAGTCTCTTATAGGGTAAAACGTATTGGTTTCATAGCCATATCTTAGTTTACATACACAAGACTCTTCTCCCCTTTCCCTCATAAATGTTGATAAAACAAAATAAAAATGCTGGGTGAATGCAGTGGCTCACACCTGTAATCCCAGCGCTTTGGGAACCGAGGTGGAAGGGCTATTTGATCCCAGGAGCTTGAGACCAGCCTTGGTAATGTCGCAAGACTCCATCTCTACAAAAATAAATAAATAGGCTAACTCCACTACTGGCTCCCTAATTTACCTAAACCAGAATTCAGCTCTAAAGGATATGGGACTCCTCCGTTCAACAGATATTTCCAGGCTTTTTACCTATTTAGAATGTAACTGCTGATGGTGCAAGGGCTACAGTCTGGTGGGGGGAAGCAACAGGGGTGTATGAAAAAGCCGTGCTGTGAGGGCCCAGGAAATGGAGATCTGACCTGGCCCAGATGATGCAGTTGCCTTCAGGAGTGTGGGAGCTGGAGGAGTTGCCCAAGAGCCCACCACCGGCAAGGGGGAGTGTGATTCCACGGGAGGCCAGGAAAGTAAAAGCAACAACTTTCAGTGCCCTGCGTGACTACGTTAAGGAAAGACCTTAGCAGTGATAAACCGCGAGAAGCCATTTTAATGGAAGAAAGCATCCCGTGATTGGATTTGCAATTTGAAAAGATCGCTCAGGCTGCAGTGTAATATTCAAACTTAAAAAATAAGAGTGCACCTTCAAAACATACTAATTTATCTTATTTGTTAAAAATTCAAACCTTAAAAATACAGATATTCTAAATATCTCCCCTCCAAATACACCAATTCTCAGAATGAGTTCTTAATTTTTTTTTATTTGCTGGTTAAAGTTGTATTCTAATTTAATTATGTTGCCAGGAGTCTTTTTAATTTCACTTAGCATTCGTCTTTCCAGAATAAAACAGGCTAGACTTTTCTTCTTCTTCAAGCCCCATTTCTCTCTCCTTGATTATTGATGCCACTGTCCCTGAATCTTTTCTAATTTCATTACATCTCTCTGGAGATAGTTTGCTCATTGTATAATACTACTAATAATAGCTCCAAAATCCTTTCTCTTGGTGATGCGTTGGTTTGCATTTGACCTTCCCCGAATCTCATCCTCTTCCAATCTTTGGTCTATTTACACATCCTATGACAAGGGCCAAGCCCCGATTTTTATAGCTTTAATTCCACTCTGATTAGAAATGGACATGCTACATTTTGAAAGCTGCTACGCTTAAGAGAATAGTGGTTGAAAGCAGGACTTTTAGAGCAGGTCACTTACTAGCTTTATGATTAGTATATTATTGGTTTATGTTATAATTTAAACTTTTATTTTAGATTCAGGGGGTACATGAGCAGATACATTGCATGATGCTGAGGTTTGGGGTATGATTGGTCTAGTCATCCAGGTACTAAGCATAGTAGCTAATAGTTTTTCAGCTCTTTCTCCCCTTCCTCCCTCTTTCCCCACTCTAGTAGTTCCTGGTGTCTATTGTTGCCATCTTTATGTCCATGAGTACTCAGTGTTTAGCTCCCACTTATAAGTGAGAACATGTAGTATTTGGTTTCCTGTTCCTGTGTTAATATAGTTAGCATAATGGCCTCCAGCTGCATCCATGTTGCTGCAAAGGACATGATTTCATTCTTGTTTTTGAGGTAGTCTCACTTTGTTGCCCAGGCTGGAGTGCAGTGGTGAAATCTCAGATCACTGCAAGCCGAAAGTCTGTGCATCCCACTCAGGACAAGAGGATCCCAGGCTCAAGCGATCCTCCCACCTTAGCCTCCCAAGTAGCTGGGACTACAGGTGTGTGCCACCACGTCTGGCTAATTTTTGTATTTTTTTGTAGAGACAGAGTTTTGCCATGTTGCCCAGGCTGGTCCTGAACTCCTGGGCTCAAGCAGTCCACCAGTCTTGGCCTCCCAAAGTGCTGGGATTACAGGCGTGAGCCACCGCACCTGGTCTATTTCTTTTTTTTGATGGCTGTGAAGTTGAATATGTTATTTAGCCTCTCAAAACTTCAGTTTCACCTTTAAAAAAGAAGGTTGTTATGGTGCATACCTCATGGGGGTTTATGAGGCTTGAATAAAATAATATACATAAGTGCTTAATACATATTAACCACTTATTAATGTTGGCCACTATTATTAGAACTAAAACATGAAATTCCTATTTAAATCATCATCCAGGAGAAGAGTAAAACAAAATGAGACCTTGGAATTACCCTTTGTGAATCTGAGGAACTTTTACAAGCAGGGGAAGGAAAGAGTGAAAAAATCATGCAGAGTGTCAACAAACAGTGGTGCTTTACCTCTGAGGGGCCCCAGGCCCCACAGTGTCCTTCCTCTTCATTTAACCTTCAAGTCATCACCCAAAGTTTCATCTGTCTCTGTCATAGGCAGATGATGGTAGAAGGGATTTTTCAGCTGATCTGCATTAAGTGAGATTTTGGTTTGAAATGCTAAACTAAGAGGCAGGAATTACCTGTTCAATGTAGCCTGTTTCAGTGCCAACAGCTTAGGGTCCTCTGAAACTGTTTCAGTTAAAATGAAAACCCATCACAAGTTATATGAGGTGTTGTTACTTACTTGTTCTCAGTGGCAGATTTTTAAAAAATGATTTGGCACCA
>NW_012106875.1:139753-146769 GCF_000951045.1 Mandrillus leucophaeus
GTTAAGGAAAGACCTTAGCAGTGATAAACCGCGAGAAGCCATTTTAATGGAAGAAAGCATCCCGTGATTGGATTTGCAATTTGAAAAGATCGCTCAGGCTGCAGTGTAATATTCAAACTTAAAAAATAAGAGTGCACCTTCAAAACATACTAATTTATCTTATTTGTTAAAAATTCAAACCTTAAAAATACAGATATTCTAAATATCTCCCCTCCAAATACACCAATTCTCAGAATGAGTTCTTAATTTTTTTTTATTTGCTGGTTAAAGTTGTATTCTAATTTAATTATGTTGCCAGGAGTCTTTTTAATTTCACTTAGCATTCGTCTTTCCAGAATAAAACAGGCTAGACTTTTCTTCTTCTTCAAGCCCCATTTCTCTCTCCTTGATTATTGATGCCACTGTCCCTGAATCTTTTCTAATTTCATTACATCTCTCTGGAGATAGTTTGCTCATTGTATAATACTACTAATAATAGCTCCAAAATCCTTTCTCTTGGTGATGCGTTGGTTTGCATTTGACCTTCCCCGAATCTCATCCTCTTCCAATCTTTGGTCTATTTACACATCCTATGACAAGGGCCAAGCCCCGATTTTTATAGCTTTAATTCCACTCTGATTAGAAATGGACATGCTACATTTTGAAAGCTGCTACGCTTAAGAGAATAGTGGTTGAAAGCAGGACTTTTAGAGCAGGTCACTTACTAGCTTTATGATTAGTATATTATTGGTTTATGTTATAATTTAAACTTTTATTTTAGATTCAGGGGGTACATGAGCAGATACATTGCATGATGCTGAGGTTTGGGGTATGATTGGTCTAGTCATCCAGGTACTAAGCATAGTAGCTAATAGTTTTTCAGCTCTTTCTCCCCTTCCTCCCTCTTTCCCCACTCTAGTAGTTCCTGGTGTCTATTGTTGCCATCTTTATGTCCATGAGTACTCAGTGTTTAGCTCCCACTTATAAGTGAGAACATGTAGTATTTGGTTTCCTGTTCCTGTGTTAATATAGTTAGCATAATGGCCTCCAGCTGCATCCATGTTGCTGCAAAGGACATGATTTCATTCTTGTTTTTGAGGTAGTCTCACTTTGTTGCCCAGGCTGGAGTGCAGTGGTGAAATCTCAGATCACTGCAAGCCGAAAGTCTGTGCATCCCACTCAGGACAAGAGGATCCCAGGCTCAAGCGATCCTCCCACCTTAGCCTCCCAAGTAGCTGGGACTACAGGTGTGTGCCACCACGTCTGGCTAATTTTTGTATTTTTTTGTAGAGACAGAGTTTTGCCATGTTGCCCAGGCTGGTCCTGAACTCCTGGGCTCAAGCAGTCCACCAGTCTTGGCCTCCCAAAGTGCTGGGATTACAGGCGTGAGCCACCGCACCTGGTCTATTTCTTTTTTTTGATGGCTGTGAAGTTGAATATGTTATTTAGCCTCTCAAAACTTCAGTTTCACCTTTAAAAAAGAAGGTTGTTATGGTGCATACCTCATGGGGGTTTATGAGGCTTGAATAAAATAATATACATAAGTGCTTAATACATATTAACCACTTATTAATGTTGGCCACTATTATTAGAACTAAAACATGAAATTCCTATTTAAATCATCATCCAGGAGAAGAGTAAAACAAAATGAGACCTTGGAATTACCCTTTGTGAATCTGAGGAACTTTTACAAGCAGGGGAAGGAAAGAGTGAAAAAATCATGCAGAGTGTCAACAAACAGTGGTGCTTTACCTCTGAGGGGCCCCAGGCCCCACAGTGTCCTTCCTCTTCATTTAACCTTCAAGTCATCACCCAAAGTTTCATCTGTCTCTGTCATAGGCAGATGATGGTAGAAGGGATTTTTCAGCTGATCTGCATTAAGTGAGATTTTGGTTTGAAATGCTAAACTAAGAGGCAGGAATTACCTGTTCAATGTAGCCTGTTTCAGTGCCAACAGCTTAGGGTCCTCTGAAACTGTTTCAGTTAAAATGAAAACCCATCACAAGTTATATGAGGTGTTGTTACTTACTTGTTCTCAGTGGCAGATTTTTAAAAAATGATTTGGCACCAAGACCTGTGCTGTTCACTTCCTGTCATGCTCTTTCCTCAGCTTGGACATCACTCTGCTCTAGTGATACGAGCCAGGCAATCTCTTTGGAAATTGATTTCTCTCCTTGAGGAAATAGTAGACTCCTCTGCACTTGGAAAATGTTATAATTTGTGTTCAGTGCAGCATTGCAAAATTACTGGGGAGATAATTTTTGTTTATAATGTTCAAAGAACATATGACAAGGAATAGAAAGTTTTGAAAATAATTTTAAATGGTATTCAATTAAGGAAAGTAATTAAGTTAGAAATCGAATGATTGTCCTTAAAACGTTCATTTATTTTTAAGCTTTAGTGACCCCAGTCTGGGTTCTCCCCCAACCCCCACTCTCTACCCTACCTGGTATTTAGCCTTTTCAGAATTTGTCACAACCCAAATGCTGGAGTGTAGTAGGATGAAGAAAGAGGAGAATAATAAAGCGCTTAGGCAGCAAATTAATTCACCCCTTTTAATTTTAACTGGAGTATGTCTCTTGTTCACTCAGACCTTCTTTTGACTACAACTTTTGAATAATGCAAGTTTAAAATATGGGGAAGGTTAATTTAGTCTCCCAGTGATATTTTTAAGAGAGAGAAGCTGGGCACAGTAGTTCATGCCTGTAATCCCAGCACTTTGAGAGGCCAAGGCAGTAAAATCACAAGCCCACAAGTTTGAGACCAGCCTGGGCAACATAGGGAGACCCCCCCATCTCTGCAAAACATGAAAAAAAAAAAAATTAGCTGGGCATGCTGCTGTGCCTGTGTTCCCAGCTACTTGGGAGGCTGAGGCAGGAGGATTGCTTGAGCCGGGTAGTTGAGGCTGGAGTGAGCCGAGACTGTGCCACTGCACTCCAGCCTGGGCCACAGAGTGAGACCCTGTCTCAAAAAAAAAAAAAAAATGAGAGTCTGAGAGTCTGTTGTGCCTGTGAAAATGTGATCTAAGTCTAATTTTCGGATAACCTTTTAAACCCCAACTATGAACCAGCCCAGTATAGTACTTTTATCATTCAACAAGTATTTACTAAACCCTAAAAAAGGCAGGGTATTGGGCAAAACTAAAATGAACATGAAGAGGGCACTTGGAGGACACAGCTCTGTTAATAGGGCTCTGTAAGGAGCTCCATGGCAGGCTTGAACGTACTGAATTCTTAGTCCTGATTTGATAAATCAACCAGCATGCTTTCCTGAGATACTTACTATATTGACAGTAGGATTTCCTTTTAAAGGCTATTCCATTTAAAGTCTCAGGTGGTCCATCAGTTCAAGGCCTCCCTGCCAGAAAATGAACTCAAAAGTGCTGGGTCTCAGCCCCAACATCCATTTGGTCTTTACCAGGGACTGCTCTGACTCTTTTCCTGTGTCCCCTGACCACACAAAAATCAAACAAGTGGAAAGTAAAACATTGTGATCACTTTTTATTTCACAAAAGCAACTAGGCTACTTTCCCTTCCAATTAACTAATTTAAATGGCATGGTAAAATGTACATAATATAATACATTTTAACCATCTTTAAACGTACAGTCTAGTAGCAGTAAGTACAGTGCATTCACGTTATTGTGTGACGATCACCGTTATCCATCTCCAGAACTTTTTCATCATTCCCAATTGAAGCTCAATGATAAACTCCGCATTCTCCCCTTCCCCAGCCCCTGGTAACCATTATGTCACTTGCTGTCCCTAGGAATTTGACTATTTTAGGTATGTCTTATAGGCAGAATCATATAACAGTTGCCTCTTTGTGTCTGGCTTATACTGGTTAAATATTTTCTTTTTTATAAAAACAAGTTTATATCTATATCTATTAACTATCTGTATATTTTTCAAGACACGATCTTGCTCTGTTGCCCAGGCTGGAGTGCAGTGGTGTGACCATAGCTCACTGCAGCCTCAAACTCCTGGGCTCAAGTGCTCCTCCCACCTCAGCCTTATGGAGTAACTAGGACTACAGATGGGAGTCATCATGCCTGGCTAGCGTTTGTATTAGTTGTAGAGATGGATTCTCGTCATGTTGCTCAGGCTGTTCTTGAACTCCTGGGCTCAGGCGATTTGCCTGCCTCTGCCTTCCAAAGTGCTGGGATTACAGGTTGAGCCACGTGCCTGGCCAACTTTTTATTTTTTTTCAATGAAGCATTTTTGTCCTTGCTTATTGATCTGTAAGTATTACGTACATTAGGGATATTAACCATTTGTCATTTCTTATGAGAATATTTTTACTGGTATGTCATGTGCCTTTTAAGCTTATTAATTTATGATAAAAATTAACAAGCTTCAAACAGAATTTAAAGCTTATTTGTTCTTTTCAATTATTAACTAGGAGTTTACTTAGTTTTCCCTATAGGGTTTGACCCCAGAAATGCTGAGATACAAATGTAATTTACAAAACAGGTCATTTACTAGATAGGGTTTTTGGCTTTATTTTTAGTTACAGATTTTATTATGTACTCAAAAAATATTCTAGCTGTCTTATTTTTCTCTCTCCTAGTATCACATATAGACGCCTTGCTTAGAGTGAGGCCTTTATAAAAGCCTGCTGCGGCTGAGTGCAGTGGCTCACGCCTATAATCCCAGCACTTTGGGAGGCCGAGGTGGGTGGATCACCTGAGGTCGGGAGTTCAAGACCAGCCTGACCAACATGGAGAAACCCCATCTCTACTAAAAATACAAAATTAGCTGGGCATGGTGGCACATACCTGTAATCCCAGCCACTCAGGAGGCTGAGGCAGGAGAATCGCTTGAACCTGGGAGGCAGAGGTTGCGATTAGCCGAGATTGTGCCATTGCACTCCAGCCTGGATGACAGTGCAAGAGCCTGTCTCCAAAAAAAAAAAAAAAAAAAAAAAGCCTGCTACTAAAAAGCTAGTAGAGATCTAGGGGCACTGAGTTTTTCAGAAATGTTTTGACTTTTGAATTTTCCATAAGTGCAATATATGTGTGTGTGCAGATATATATCCATTAATAGTAATAAATCAATCCTGGGACATCTGTGAGTTTTTCAAGAGCTATGTACAATGCTAAGATGGCTATTTTCAACCTTTCACCTTGTCAGTAAAAAAGAATGGACTCGCTCATGAGTTCGTTTCCACTAAGGAGACGTTTTGTGCTCATTTGAAACGTATGTTGCTCTTTCTTTCTGGTGGATTGGTCCTAAAATAAAGATGCTATGGGGTGGGTTTGGGCAATTGCCTGGAAAACAAAACACAGTTCCCTTTCTTTGCTGCTAACTACAGCATGATGGCCATGATAGAGCTATTTCTGGAAACCCCTACACAGCTCCAGATCATTAACTTACTTGAATAGTCAGCAGGAGAATGGAGCTGCCCTCTATCTTCCAAGATAGGCTTTTCATGTGTAACTAACTCAATTATCTCTTACTGATTCAGTTGAATTAAGCTGCACTTTGAGGAACTGCAAGGCAACGAATGACACAGTTTTAAAAATAGACCCAGCAACAAGTCTTATGATATGGTTAGATTTTGTGTCCCCACCCAAATCTTATCTTGAATTATAATCCCCATGTATTTAGGGAGGCATCTATTGGGAAATGATTGAATTACAGGGGGTGGGGGGTGGTTTCTCCGTGCTTTCTCGTGATAATGAGTGAATTCTCACGAGATCTGATGGTTTTATAAATGGTAGCTTTTCCTGCACTCATACACACACACACACACTTCCTCCTGCCACCTTGTGAAGAAGTTACTTGTTTCTGCTTCACCTTCCGCCACGATTGTAAGTTTCCTGAGCGTTCCTTAGCTGCGGAGAACTGTAAGTCAATTAAACCTCTTTCCTTTATAAATTACCCAGTCTTGGGTATTTCTTTATAGCAGTGTGAAGAACGGGCTAATACAACTTACGAGCTGTGAAAGACTAATATTTGAGGATTTATCAGTAGAGAAAGGATTAGATCTGATCTCTGTTATACAGATTTTCTGTTGCTGAACAAATAGCTATTTCTCTACTGGTTGTTTTCATCTTTTAGAGGGTTAACAAAATAAATATATTAAGTCGAAAACAACACAAAGGATTAGAAAAGTCTGCTAAATTTCATAACCGAGTTCTCCAGATATCTGAATCTCTAATAATGAAAATAAAAATCTAGCTATATAGTGTTTACTTGGGCTACATCATAACATTATGATATAAGAAGGTTAAAAATAAAAGGAAAATTAGGATAACTACAAATTTATGAGAAATAAAAGTTTTTAATTCAAAAAAGACTTTAAGTGGTAAAGAGGGTTATTATACAACACTAAAAAGTTTATTTAACTAAAATAGGGAAGGAAATCTATTCTGAACCCATGTGCCCCTAACAAAACCTCAAAATATACAGAGGAAAACTGGCAGGCCGGGCAAGGTGGCTCACGCCTGTAATCCCAGCACTTTGGGAGGCCGAGGCACGTGGGTCACCTGAGGTTGGGAGTTTGAGACCAGCCTGACCAACATGGAGAAAGTCTGTCTCTACTAAGAATACAAAATTAGGTGGGCATGGTGGCACATTCCTGTAATCCCAGCTACTCTGGAGGCTGAGGCAGGGGAATCGCTTGAACACTGGAGGTTGCGTGAGCCAGGATTGTGCCATTGCACTCCAGCCTGGGCAACAAGAGTGAAACTCCATCTCAAAAAAGACAGAATTAGAGGGAGAAACTAACCAATATCATACTGGTGGGTGCAGACAAAGTCCAATAAAAACATTTTTAATGATCATGTATAGATATCAGTTAAAACATACACATTTTCAAAGTTACTGATATTAAAAACAGAAAACAAAAGCACTGACCATATACTAAACCATCAATCAGATCTCAGCAAATTTCAAATAGGTGGTATCATATTGACCACTGTTGTGGTTTGAAACCACTTGCAGAAAATCTCTGGCAACCCTTTCATCAAAAGGTGGAGTCAATGTCCCCTTCCCCTGAACCCAGGCTGTCCTTTTTGACCTTTAGTAAACAAAA
>NW_012106875.1:147959-151014 GCF_000951045.1 Mandrillus leucophaeus
TAGTCCCAGCTACTCGGGAGGCTAAAGCAGGAGAATAGTGTGAACCTGGGAGGCAGAGCTTGCAGTGAGCCGAGATCACACCACTGCACTCCAGCCTGGGCAACAGAGCAACACTCTGTCTCAAAAAAATAATTAAAAATAAATAAATAAAAATAAATTCTCTCTCATCTATTTATTTATCTATCCTACTGCTTCTGTTTTTCTGGAGAACCTTGACTAATACAGACAGATAATTAGAACAGCCACATTCTTTGACCCAAATGCAATAAATTAGAAATCAAAAACAAAAGTATTTATAAATTATAAATACTTTCATTTATAATTTGAAAAGTGCTAAATATCTCATGAATTGGGGAGAAATCATATTGAAAATTTTAAAATTCTGAATGATGGTGAAAGTAGTACCTATTTAAACTTATGAGAGAGAGCAGAGCCAGTATCTGATGAAATGCATAAGCTTAATTGCTTACATTAGCAAAGAAGGCGGCTAAAAACTAAGCACCCAGTTCAGAAAGAGCACAAAAGAATAAACTCAAAGCAAAACAAAGAATTAAAAGTAAAAGAACATAAATAAAATTGGACAAAATATATGACCGGGCATAGAAAACATACAGTGAATAAACATATACTAAGTTTATACTTTAAAATGCTAAGTTCTCAATGATGAGAACTCATGTATATTTCTGATAGAAAGGTGTATTATTACAACTTCTTAAGAAAACAATTTTACATTCACATTAAAGCTAAACACTGACTATGGTATGATCTAGCAATTCTACTCTAAGGGATGTACTAGAGAAACTCTTACTTTAGAGAAACTCCAAACAACTAAGAATATCTGCAGCAGCATTATATTAGGAAAAACTGGAAATAATCCAAATGTCCGTTACCTGGAGAATGGATCTTTAAAAATTGTATATTTTCACAGCGGAATATTACACAGCAGTGAAAATAAATGAGCCATAGCTACATGCGACAACATGGATAAATCTTTGAAACAATGTTGAATGAAATATAAAAATTAAAAATAAAGAGCTTACATAATTTTGAATTTAAGAAAATATGAAGGGGATATAAGATCAATGTTCAGGATTATGATTTCTTCTGGGGCAAGACAAGGAAACTGGTTAGGGAAGAGCACTAGCGTAACTTTAACAGGAAAGAATATTCTAGTTCTTCATTGCATGATGGGTTAATGGCTGTTGTATTGTTGTGCCTCATAATGTATATGTCATAGTCTCTTAAAATACACTGTAGGGCCGGGCGCTGTGGCTCATACCTGTAATCCCAGCACTTTGGGAGGCTGAGGCCGGTGGGTCACAAGGTAGATTGAGACCAGCCTGGCCAACATAGTGAAACATCGTCTCTACCAAAAACCCAAAAAACTTAGCCAGACATGGTGGTGTGTCCCTGTAGTCCCAGCTACTCGGGAGGCTGAGGCAGGAGAATCACTTGAACACTGGAGGTTGCGTGAGCCAGGATTGTGCCATTGCACTCCAGCCTGGGCAACAAGAGTGAAACTCCATCTCAAAAAAGACAGAATTAGAGGGAGAAACTAACCAATATCATACTGGTGGGTGCAGACAAAGTCCAATAAAAACATTTTTAATGATCATGTATAGATATCAGTTAAAACATACACATTTTCAAAGTTACTGATATTAAAAACAGAAAACAAAAGCACTGACCATATACTAAACCATCAATCAGATCTCAGCAAATTTCAAATAGGTGGTATCATATTGACCACTGTTGTGGTTTGAAACCACTTGCAGAAAATCTCTGGCAACCCTTTCATCAAAAGGTGGAGTCAATGTCCCCTTCCCCTGAACCCAGGCTGTCCTTTTTGACCTTTAGTAAACAAAACATGGCTTACGGGATTTTGTGTTACTTCCTAGATAGGTTAGAAAAGGTCATATAACTTCAGTGAGTTTTTCTTTTTGAGACAGGTTCTCGCTCTGTTGCCTAAGCTGAAGTGCAAAGGTGTGATCGTGGTTCACTGCAGCCTTGTACTGCTGGGCTCGAGTGATCCTTCTACCTCAGCCTCCCAAGTAGCTAGAATTACAGGTGTGCACCATCACCCTGGCTGATTTTTTTTTTTTTTTTTCTAAGTTGCTGTCCCCTCACTTTAGCCTCTCAAAGTGCTGGGATTACAGGCCTGAGCCACCACACCCAGCCTCAGTGACTTTTTCTTGGGATCATCATTCTGGAGTCTTCGGCTACCATGTAAGAAGTTTGGTTGCCCTGAGGCCCTGATGTTGAAAGACCAAATGAAAAGCCGAGAGCGAGAGAGACGTAGACATGCTAAGGTGTTCCAGCCCAGAGCTGTTTGAGTTTTCCCTGGCCAGGCACATGTGAATGGAGAAGCCTTCGAGAGACCCTGACCCCAGCTAACATCTGACTGCAGCCGCCGGGGAGACCCTGTGATGGTTAGTTTTAGGTGGCAACTTGACTGGGTAAAGGGCTGAACAGATATCTGGCAAAGTATCATTTCTGAGTGTATCGATGAGGGTAGTTCTGGAGGAGACTTACAGTTAAATCAGTGGACTGAGTAAGAAAGATCTCTCACCCAATTTGGACAGGCACTGTCCAATTAGTTGAGTGCCCAGACAGAACAAAAGGCAGAGGAAAGCAAATTTGCTGTCTTCTGGGGCTGGGACACCATCTTGTCATGCCCTTGGACATCGGAACTCCAGGTCCTCTGGCTTTCAGACTTGCACCAGTGCCCTTGCAGCATCTTAGGCCTTCAACCTCAGACTGACAGTTACCACTGTCAGATTCCCTGATTCTGAGGCTTTGGACTTGAACTGAGCCATGCTATCAGCTTCCTTGGTTCTCCAGCTTGCAGATGGTGTATTATGGGACTTCTCAGCCTCGGTAATCATGTGAGACAATTCCCATAATAAATTCTCTCTCGGGCCAGGCATAGTGGCTCACGCCTGTAATCCCAGCAGTTTGGGAGGCCGAGGCGGGCGGATCACGAGGTCAGGAGATCGAGACCATCCTGGCTAACATGGTGAAACACCGTCTCTACTAAAAATAAAATTAGCTGCGC
>NW_012106875.1:152509-154518 GCF_000951045.1 Mandrillus leucophaeus
CCTCATAATGTATATGTCATAGTCTCTTAAAATACACTGTAGGGCCGGGCGCTGTGGCTCATACCTGTAATCCCAGCACTTTGGGAGGCTGAGGCGGGTGGGTCACAAGGTAGATCGAGACCAGCCTGGCCCACATAGTGAAACATCGTCTCTACCAAAAACCCAAAAAACTTAGCCAGACATGGTGGTGTGCCCCTGTAGTCTCAGCTACTCGGGAGGCTGAGGCAGGAGAATCACTTGAACCCGGGGGTGGAGGTTGAAGTGAGACTAGATTGTGCCATTGAAGTCCAGTCTGGGCAACAGAGTGAGACTCTGTCTCAAAAAAAAAAAAAAAGAAAAATACACCATAATATGTAATAGTTGTAGTTATATCACACTGCTATTTTACTTATGTTTTAAAAGGACTTTGTTTTTTTAATCAATACTAGTTAACCTCTATTGTAGTATTATTGCAAAGTTCTATAACTAGCGAACTAGTGATACTGAAAGTAATAACTTTTTAATATCTAAATTTGTAAGTTATTAGAAATAATCACCAAATTGGCCTTATTGTCTTCTTTGTATTATCAAAGCCAAATAATATTAGTATTATTAATAATAATAACAGTAGTCATAGTAATTTGATCTGTAAAGGAATATCTACTTTCCAGTGTTAATATCAACTTTATTCTTATTATATGGCATCTAAGACGGGGGCTTCCATATTTATTTCAGTTCTGTGTTTTTAAAAAGTTGACATCATTACTATTGCTTCTGCTATTAGAATGCTTACAGTTGAGAGGATAAAGTCCAAGATAGAGTTATGGGAAGGTTTATAATATTCTTCAGCACAGAAAGTCACAGGGAAAAGCAAACCAGGAAATTTAATCTAGAAACCAAAGGACATTTCTGGTTAGTGTTGACTTGACTGGACCCGAATATAGCTTTGTTTCTAAATAATGCTTTGACATCTGCATGGCATTTAGGAAGAATGAAGGAATGCTGATTAATGTAATATAAATTTTAAATCTCTCTGGGATGATCAATCTAAATTTAGGCAAGTAGAAGACAAAAGCTTCTCTAAACCGTGTTGAAAATGAAATCAGTCAGCTCACAATTTATATATATTTTTCTTCATTTGCCCTGGTTTGTCTAACTGTATCTAGGAACCATTCATCAGTAACAAAAAAATATTCTTTTTCCTTGCTAGGCTATTACAGACTGAATCTATCAGTTGTATCATTTGGATTCTTCCTTAGAATCTAGTTTCTAAATAATACTGCCAGTCTCCTGGGGGAGTGAGGGATCTCACCCAAAACTCTGACCTAAATAAATCTCCACTAGAAAACTGAAGAATGATGAATGAAGCACCACTGAACTTCCGTAAATTAGTGTGTGTGGATTTCTTTTTCCCCTTTTCAAGTGAATTGAGTATTTCTCTGTACTAACAGCATTGGGACCACATTCTTCTATCCCAGTAGCTTGTGTTCCTTCTCTCACTCGTTTCAAATCTGAAAATTGGAAAAGGAAGTTCTTTCATACTGATTTTCAGATCTGTGGCTGATACTGACAATGTGAATCTGCATATTTCACAGTTCTGGAGCAGGCAGGCACTCTTATCTGGAATTTAAGTGTATAATGAAACAGTTCTACTCCAACCAGGACCAGCATGCTCTGTGCTTGAGAGTGTGGGATCTCAAGGTACAACACACTTTTTTCTTTTGTTTTTATTTTTGTTTGTTTTTTCGGCTAGCCACATAGAAGCATTTATTGGGTGGGCGTGGTGGCTCATGCTTGTAATCCCAGCACGTTGGGAGGCCGAGGCAGGCGGACCATGAGGTCAAGAGAGTGAGACCATCCTGGCCAACATGGTGAAACCCCGTCTCTACTGAAAAGACAAAAATTAGCTGGGCATGGTGGCGGGCGCCTGTAGTTCCAGTTACTTGAGAGGCTGAGGTAGGAGAATCGCTTGAACCCGGAAGGCAGAGGTTGTAGTGAGTGGAGACTGCGCCACTGCACTCCAGCCTGGG
>NW_012106875.1:159497-183836 GCF_000951045.1 Mandrillus leucophaeus
TTCTTCTATCCCAGTAGCTTGTGTTCCTTCTCTCACTCGTTTCAAATCTGAAAATTGGAAAAGGAAGTTCTTTCATACTGATTTTCAGATCTGTGACTGATACTGACAATGTGAATCTGCATATTTCACAGTTCTGGAGCAGGCAGGCACTCTTATCTGGAATTTAAAAATTTAAGTGTATAATGAAACAGTTCTACTCCAACCAGGACCAGCACGCTCTGTGCTTGAGAGTGTGGGATCTCAAGGTACAACACACTTTTTTCTTTTGTTTTTATTTTTGTTTGTTTTTTCGGCTAGCTACATAGAAGCATTTATTGGGTGGGCGTGGTGGCTCACGCTTGTAATCCCAGCACGTTGGGAGGCCGAGGCAGGCGGACCATGAGGTCAAGAGATTGAGACCATCCTGGCCAACATGGTGAAACCCCGTCTCTACTGAAAAGACAAAAATTAGCTGGGCGTGGTGGCGGGCGCCTGTAGTTCCAGTTACTTGAGAGGCTGAGGTAGGAGAATCGCTTGAACCCGGAAGGCAGAGGTTGTAGTGACTGGAGACTGCGCCACTGCACTCCAGCCTGGGCAACAGAGCTAGACTCCATCTCAAAAAAAAAAAAAAAAAAAAAAGGCATTTATTACTAACCTGAGATTTGACAACAAACCATTGTTGTATTCTCCTTCTCTATAGAAATGATACACTGTTTTGTGTTGTGCTGTGTGTTGCATGTGTGTGATAAGATGTTTGATTTTTTTTTCTTTTTAAATTTGAGGTCTGGGGTACATGTACAGGTGACATCGGTAAACTTGTTACATAGGTAAACTCATATTCACAAGGGTTTGCTGTACAGATTATTTCATCGCCCAGGAATTAAGTCCGGTACCCAATAGAGAACTTTTCTGCTCCTCTCCCTCCTCCCACCCTCCACCCTCAAGTAGACCTCATTGTCTCTTGTTCCCTTCTTTGTGTCCATAAGTTCTCATCATTTAGCTCCCACTTACAAGTGAGAACATGCAGTATTTGATTTTCTGTTCCTGTTAGTTTGCTGAGGATAATAGCCTCCAGCTCCATCCACGTTCCCACAAGAGACAGGATTTTGTTCGTTTTTGTGGCTGCATAGTATTCCATGGAGCACATACAATTTTGCTTTCTTGGCCACTAACAGCCATGCAGGGCCTGTAGGGAGAACTTGACCAACTAAATCCTGTGTTATCTGTGTGTGCCTTTTATACAAATGGGACGCAGGCATGCTGGCATTTTCTCCTTGGTAATATCTGCAGGCTTAAGAGGGTTGTTTTTGTTGTTTTTTTTCTTTCTAAAAGGCTAACCTAGAGTTCTTGGACTCTATGCTCTCCCTTCTCATTCTTCTATGCATTTCCTTGACAGCAAATACCTAGCTGGCCAGTAATGGGGTGACAATTTTTTTTTTTTTTTGAGATAGAGTCTTGCTCTGTCACCCAGGCTGGAGTGCAGTGGTACAATCTTGGCTCACTGCAAGCTCTGCCTCCTGGGTTCATGCCATTCTCCTGCCTCAGCCTCCCAAGTAGCTGGGACTACAGGCGCCCACCACCATGCCCAGCTAATTTGTATTTTTAGTAGAGATGGGGTTTCACCGTGTTAGCCAGGATGGTCTCGATCTCCTGATGTCGTGATCTGCCTGCCTCGGCCTCCCAAAGTGCTGGGATTACAGGTGTGAGCCACTGTGCCTGGACAATGATATTTTTATGATACTGATTGGAAATCTCTCAGCAGAATCAAAATACAGAAGGCAGAATCTCAATTCTATTATCTTGACAGAGCTTAACTCAAATAAACTTTCAAAACTTCTCCATTTGTACTTCCTAGTTCAAATCCGACCCCCCAACCCCAAATCAAGCTCTTTTTCCTAGCTCCTTGTTTACATATGAGCTCTGTTCTTTTTCTTCAATATCTCTGAAATTTTAAAACGGGAACTCTGCTGCCTCATTGTATTCTGGGCATCAATATTCTTCTCATTTCCTACCCCTAGAACTTGCTCTGAAGCAGTCTGTGTCTTTCCTCAGACAAACTATTTAACTCAGCATCTTTTGTTGCTCCCTAGCCCTTTATTGAGCCAATCCCCTGCTAATTGTTAGGTCATAAAAATATAGTATTTGCCCTCTCTGTGTCTATTCCTCATCTCAGTCTATAAAATTTGATCACCGTCCATCTTCCTGGCTCTATCCAGACCCATCTGCACCTTCACTCTTCCTGCCCAAGCATGACCAACATTAATACTTTTCACGTTCTCTTTTATAGTTGATGACTTTTCCCCTATCTTTAGAAAGGCAAAGAGAACCTGTGTACTTGGCCAGCCTTACTAGCAGTTGGAAGAACATCTGTACATAAGAAAGAATGAGCTATAAGCAAACTTCAGTCCCCACTGACTCAGGCTGGAATAAAACAGGTGATTGTGAGACCAAAGCTCCATGAACAGCCCCTGAGGGCATCAGGCCTCTTGTTTGTACTGGGTTGATGAAGACTTGCCTCACTGAATTACTCTCCAAATCCAAAACTGAGACTTCATTCTGCTGGTAACCACATACTTTGTTTAAAGAAATCTTCCCAAGGATATAATAGGCGTTTCTCAAGATCTGTCAGCTCTGGGCCAGTATTAAATCAGCCATTTGTCTCTGAAGGGTGTTGTATTGCCCATAAAACCAACACCACTTGAATGTCTTTTGTGGTTGGGGATGCATATATGTGTGTATGTGCGGGTGAATATATGGTCCTTCAGCCCTCTTAGGCAGCTTAAAAGAAATGGAGAAGAAAGACAGCACTGTGGGTTGGGTCTGGGGAGGCCCTGTGGCTTCTCACATTACATCTATTTTTAATGCCCTTTTTTTAATTAGAAAAAAGTTTAATGAGTGTTTTCTTTTAAAATTAAGTATTGCAATGGCTTGCCCAGCTGGCTTAATTATTCCTTTCAAGGTGTAGCTTTTTCTTCAAATTACATTAGTGATTGGGAGATGGTAACTAATAATAAGGGTTTCATTGTCTCTCTTTTTTTCTTTGTCGCCAATACTCTAATTACTCACTGTATTGCCCTTAACAAGGAGCTATGGATGAGCCATGGTGTGTAACCCTTATCATGTGACTCCCTGGTACAGACAGGGATTGTGAGACACATGACTGGCAGTAAACACAGGAGCCTGCGATGGCTTTAATATCCTCTTAGACAGAAGCATGACAGATTAGAGGGGACTTCTTTCTTTGCAGGAAACCAGGCCTCTGGCTATGGTTTTGTCTTTAACTCAGTCTTAGATCTTTATAAACACTTTCCCCCTGAACTTTAAAAGACCCATGCTTTTCAGTAACAGTTTAATGTGCATGAAACAAAAACTGAGATAAAGGCTTCAAGCATAAAATCTTATTGAGGGGTCTGATTTCTCAGGATGCTTTCTACAAACTCAGACTTCACATCCAGAAAAATATTTCAACAGAGAGCTTTTCTCCCTGGAGAAAATACTGGCCTTAAAAATGCATGAGCCTTCATAAGTAACAGTGAAGCTCAGATGTTTTAAAGAAATACAACTTGCTACATTCTATTAGGGACAGGTTGTAGTCAAGGCCCTCAGTAAAGTGTCTTGGATAAGAGATGTCTACAGATGGAACAGGGTAGTTGGGAGGTAATAACTAGGAATTGGAACCATATGATGATGAAATATCTGGGGAAGATGAATTACAAGACGAGAATGTGAATCCTTATAAAACATGGGTAAAGATCTGTGGGCAGATGTTTGAAGAAAGTGGACTCGAAAACATGAAACATATGATGTTTACATGGGAAGACTCAGCATTTACAGATGCCAGTCTTCCTCACTCTGTCAATTTAATGAAATACCAGTAAAAACACCAACAGTGAATTTTAAGCTTAATGATAGTACACATTCAGTGCTATGTATGCACTTTTGCAGTGTTATCAACTATTAATTAGTCCCCACAACAATCTTATGATTATTACTATCACCATTTTATAGATAAGGAATTTAGGCAGAATTTGAACAAGGTCATACAGGTGGTAAACTGTAGAACTGAGACTCAAACCCAGGGGATTCAGGCTCTAAAGCCTCTGTATGAGCTTAAGTATAATCTGCATTTTCAAATCGATGGAACTAGTCAGTCTAGAAATGGACTAAAAAGAAAGGAATTTAGGTTTAATTGACTGTAGCTTTGCATATCAACGGAAGAAAAGACAAACGATTATTCAGTATCTGAGCTTGAGCGTTGATTGCCATCCAGACACTAATGAAGTTGACCCCTGGCCTACTCTTTGCACCGAAGTATTTTTCAAATGTATCTAAGATTTAAAAGTATGAAACAAAATGAAAATGATGTGAAGGAAACCTGAGGGACTGAAGGACAGGAGCTGGGGAAAGACTTATTTCATACCATATGATACCTTTAAAATTTTATACCATTTACATTTATTGTTGGTAAACGTTATTTTAAAAAAGAAAAGAAAGTGGTAGGGCTGCCTACTGTGTGTGTGTTATGAATGAATGCTGGTGCGTGCAGACCCTGTTCCTGCAGGAACAGATCCCTGGGATTTATTCCATCCCAAAAAAGTATGATTGTGTTGTGTCTATTGCTATGTGATATTATGTATTGCCTATTTTTTATAGTTTCATATTAATTGGACAGTATGAACTTCAAATTTAGTAAACTTCCAGGTTTACTAAATATAGTCTTGGTTCCTTTGAGTGTGGAACTGTGCTTGAAGTTTAGGCATGCTTTGTGGGGCACAGGTTGGTTCTTTAGACAAAGTACAGAGCCTTCAAAAACTGGCAACAGTGCCAGGTTTTCCAAAGTCCATAAGAAGTGTTCTGAAATGGCCCAGGAGCTACCAGCTAGTCATTGCTAACAGTGGTTGGCAAGTTTACATGCTTTTCTTGACAGACACAAATCATTCTTTTGGGTTCATCTGCAAAGACTTTGAATAAAACTCTATAATTCTGAGTTTATATAACCCAAAGAAATGACTCAATATGTCTGAATAATGTCAATGGTATCTGAAATAAGCTTTAATTAAAGCATCTTTGTTTAGCAAATTACGAATTATTCTTAGTTAATGAAGCAATGGTTTTAATTTCCATGAAATATTGAGATAACTCTTAGAAGTTGTACTAATGCCATTCAAATATCAGTTTTTAAAAATGAATGTTGTAGTTTCTTTATGCTTAAGAAATGGAAGCCTGGGCAACGTGGTGAAACACCCCTCTACCAAGAATAATAATAATAAAAAAATATTAGCCGGGGACAGTGGCTTGGGCCTGTAGTCCCAGCTCCTGGGGGTGGGCTGGGGGCTAAGATGGGAAGATCACCGGAGCCTGGGGAGGTCAAGGCTGAAGTAAGCCGTGATCTTGCCACTGTACTCTAGCCTGGGTGACTAGCCTGTCTTTTTTTTTTGTTTTTTTTTTTAAAGGCATATGCAGCCAACCATGACTTCATCAATTAAAAAGCTGCTGCCATTTTTGCCTTAGAGAATTAGTTGGTTAGAAGAATTTAGGTTTATGACTTAATAAAACTTTATAATTATTTTGACCATGACACACTTAAGGTATATTTTCTTCTTAGCATGTTGCCTCCGCATATTTTCGCTCTCCTGGAATACCCTATTCTCTGCCTTAAAATTTTTAAAATTCATACTTTATTGCACACTCATATTTAATGTGAAAAATAGATTATATAAATGATCAGGGAAGAGAAAGTAGAAAAACGACTCAGTTTTTCACTTAGAAATAAGCACTATTAGCATTTTGATAGGTAGATAAGGGAATCCTATTATGTCAATCACTGTTTTTTATAAATTTAAAAAACTTATGTTTTTAAAATTCAAATAATATGAAATTGAATGAACTCAAAAGGGAAACTCTTTCATATATGAGGTAGTATCATTCAAATCATTTTCCATGCAACTACATGGATATCCTATGCATATCCATGCATATCCTATGCATTCTCATTCTGTAATATATATGTATGTATATAAACACACCCTTTTTCTTCACTAATTTCTATGCAAAGTTTCTACAACTTGCTTTTTTTTTTTTAAGCGAATGTCTCCGTATCAGTGTATAAATGTACTCAATTTCTTTTAAAGTATGCATAGAATTCTGTTATATGGCAATACCCTAATGATTTAACTAGTCTTCTGTTGATGGTCATTTATAATGTGTCCAGTTTTTTCACTGCTTCAGTAAATATCCTGGTGCCTGTAGGTTTTATATGGTGAGAACATGACAAAACCGCCTCCACCAAAAAGCAAATGAAAAAAAAAACCCAAAAACTATATGGTCGGACATTAACATTCTTAGTCTTAGAATCTTAAATACTGTAATTATAATAAATGTTCTAGTTTATACATTTTTAGGCTAAAACAATAATTTAAATCTATTTTTTTTAAAAAAAGCATGTTCACCATAGTAGATTATCTTCAGTGCCTCAGGAAGTTAATTAATAAAATATTGAGGTACATGCTTTTAGTTAAATAAAACTTAAACATTCTGATATTTGATAAGTTCCCATATATTTTCAAGTAATATTGTTTGCTATATTAATTTGCAATTTGAGAGTCTTCGTTATGACTTTGATAAAAATTTTGCTAATGTAGAATTACCCCAAATCTGAGGTTGGTCTCCTGATAAATATTACTTATTAATGAAAATGCAATAAAGATCACATTTAATAGTTCACATGAGGAATAAAAGAACCCAGAGCTGTAGGCTGGTAGTAACTTTAATTGAATATATTCACTATGAGCCAAAAGTTCGTAAAGTGAAATGAGAAACCTTCTAACTAGTTTTTATTTTATAAGAGTGAAATATTTTTAAATAAATGCACTGGAAAATCGTTCTATTTCATTTTTCATTCTCAGTCTTGATGTTTTAGATAGCTGAAAAAATAATCTGTTCTTTAAATTTATTTGGAACATATCCCTCATTTTCCAACTTTAAAATTGGAGACAAATGAGACAATTTATTTTCTTGTTGCTTAACCAGCAAGGAACATCAAACCATCAACGCATCAAAGATGTGGCTACAGTATTCAAGATTAATAACCTTTAAAATAGATTATTATTCTTTTCTTTTGGGAATTTAGCTTGTTTAATATATTATTGAGCTTACTGTTAATAACTGTTCCAACCCTTACTCCAAGCTGAGTCCTATAGCAACTTTCTACCATGAATATCATGGCCAAAATGTCATCCCAAAGGATCCAAGTTACATTCACACACAGTATCCTGAGTACATAGTTTTGTTTTGTTCTGAATTTCTTCCTTCTGTGCTAAATAATTACAAGGTTACAAGGTGAGAGTGTGCTGGGTGTACCAGATGCTTTTTATATATTTGCTCTCACTATGCTTTACATTGTTCTGCCGTGTGAGTTGCCCTGAGGAAAACTCTTCTTTTCCTTTCCACCAAAGCCTGGCAAAACCTATCAAATATTTTCTCTCGGAAATTCTGACTCTTGAGTCATTGGTGGGCTCTGTGTGCACACACTTCCCATCCCTTCCTTCCAGGGTGTAATCATACTTGCTGGTTAGGGGGAGGAAAGGGTGGGTGTCCACATTTATAAACTCTAGAATGAAAGGTTATGAAAATTCCAAGTGTCCCTGTATCTGATCTGGCTAAAGAGAATGTTCGCAACTCAAACAGTCAGGGATTTTAGGTGGAAGGCTGGCTCAGAGCATCCCTCGGTAGGATCCAGCCAGCGCCTAATAACTACTAGATTTATCCAGGGGCAACCTTATGCTTTGCCCCTTTGAAAGTGGAAACCTTATTAAAGTCAACGTATATATTCCAAGAACACATTCGGGACAGATAGAATAGCCACTGTCGATTGCCTTTGTGATTTTTTTAATTTTATTTTTTCCCCAGATATGAAGGTTAGAGTAAAATTCCAGGATTAACTGCAGTGACTGAAATCTGATTCTCAGACAGGAAGTGTAAACAATTGTGTGGATGGTGTTCACGCAGAACCTTGAGACTGATTTACTGGGGACTTTTTGGAACTTTGTCATGCGTGTCACACTGACCCTGCAAACTTAATTTCCTAAGTCATAAGAGGCAGGATGCCTACTTCTCTGCACCAAAACTTACAAATCAAAACCAGTTACCTAGTGAAACTATCTTTTCCCCTTTCCTGATATAAGCAAACAAGTCTGAAACACTCTACATTAAGGACTCACAGAATCTTTGATGGTAAACAGAAAAAAAGAAAACCTTACGTGCAATTTGAGTAGGCGGGGTTAGAGAAAGTACACGAGCAAAAAGTGAAATTGAGCCTTGAAGGAGTTTGGGAAGAGAAGAAAATTTACCACAGGGAAGAACTTGTGTTTTTTCAAGAGAGAGCCTACTAATACGTAGCTTCAGAGGGGACAATCGGAATAAGCAGGGGAGGAACAAAAAAGGGCAGTGATTAAGCATAATTTAGCATTTGAAAAATAAGAAAGCTTTGGTAATCACCACATACCTACATTTTATTGGCTCCCAAATCATAGGCTAACTGAACTAATCTAAGTTGACTGAGTGAAGAAGGGTCAAACAGCCTGTTGCCTCAAAAAAAAAAAGAAAAAAAAGAAAGAAAGAAAAAATAAAAATAAAATAAATAAATAAATAAATAAATAAATACATTATCGGGGCAGTGGTCTAAAAAGGGACTTCTTCAAAAATGCTGTCCTGAGCTCTAGAATTTAAATGCTAACAGGGTGGCTATAATTAAATTCTATCTGAATGTAAATCCTTGGAGATTCTTTCACACTCTGAATGGAAACTTAGCTTTTATAATTGTTATTACACTTGGAATCATAATATTTCTTTTCCTTTTCCACCAGGGCAATTTACGTTTTTTCCTCTCAATTTCTATTTACCACACAACATGCTTTATAACAAAAATAAAGCACGTTTTAAAAGGGAAAACTTACTCATTTAGTTTACTCATTAGTTTACAGTAGTAGAATTCTTTGAAACTAGATATCATGGGAATATTTCAGGGTTTGGAACTTGTGCATATAAACCAGCTGGGCTTTGTTTAAAGTTTTAAAGCCTTCAGATATTTCACTGAGAGAAACCCAAGATAGCTTTTTTTATACATGTCAAGAGGTCACATTTTTATTGGTTCATCTGTGTGTCATATAAAAGCCCAGGTTTTTAACCGTAGTGTATCTCTGGGGTCCCCGCCCAATCACCCCATATCATCAAGAGGGGTTAATTGTGAGTCTGACTTTTGTTAAGTGCACACTTATTTATGGGAGCCATATTTAGTGAAACTTGTTCATCTTCCTACGTAATAAACAAAAGAAACGGTATTGTACAATGCATTTGCTCTTCTTGGAGTAACCAGATTTGATTTTAATTTAGAAACGGTTGTGTTGAAATAATTTGTGTATTTGGGGAAAATTCATGATTATTTGATTGTACCTTGACCCTAACTTTTTTACGCCTATGAAAACAGAGGTGAATCTTGTCAGACAAGGCTGGCGAGAGGTTCTGAGACAGGTAAGAGAAGGGGAAATGCATCCCATACCATGTGCTTGTTCTTCCTCAGGTCAAACAGTATCTTGGGATATCTGTGAAGCTGTCCCATAGTGAAATCTGGAACATTTTAAAGGGAGGGATGGATACTTTCCTCCAGATCTAGCCCTGCTTTTCTTCCAGTGCTTTTCAATAAGGTTCCTCAGTAATCTTTATTGCTAGAGTTAATGTTCACAACCAACACCCCGCCCCTACACACATCTCTCTTCTTTCTTTCTCTGTCTCATTTTTCTTTGACACCTCTGCATCCTAAGACAATTTAGGCAGTTTGTTTAGCTTCGTTTTATGAAAGAGAGAAATAAACCCAGGATCCCCTGGCACACCCAAGAGACATACAACTAACATTGGAGTCTAGGTTGCAGTCCAGGGTGAGTGCCCTGAGCCCCTGAACCTTTGTGTTAAGATCGACCACTCTGAGAACCAGCGCTGTATTCATATAAACAGCTGCAGAATGTAGCGAGGAAACTTATGTAATTAGCGAAGCAGGCAGAGATAGGAGTTTTGGCTTCATATTCAAATTCCACTCCGTAAGCCCAAGGTGGAGAGTGTTTTGTTATCTACCCACGTGGGACTGATTTCCCTTTTAGGCCTCTAAATCAAATACCAGTACTGTGGCAGGAGCCCAAGAAACGGTAAGACATTGAGGCCAGAAAATTCTCATGCGTCCACTCCCTAAAGCTTTGGGTTCCCAGTTTCTGCCAAGCTACAGAAGCTCCTAAGTGAGAGTATCACACGGGATGCCAAGTGGGCATTTTGTAAAATTGCCCTTGTTAGGCAGTGGTGCCAGCCACCCCAGAGGCTCAGTACTGGGTCACTCTGAAGGACTCCAGGGTCTCTGCATTTTATCAAAGGATTGGGAGACAGCTGCACATTCTTGCGTTCAGGTTTTCCTAAGGGTGGAGAGAGGACTTAGTTGGCTCTCCATGTGCCCCAACATGAAGCCTTAAAACCCTTTCCCTTGCTGAAGGCACCATCTCATTCAACACCTCCTCTTTTGTTTACTATTGTGCAACCTCTAGGTGTATCACCTCAATTATAAACCCAGACTGGGGCTTTCCTCTCCCCATACCCCATCATCTCATAACTTTCCTGGGTGAGCTGGCACAGGTACTACGGAACAGAGCCCACACATGTCCTCCGTCTCTCCAGACGGCAGCCAGGGCAAAGTCTGTCTCCACCCAGTAGCCCTTGATGGCTTAGTTGGTGCTTGTTTCTGGAAATGGTCTTCCAGGAGGTGTGTGGATCTGAAGGGCAAGTGGCAAGAAGCAAGAAGGTAAGGGATGGATGGAGGGATGGAGTGGAAACCTAGTAAAAAAGGAGGGGCAGGGTATGGAGGCTCACGTCTGTAATCCCAGCACTTTGGGAGGCCGAGGCGGGCGGATCATGAGGTCAGGAGTTCGAGACCAGCCTGGCCAATATGGTGAAATCCTGTCTCTACTAAAAATACAAAAATTAGCCGGGTGTCCTGGCACAGGCCTGTAATTCCAGCTACTGAGGAGGCTGAGGCAGGAGAATCGCTTGAACCCAAGAAGTAGAGGGTACAGTGAGCCGAGACTGTGCTGCTGCACTCCAGCCTGGGCGACAGAGTGAGACTCCGTCTTGGAAAAAAGGGAGTGGGGGGATGGTCCAAGTGCAATGGTGTCTACAACGAATTGATCACAACCAGTTAGATTTTTTTGTTCCTTCTCCACTCCCACTGCTTCACTTGACTAGCCTAAAAAAATAAAAAAAAAGGCGGTGGGGAGACACTAACTTTGTGGTGCTAACTTGAAGCCATAAACATTTGAGTCATAAAGAATGACTCTGATGAGTGGACTGAATGCTGTTTGACTCAGAATATTCCAGTACCTGTTCCAGCTTGATTTAAAATCCTTGCAGTGTTTTTCATCATCCCCACTGGGCTTTCACAGGCGCTGTCCTCTTGGATGTGGTGGCTAGAAGGCTGGGCATTCCCATCTCGGCTTTACTTCACTCCACAGGGCGAGCAAGAGCCTTAGGAATCTCTCCTTACTTTCCTCCTCTTTTCCTCTCTCCCTCTTACCTGGCATAGGTTAAACCACCAGAATGATTTGGCTTTTAAACCACAGAAACCTTAATGCATCCTAGTTCTGTTAAAAGAGAGGGCTTTGATTAGGGACAGCAGGGAGCAGGTAATGATTAATAATATCCTTCAATGTTTTTGTGAAACTACCATATGAAAGAGGGGATGGGGATCAGGATAGATTTAGGGAGGTGGAGCCGGGTGCGGTGGCTCACGCCTGTAATCCCAGCACTTTGGGAGGCCCAGGCGGGCGGATCACGAGGTCAGGAGATAGAGACCACCCGGGCTAACACGGTGAAACCCCATCTCTACTAAAAGTATAAAAAATTAGCCAGGCGTGGTGGCGGGCGCCTGTAGTCCCAGCTACTTGGGAGGCTGAGGCAGGAGAATGGCGCGAACCCAGGAGGTGGAGCTTGCAGTGAGCAGAGATTGAGCCACTGCACTCCAGCCTGGGTGACAGAGCGAGACTCCATCTCAAAAAAAAAAAATTATATATATATATATATATATAAAAAAATATATAAATAAAAAAATATATAATATATAATATATATTATATATAAAATATATATACACACATACATACATCACCTATGTGTACGTGAGGCACAGCTGAAACCTAGATGAAGGCATGCAGGAACAACACAAACATAGTAACCGCACAATAAACCTGATGATTCTAAAAGCAGCATTGAATGCAGTGAAAGGGAGGTGATCAGCGTCATTTGCGGGGGGCTTTTTTTTTTTTTTTCTTTCTTTTTTTGGAGACAGAATTGCACTCTGTTGCCCAGGCTGAATGTAGTGGTGTGATCATAGCTCACTGCAGCCTCTATCTCCAGGCTCAAGCGATCCTCCCACCTCAGCCTCCCTGAGTTAGTGGGGACTAACAGTCATGCACCACCACACCTGGCTAATTTTTTACTTTTTGGTTGAGACAGGTCTTGCTTTGTTGCCCCGGCTGGTCTTGAACTCCTGGCCTCAAGGAACCCTCCTGCTTTAGCCTCCCAAAGTCCTGGGATTACAAGCCCTTGATTCTGATCCTAACTTAAACTACCTTTCCTGCCCCTGCCCCTGCCCCTTCTGGTGTGAGGGTGACTGGTTTATATGTACCTCTGTTCCTTATGGAAATGTCTCACATCCTTGGAGAGAACGCTTCCTTGTGGATATCTTTTCTGAGATGCTACAGAACATAGAGAATAATACACTGCTTCTTAACCTGTGCAATGTGAACTCATGTTAAGGGCCCCGTGCTTCTTGTTAAAAGGGCCATAAATCAATATTCACAGTATTTTTAGACATAAGGGACAAAATATCTTACTCAGATATGTACACATTTTACGTTATTAAAATATAGGTAGAGACTTTTGTGATACATACAAATTAATTTTGAAATGTACCAAATTCATAGCAGCTGTTTTGTACCATGTTTCAATCAACAGAGAATAAAAGTACAGCTGCAATTCTGTAGGAGTTTATGAAAGTTTTTGACTTTCGTAAGAATTTATAGCAGAAAGGTTGGAAACTACTGCTATATAGAGTGGCTGCCTCAATATATAGTCACTGCTCTTGGAGCAGCTTGACTAGTTAAGAGAAACGTAAGAGGAGTTCAGGAAAAGGCAAACAATTCTATGGCCTTGGCAGATGAACTAAACCATTTTGGAGCTTCAGGAATATCAAAATGAAAGCATTTATTGTCTTGGCAACTCAATGATGGTAGGCTACAGTTTTTTTTGGTGGTGGTGTTTTTTTTGAGATGAAGTCTTGCTCTGTCACCAGGCTGGAGTGAAATGGCGCAATCTCAACTCACTGCAACCTCCTCCTCCCAGGTTCTAGCGATTCTCCTGCCTCAGCTCCCGAGTAGCTGGGATTACAGGTGCCTGCCACCACACCCGGCTAATTTTTGTATTTTTAGTAGAGACGGGGTTTCACCACGTTAACCAGGCTGGTCTCGAGCTCCTGACCTCAGGCGATCCACCCACCTCAGCCTCCCAACGTGCTGAGATTACAGGCATGAGCCACTGCACCCAGCCAGTAAGCTACAGTTTTAAACAACCGGGTTTGGCTGGTACAGTGGGTACAGCTCACGAATGTAATACCACCACTTTGGGAGGCCAAGGCAGGAGGATCACTTGAGACCAGGAGTTTGAGATCAGCCTGGGCAGCACAGTGAGACCCTGTCTCTACCAAAAAAGAAAAAAAAAGCCAGGTGTGGTGGCATGCTCCTGTATTCCTAGCAGAGGCAAAAGGATGTCTTGAGTCCAGGAGTATGAGGCTGCAGGATCACACCACTACAGTCCAGTCTGAAGACCCTGTTTCTAAAACTAAGAATAAAATAATAGGGCTTGAGGATTCTTACATACTTATCAAATTGACTGAGGATCTTTCCTAAAGTCATTGTCATTGTCTGTACTTGTTGGCACCATGTAGCCTCACTAAGTAGGACTTTGAGACATCTGTACAGGCAGGCATACAACCAGCACACATACATGAAGAGGCAGAAGGACAGCTTGGTGGCCCACAATTTTAGCCTCAACCTTAAATATGGGTTACTTGGCTCATAGTCAGTGAGAGTCCATAGTGTTATATAATGTTACCACACTTCTTTAATAAGTTAAAATTACCATATAATAAAACTATTAATTCACACCTTTAAGACACATTTTTACCTGTACTCAGTAGTGGATTGTTTGGTAAAATGCATGATCAGCTGATCAAAGTTGGGAGAAAGGAACAACAGTGCAAGACCTTCTGGAAAGTACCTAGGATCATGAAATAATTTTGAAAATGGGCGGGAAGCTCCTATTCCAGGGTTCCCAGGCATTAAGGTGGAGAAGAAGTGGTTCCTCCAGATTTCATTGAAAGGCAGAATTTAGGCAGCTCAACGAAGTGCCTGTGATAGCACCAGTCACAGGCACTGATGTGTGTGGGGTGGGATGGGAAGGGAATGAGTAGTGATACATTGTGGTAGGTGAAACAGCAGGAATCAGAATGGGGAAAGGTGCCTACTACTTCTAGAACAAGGTGGCTTATATAAAAAACAAACAAACAAACAAACAAACAAAAAACCTCAGGAGGCAGCCTAGGGAGAAGGAGCTAGCCAGATCAAGATCTGGCCAGACGTGGTAGCTCCCATCTGTAATCCCAGCATTTTGGGAGGCTGAGGTGGGAGGATAACTTGAGACCAGTCTGGGCAACACAGTGAGACCTCTATCTCTACAAACACAAAAGGGGGAAAAAATGCACCAAAACACCAAAATAACCCCAAAATTAGCCAAGTGTGGTGATGCATGCCTAGTCCCAGCTACTCGGGAGGCTGAAGTGGGAGGCTTGCTTGAGCCCAGGGATTCAAGGCTTCAGTGAGCCATGACTGCTACTGTACTCCAGCCAGGATGACAGAGCGAGACACTGCCTTTAAAAAAAAAAAAAAATCTCGGCCGGGCACGGTGGCTCACGCCTGCAATGCCAGCACTTTGGGAGGCTGAGGCGGGTGGATCACCTGAGGTTAGGAGTTTGAGACCAGCCTGGCCAACATGGTGAAACCCTGTCCCTACTAAAAAATACAAAAATTAGCCAGGTGTGGTGGCAGGCGCCTTAATCCCAGCTACTTGGGAGGCAGAGGCAGGAGAATCATTTAAACCCACGAGACCGAGGTTGCAGTGAGCCAAGATCAAGCCATTGCACTCAAAACTGGGAGACAAGAGCGAGACTTCTCTTAAAAAAAAAAAAATTCTTATCTATCTATCTGTCAAACAAAAAAACCCAAGGTAGTGTTCATGGTCCTATGTAGAATGATCATATTCATCCAATCAAGGCAGTTGGGCTGGTATTTGGATCATATGCCTGATATCTTCCCCTGACTTTCATTTTCCTGATGTTCCCTTTGAAGGTCTTCTTGGCATTAATTTTAACCAGATCTTATCTACATGAGCCTATCAACATGGGACCATGTTGGCATGGGATGTGGTGTGTGAATTGGTGCAAAAACTTCACCCTCTGAAGGTAGCAAGGCATAGTCAGTGCAGACATTGATACTTTTACATCAGGAGAAAGCTCTTTCCTCTGTCATAATTATATTTTACCTCTGAGACATCGCCTTCAGAGCTTTCACAAATGCTCTACCCAGTTACTGTCAATGGCATTGACTAAAATTGTTTGTCAACTCTGGTAATTCAGTGGAATAGCCTTAAACTGTATTAGTGAAAATGGAGTTGTGATGGTTATGAAATGGAATCCCAATTAGCAGAGATTGTGAATCTCCATTTTCCATTTTCTGAAGGCTTTTGTTGCATTTTGTGTGTGGGAGTTTAAGTACCTTTGTAGCCACGGAGATCAGTGAAGGAAGTGTCATCTGAATATGGTAAGTTGCAGAACAGATATGGATGGCTCTATGATTGATTTCTTTTTCTACTAGGGTTGCCAGGTAAAATGCATGCTACCTAGTGACATTTTAATTTCAGATAAATAACAAGTATACTTTTTAGTAAAACCATGTGCTGTGCAATATTTGAAATATACTTATAATGAAAGAATTATCTGAAATTCAAATTTCACTGGGTGTTTTGTGTTTTTGTTTGCTAGATCTAGCAATCCCACTTTATACAGTAGTCCTTAATGAGATTCTAAGTGTTCATTTAAAAGAAAGAAGGAGAGGAGAGAAAGGTAAGTGGCCTAATTCAGAAATAAAATAAGTAGGCAAACAATTTGAAGAAGTTTTGGCATGACATGCGGAAAGGGTAGCTGGTAGGTAAATGACACGTGGACTGAGAAGCAGTATTTTTGGATTTCTAGAGACATTCTGAGCTTGACACAAAGTGCTCCAGTCCCGAAGTTGTAACAGTCACCTCGTGGTCCCTACTTTCATGCTCTGTTCCATCTCTTAACACAATGTTGTTAGTGCTGAAGGCGGACACTTGGCCAGGATTTCTGTTTGCTGTAGCTCTTTTGGAAAGATTTGGCCAGGATCCTTGAAATCTTAAACAGCTGCTCCTTCAACTACATTTTCCTGAAGAGTATAGCCAGAGTAGTGGATGCTCCAATCAAAACATCAGCCTGTACACTTTCCTGTATTCCCTTACTCTGGTGAAAGGGGCCAACCACACAGGAGTGGCAATGATTCTCTTTCCACTCAGTCTTGTGGTCTTGACTAGCAGTAGGGTGAATGACTTCCTTGGGTCAATTTCCTCAAGCACAGACCTATATATTGGCTCTCTGGATCTTGTCACTCAGATGGCTAGATGAGTCCAGAAGGGCAGATCTGGGAAAGTGTTTAATCCAGGGTCACTGATGTGATGACTCCTGGGGGTACAGTAGTCAATACTTTGTCACTAATTCTACCACTGGGGGCCAGAAGGGCTGGAAACAGGTTGTATTTCCACATCTTAAAGCATATGGCCACAAAACCTATTCCCAGTGAAACTCACCATCTTTCCTCTTGGTGTTTCCTTAATGACATGATGCCATCCCGGTTCACAGGCTCAGAACCCTGGCATCTTTTTTGACCACTTACTCCTTTGCATTATTCTCGTCCCCTAATGCTGATGATTTCCAAAGCCCAGCACATTTTCTCTCTATAGTGTGTCTTCCGTTGCTCCTGCCATTACCCTAATTCAGGCCATCATTCCTTTTGATCAGGGCTATGGACCATTAACTAATCACTTCATGTCTGATTTCTCTCTCTGTCTCATTTATTTATTTTTTAAGACAGGGTCTGCCCTGTAGCCCAGGCTGGAGTACAGTGGCATAATCTCAGCTCACTGCAACCTCTGCCTCCTGGGTTCAAGCTATTCTCCTGCCTCAGCCTCCCAAGTAGCTGGGATTACCGGTGTGTGTCACCATGCCTGGCTAATTTTTGCATTTTTAGTATCGATGGGGTTTCACCATGTTGGCTAGACTGGCCTCGAACTCCTGACCTCAAGTGATCCACCTGCCATGGCCTCCCAAAGTGCTGGAATTACAGGCATGAGCCACTGCTCCAGGCCTGATTTCTCTTTAAGCCATCTTATTTAAACTGATTGAATAAGTCAAACTTACCTAAATGTATTAAATAAGCCAACTTATTTAAACTGCTGACTTTTTTTTTTTAGACACATCTCTGATCATGTATCTGGCTATTTGAAATCCTTTAATGACATCCCAGTTCATACCAAGTCCAGCTATCAGACAGAAAGACTGCAGGTGCTGGGACCCAGGTGAGGCCTGAGAGGTGAGTTTAGAGGATGCTGGGAATTGGTGCCCTGTGGTCCTGGAGAAAATACCTTATTTTTTTTTTTTTTGGAGCTGGCAGAAAAAGAAGCTTCCTGAGACCTGGACCCGTTTCCCTATGATGAAAACAAAGAAAGCGGGCTTAGAAAAATTTTGCCTAGTTCGTCTCCTTTCAAAGGAAACAAAACCCAGAAAACGCATTGAATTCTGAATGAACATGAAAAAGTCCCTGAGTATAGTGAGCTGAACTAGGCAACTAGAGGAAATGAACAAAAGACTTTTTCTAGTGGAAACAATCTGTGTACATTCTAGGGTAAACACTCAGGGAGAAGATAATTCAGAAAATGGTTACAAAGGGAGTTAAGGGGGTAAAAGCCACAAATACTAACTGAAGTTGACTCTGCTCAAGTCTCCTTTTGTCTTAACATTTCCTATGTTCTGAAGTCTAATTGGCCTTTCTGAAAGCTTGCAAGGGAACTTAGTTTTTATATGAGGGATTTGGGGGCTCTTTAGTAAGCGACTCTGATTACACAGAATTACATATATTATGTGTGTGATCTGGACCATGCCTCCTTTTGGATTTAGCCGAGGTCCTTTCCCTCATTTCCCTGGAGATTATGGATTAAAACTGAATGGCTTCTCAGTGGGGGAAAGCTGGGTATTTTATCTACCAGGCCTCAAAGCTGCTATTTGTGGCTATTTGTGGCTTTATGGGTGATGCCTGAAATCAGAGTAGAGATCCCGGGAAGAGCACAGCCTTGCTATGTGAAAGGCACCTGCACAGCTACAAAATTTGTTAATTTGAATATTGAATGGATTCTCAAAATGAGAATGAATTTCTAATAACAATTCTCATTGGATCAGTCACTTAATTCTGGGAGGAGTCCGACAAGACAGTATTTATTTGATCCAAACAGTCTTGCAAATGGCATTACCTGCATGGATTATTTTAGCCTTAAGTAACTCCAACTGGGAAGTATAACTCACATTTGTTATTTTATTAAACCACAATTGAAAACAAAAACAAAAACTAAACTTATTTTTAGACCACTCAATCATACAATTTGGCCTTCTATGACTGACAACGTCCACCAAGTACCATTTATTAATACTTAGTTTCTTTACAGTGTTTGCTTTTTTTCTTAAAAAATAAATCTGTGGGGTTTTCTTTCATTTTCTGTATTCTTAGGGAAATTAAGCTTTTGAATCTGAAGAATCAGGCTAGATGTTGTCTCAGATTGGCCTCTGAAGTTACAGTGATATCTCTAATAGTGCAGCCACACTATACTTGTTCTCCATTTTTTATTTATCTTTCTTATGAAGCCACTTCTAAGACATAAAACATATATCTCTAAGGATCTGACTGAGTGAAGAAGGCAGCACAAATACTCTTTAGATTAGAATGGCTTCCCAAGAATGAAGTTTATTAATCTGAATATTGGCTGGATTCTCAAAATTTTAACGAGACGAAGGACCAATATTTTCCTAAATGAAATTATTCTTCTCAGAGCTTTACGTCTGCATCTAGATCTCGTTCCAGTTGGACTTCAGTTCCTCGTATCATCATGTGTCCGAAAGGAGAGCCTAACACAGTATTTTAAATCTCTTTTACTCACAATAGCAACTTGATGCTATTTCCATTGTTCCTGTTATGAAAATAAACGAGACAAGTCCCAGAAATTGATTTTATGCTTAAAATACATAGATTAATGGTCAGGATATTACTGCCAATCAGGAAAGGGAGTGGAAAGGAACTCAGAGGAAAGGAAAAGACATGGTATCTTTTGTCTTTTGTTCTGAGATGGAAATAAACTGTCTCTAGTCCAGATAAGGCTCCTTTTGATCTTCCCCTTGGAATAAGGAGAAACAACTGGCCGTTTTGCATTGGCTTTTTAAGATTCAAAGTGAAGTCCACACCAAACTGATTATCGACGGGCATTATATCTGTCAAACAGACACATGAGTGACCTTCTCGTTGTTACATCTATCTGTGTTCCGAAAACGGCCAGAATTCCCCACAGCAGTCAGGAAATGAAGTCGGTGATTAGAGTTCTGTGTTTCCTGATGGTGACCCTGTGGTTATGACTGTTGGATAGAAGAGTCTAATTTATTATCATAATGTTAGGGGGAGCACATAGTCCTCTTTGCATTGTAGAAAAGGTCATGGGTATAGGAAATGTGATTTAGAATTTTCTGTGAAGTTTATTATTCAGTCATAAATAGTACCTAGGCATCTATCTTCATCTTCACCTTGTTATGGATCAGAAGGAAATGTGATATATGGTACTTGGAAATTTGGGGGCTTTACTATGTAGCTCAAGGTTAGAACTTACTCAACATTACTCACTTTTAAGTTTTGATTGGTTTGTTCCTTTCTCACAAATGAATCAACTATGTCAAATGAGAAATACTATTTTGAATGTAATACTGTGGGTTTTTGTTGTTGTTGTTGTTTTTGCTTTGGAGTTTGGATATTCAGAGATTTAAATCCTGGCTGTCTTGTTGAATTACATATGAAAACTTGGGAAAATTATTTAATCTCTCAAATGTGAGTGTTTTTTTAAAATGCGGAAATAATTCCTATCTTGTAAGATTTTATCATTTGTAACTTTAGAGCTAATATGGATAAAATTCTCAAAATGTTGCCCTGCTTAAAGTAGAAATTCCCTAAAGAACAGCTCTTTTTCCTAATAAAAACCACTATTGGTCAAGTGAGGGGGTACTTAGGTTTCAGTTGACCCTTGGGCCTTAGAACTTGCTCTGTGGTTTTGGCCAAGTCTTAATCTATGGAAACTCAGTTTTCCCCTCTGAAAAATAAAAGAGGTGGTCTAAACCAGGACTTTCTTTTTCACAAAGTCTGCAGGTGTTATTGCCTTTTATTATGTTCTCAAAGAGATTAAGAACATGGAAGACAGCCTGAGCCCAGTGGCTCTGGTCTGTAATCCCAGCATTTTGGGAGGCCAAGGTGGGGGGATTGTTTAAGGTCAAGGAGTTTGAGGCCAGCATGGGCAACGTGGAAATACCTCCTCTTAAAAAAAAAAAAAAAATAGCCAGATGTGGTGGCTCATGCCTACAGTTCCAGTTAGCTACTGGGGAGGCTGAGATGGGAGGATCACTTGAGTCTGGGAGGTCAAGGTGGCAGTGAGCTGTGATTACCCTACGGCACTATAGCCTGGCAACAGAGCAAGATCTTATCTCAAAACAACAACAACAACGACAAAGAGGAATATTTCATGCTTTAGGTCCCCTGAGTTCTAAAATTCTGTGATTTATGAAATAAAGCTAATTTCAAGTTTATTTAGCATACAATTTTTTGGCTAATTGTTAAGACCTGATATGCTGGAGAAGGCCACTGATGTATACTAAAATTCTTTAGAGATGGAGATGTTATGATGGATACATTTCTGTATGTTCTTTAATATTTGAAGAGCCAAATAGTTCTTGATGCAGTAATTACAATAGAATTCTTATTTAAAATGCAGTCATAATCATTGAGAAGAAAATCCAATAAACAGTCTTTCACAGCAACTAGAAATTAATTGAAGTCTTCTGAATTGAGTGTTAGTAACATGTAAATGACATACATTACTGATCTCAGAAAAGCACTTTGAAAATATGTTTCCAGGCCGGGTGTGGTGGCTCACGAATGTAATCCCAGCACTTTGGGAGGCCGAGGCAGGCGGATCACGAGGTCAGGAAATCGAGACCATCTTGGCTAACACGGTGAAACCCCATTTCTACTAAAAATACAAAAAAATTAGCCAGGTGTGGTGGCGGGTGCCTGTAGTCCCAGCTACTCGGAAGGCTGAGGCAGGAGAATGGCGTGAACCCGGGAGGCGGAGTTTGCCGTGAGATGAGATCTTGCCACTGTACTCCAGCCTGGGCGACAGAGCGAGACTCTGTCTCAAAAAAGAAAAAAAAAAAAAAAGTTTCTGTGTAATGCGTGTTGCAGAAAACGTGAGCTAACATTATTTTCCAGACGTCTAATGCTAGACGAATAGAATCACTTAGGGTGTCTGGTGAAAAGAATGGGAGAGGTGTTCTCAATCATGGGCTTTTAACCTGGGAAGTTAGCCTAAAGGTCTAACCTTGCATAATCTTGCTCAAAAGTATTGAAATCTCAAGAGACCACTTTGTGACTGAGGGTCACCAAAGCTCTGTGATTTAAGAAATATAACTCATGTTATGTTTACCGATTATTAGAACATGGTATGTGGAGCTATCTCAGAAGTAGCTGAATCAGGGAGAGAAACTAAATTGGTGAACTGATCAAAGATTTGGCAGTCTTAAAGTGCAAGAGAAAAAAAAAGGAATACCTCCTCCCCTCTAGTTGCAATTAGAGATTGGGGTAAGAAAGAAAGAGTTGCTACTGAATTAATGTGTCAGGGGTTTTGATTAAGGACTAAGTGCAATTTTCAGGAATGTTATGATGTATGTCATTTAGGCTGGGTCAACCTGTTTATTCTTATTCTCATCTCATATGATTAAAAAAAAATTTCGAATAGACACAAAGTCAGTAGGAACTGAAATAACTCACTGAGCTTCCATAGGTGCCCTACTTCCTTTTATTTATTTAGCGACAGGATCTTGCTCTGTCACCCAGACTGGAGTGCATAGCTCACTGTAGCTTCAAACTCCTGGGCTCAAGCAATCCTCCTGTCTCAGCCTCCCGAGTAGCTGGGACTACAGGTGCATGCCACATGCCCCACTCATTTTTTATTTTATTTTTCGTAGAGACAAGGGTTGTCCAGGCTGGTCTCAAACTCCTGGCCTCAAGCAATCCTCCCTTCTCGCCCTCCCAAAGTGCTGGGATTACAGATGGGAACCACCACGCTTGGCCCATACTTTCTTTTAAAAAGTAGTTTACGCAGAGGAGAAAGTGGATTTCTATGTAGAGCCTAGCATATAACATCTAATCAACGCCTTGCGGAGGGTATAGCCAGAGTACTTGGAGGCTCAAAACCCTTGGGGAAGTCAGTGTTTCCACTGTAGGCAATTGCCCCAGGTGAGGGTCAGTTGGAGAGAAAAGGGAAGAGAGGCTTGGTTCTAAAGTGAATTCCAAATGAATCCTACTGCTACAGGTATTTGAATGCCCATCCATGGCAGAGCAGAGCTCAGAATTAGTTTACGGGCTTAGAACCAAGACTAAGAAGATTAGTGTGTCTACATGCCATCACTACCATAAAAAAGTTGATCATTATAACAAATGAACAAATGAACAAAAAGAACAATAATTGTGTTTCATCTATATGGCATTATTCTTATGATAACAAAGCATTTTATAGATGTCATTTGGGGGCAGTTATTTTTATAACTAATTGATGGAGTCTGAAGTGTTAAAGTGGTAATTATTTAAGGGCTATCTGCTAGCCTTGTATGGGTGCTTCTGCAAATACTTCAGTACTATATTTTCAACCTCACTATGGAGACCCATGATAGGGTGTGGCCAGCTGGAGCCTCAGGACTAAAACCGCTGCAAGGAAAACTTCCAGAAAAGAGAAAACAAAGAAAGGAAGCCAACAGTTATTTAGTGCCTTGTATGTTCCAGACACACATAGTGCTGGGGTTTTTACACTTTGTAGCTCATTTATCCCTCACATTTGATCATTTCCTGTGAGGTAAGTAGGATTTCAGTCAGCATTATTAAATGAATCCATATACATAAACTCAGATCAAGGCTTGGAACATAGCAACCCCTCAATAAATGTTAACCATTATTATAATTCCCTTTTACAAATGCTGCAATTTAGACTCAGTTTATTTTAGAGACTTCCCCAACTCACACAGTAAGTGGCAGGATGGGGATTTGAACTTGCCAGATTTCAGTTAGTCAGGAACATGTGCTGTTTTGGACGAGCTTTGAATATAGATTTGTGTGGTTGTTTCAGTATCAGAAAATGGAAGTTCTATTCCTCAGTAGCTTCACTGATCTAACAGGAGATTTTAAAGTCCTATATCAAAAGGAACGTGAGAGTCAACTCTCAAAATCTTTCGAGGCTGCAAGATTCATTTATAAAATCCTAGCTTACTCTCACCCCGAATTCCTTGTCTGCCATTAATTTTTCCTGTGTCTCCATCTATCTGGAGTTGATATTGCTGCTGCTCTGATTATAGACCCTTACTGGGTAACCAAAAAGTCATTAAGGTGTATAAAATGTTTTCTTTTCTCTATGTGTCATGATCATTGATACAGCATTTTGTCCCAGCACAGTTATGATGCCTGTTTTGAAATTTCTTGAATCAGAGTGAACACCCATATCTTAAACGTTAACATATTTTTGAAAGATGTTTTATGGAATTATCTTGACTATCTTGAAGTACACAAATGTTTGAGCCCTACTTTTAAAGTTCCCCATCAGAGGTTTGGCTTCTTGCAAACCAGTGGAGGAAAGTCTCCTTTGGGCACGATCCAGGTCTCTTCAGAGCTCACGTGGGGTGGGAATTTAGGCTTCCTGTGTTTTCTTCACTTTGAGAGCAATCTAATTATTTAATTTTTGATGCTTCTATGGAAACCAAATAATGTTTCTTTCTTTGTTCTGTCCTCTTGTTGTTTT
>NW_012106875.1:183941-191576 GCF_000951045.1 Mandrillus leucophaeus
CAGGTTCAAGTGATTCTCCTGCCTCAGTTTCCTGAGTAGCTGGGATTACAGGCATATGCACCGCCAAGCCCTGCTAATTTTTGTATTTTTAGTAGAGATGGGGTTTCACCACGTTGGCCAGAATGGTCTCAATCTCCTGACCTTGTGATCCGCCCACCTTGGCCTTCAAAAGTGCTGAGATTACAGGCATGAGCCACTGTGCCGGGCCTGTTTTGCCCCCTTTTTTCCGCTTCTAAATTCAGGATAAAAGTATTTAGTTGCTTGAATTAGAATTACATATAAGACTACACATTTGGAATGGTTTGAGAATCGGAATGAATGTTTGGATCTTTTACTACTTTACTTGGCCCATGTCTCTACCAAATATTAAATCATAATTAAAGTCCATTTTTTCTTTTTTAAATCTCATTTTATTTTAGATTTGGGAGGTATGTGTGCAGATTTATTACCTGGGTACATTGCATGATGCTGAGGTTTGGGGTATGGATGATCCCATCACCCAGGTAGTGAACATAGTATCCAATAGGTCATTTTTCAGCCCTTGTTTCCCTCCTTCACTCCTCCCTCTAATAGTCCCCAGTGGTCTATTGTTCCTTTATGTCCACATGTACCCAATGTTTAGGACCCACTTATGAGTGGGGTCCTGTGGTATTTGGTTTTCTGTTCCTGCATTAATTCACTTAGGATAATGGCCTCCAGCTGCATCATCCATGTTGCTGCAAAGGATGTCATTTCTTTCTTTCTTATGGCTGCATACTATTCTATGGTGTGTGTTCCACATTTTCTTTATCCAACCCACTGTTGATGAGCACCTACATTGATTCTGTGTCCTTGCTATTGTGAGTAGTGCTGTGATGAACACACAAGTGCATGTATCTTTTTGATACAATGATTTATTTTCCTCTGGGTATACACCCAGTAGTGGGATTGCTGGGTTGAATGGTAGTCCTATTTTTAGTTCTTTGAGAAATCTCCAAACTGCTTTCCACAGTGATTGAACTAAGGTACATTCCTACCAACAGTGTATAAGTGCTTCCTTTTCTCTGCAGCCTTGCCAGCATCTGTTATTTTTTTGACCTTTTAATGATGGCCATCCTGACTGCTGTGAGATGGTAGCTCATTGTGGTTTTGATTTGCATTTCTCTGATGATTAGTGATAATGAGCATTTTTTTATGTTTATTGGCTGCTTGTATGTCTTCCTTTAAGAAGCATCTGTTCATGTCCTTTGTTCACTTTTTAATAGGGTTATATGTTTTTTGCTTGCTGACTTAAGTTCCTTATAGATTGTGCATATTAGACCTTTGTCAGATGCAGAATTCATGAATATTTTCTCCCATTCTGTAGGTTGTTTACTCCATTGATAATTTTTCTTTTTTTTTTTTTTTTTTTTTTTTTTTTGCTGTGCAGAGGCTCTTTGTTTAATTAGGTCCCACCTGCCAATTTTTGGTTTTGTTGCAATTGCTTTTGAGGACTTAGTCATAAATTCTTTGCCAAGGCAAAGAATTGATATTCAGAATTGTATTTCCTAGGTTTTCTTTTAGGATTTTTATAGTTTAAGATCTTACATTTAAGTCTTTAATCCATCTTGAGTTAATTTTTTAATATGGTGAAAGGTAGGGGTCCATTCTTCTGCATATAGCTAGCCAGATATCCCAGCACTACTTATTGAACAGAGAGTCCCTATCCCAATTGCTTGCTTTTGTCTACTTTGTTAAAGATCAAATGGTATGGGTGTGCACTTTTATTTCTGGATTCTCTATTGTGGTATGTTGGTCTGTGTTTATTTTTGCACCAGTACCATGCAGTTTTGGTTACTATAGCTTTATAGTATAGTTTGAAGTTGGGTAATGTGATGCCTCCAGCTTTTTTTTTTTTTTGGTTAGGATTATTTTTGCTATTCAGGCTCATTTTTGGTTTGATAATGAAGTTTTAAGTAGTTTTCTTTTAATTATGTGAAAAATGACATTTTTACTTCCATAGGAATAGCATTGAATCTGAAAGCTCACCTTTTCTCCCTTAAACATTGCAGTTAGATGTTTAAGTGCTCATTTTCAACTTTTAACCATCTGTCTGTACTCTCATTTCTCTCTTGTTTTTTAAACACATATTTTAAAATTCAACTTAAAAAATTATAGACTCACAAGAAGTTGCAACAGTAGTACACCAATCACTCAACTTCTCCCAATGTGCACTATCAAGACCAAGAAATTGATTGGCATAATACAATTAACTAATAGACTGCAGATTTGAGTCAGGTTTTACCAAATTTTGCATGTTCTTCTTTTTTCTTGTCTTGGTAGATAATTCTATGACACTCTTAACACATGTATATATAGATGCCTATAGCTGTCATGTCAGCACAATCACGATACAGAACTGTTCTCTCACCACAGCGGAGCTCCCTCCTGCTTTCCTTCCTGATCACACCTTCCCTCTCCTCCAGTCCCTGCAAACACATATCTGTTCTTCCTCTCTGTAATTTTTTCATTTACAGAATGTTATATAAATGGAGTCATATAGTATGTAGCACATCTTTATTGTAAATGGAGAATAAATTTATCTATTTTTTTGGACACAGATTTCAACAAATTTCACTTCCTAGGATCTTTGTTAAATTACATTTCTAAGTTCATGATTTGCTTTTTTGGATATACACTTCTTTTTTTATTTCAGAAACATAAAATGTATTATAATCAGGTCAGGACCTGCTTTGATTTTATGGATTCTAAAGCAAAATTTTAATATGCTTTTCATTTGTTCTCCATTTCCTCTAGGGAAAAGAAATGAAACAAGTGGATTTAAATTCTTGATAGAGGGATGAAAATTGCCTTCTAATAAAAATGCTCTTTTTGATTTAAAAAAAGTAGTTGTGGTAGGTAGATTGCTGCACACCCACAGCCCCAGCTTCCCAGTGACAATGACCATATCCTAATCCCAGGAGCCTATGGACATGTTATGTTACATGGCAATGAAGAATGAAGGTAGCAGATAGAATTAAATTTGCTAATCTGCTGACCTTCAAATATGGAGATTGTCCTGGATTATCTAGGTGAGCCCAGTGAAATCACAAGAGTCCTTACATGTGAACAAGTGAGATAGATGACAAGGTCAGAATCAAGCAATATGAGAAGAACAGGCTGTTGCTGGCTTTGAAGATGGAGGTGAGCTAAGGATGGTGGGTGACTTCCAGGAGCTGGGAATAGCCAAGAGACAGTTCTCCCCTAGAATCTCCAGGAAGGGGTACAGCACTGCTGCCATCTTGAATCTAATCTAAGCTATCTAACCATAGTTTCTTATAATAATATAACCAAGTATTTACATTTCTTAACTCTCACATAATTTTTAAATTTTTAATTCTTTATAGTTGATTGTCAGAACAGAACAAAATATTATGTGACAATGATATATCAGCCATTGAGTCTACGGACTCTGGAAGATAAGAAATGAAGTTTTGTCTTAGGAACAATTTTTGGGGGGTTTCTTGGGTCTTGTGAAACTTCACAATATATTTTATCTTTTCTATTGTGTTAGAAAGTGTCCATTTTTATAGAAAAAGCTAGATATTAATGATATGTCATTAGTTTTCTGTATGTCATCTCTTTACTCTGAGAAATGAAATTTTTCATTGTTTTCACAATTCCAGGAACTATAGAGAACTAAAAGGACACTTATGTTATTTAAATATAGCACCTCTCAGCAAACTGAGTGTATTGTTTATAGAATTTCACAAGTGCATAGTCTTCAACCTTACTTCCCTCACATTCCTGCATAAGAGATGTGGTAATACACTTGGGTTTAGCAGTTTATTGATACATGCATTGCAAAACAACCACTCTTTCGAGTGGAATTTGAAGGACATAATATACAACAATAGCGAGGTCTGCAAGTGAAATGGTGGTAATCTAGGGCAAAAAATGCCAATATTTCTATTCATTTTTGCTTTTTTATATTTCAGATAGTATTCCAATCATGAGTGTAACCAGGAAAAATTTTGGTTCTTGGACAGAGAATCATGTAAAAACTAGTGCTACATCTGGACAGAATGGAAAATGCAGAATCAGGTGGAACTATTCCAATTTAATATCTGGATAACAGATTAATAGTAGTGAAATAAACTTATTTCTTCTCTTATTCCTTCTGTATTTGTTGGAAATTTGAGTTAGACCCCAAAATAAAGTGGACTTGACACTTAAACTAAGATTTCAGATTATAGGAAATATTTAAGATAATAAGATATATTTGATTCTTATTTCAGTAGCTCTAATACATCGTAAATGAATTAAAAATAATTCCCTGTTTCAGTAAAATGGTTCTGGGTCAATCATATATCTGTATAGGGAAAAACAACCTCACATCATCCATTAAAAAAAAAAATCAATTCTATGAATTGCAGATCTAGAAGTGAAAAGTAAACAATATACCTTTTAGAGGAAAAGTAGAACTCCCTCCTGACCTGGGAATGGGCAAAGGCTTCATAGACAATCCAAAAGGCAACTCCCCCAAAAAACTAACGATACAAGAAAAATGATAGATGTTGTGTATTAACTTCCATACATACAAAGACAGCATTAAAAGAGTGGAAGAAGGTTTTTTTGCAAAACATGTAACCGACAATGGTTTCGTATCCCCAGTTTATAAAGAACTCCTAAAAATCAGTAGAAAAAAGACAGACAATCCTCCACTCATCCTCCAGAATGGCTAAAATGAAACAGATGGAAAACACCAAGAGTTGGATGTGGAGCAAATGAAACTCTTATAAACTTCTAGTAGGAGTATAAATTAGTACAGTTTGGAAAATTACTTGGAAGTATCTATCAACTGTGATACGGCAGTTCTACCAAATATACACCCAATACCAGTTTACCAAGTAGAAATGTGTAATTTGTTCTCCAAAAGACATGTATTGAAATGCTCATTTCAGCATTATCTATAATAGCTCCAGATTGAAAATGATATAAATGCCCATCAACAGGAGAACAGATAAATTGTAGTAGAGCAATACAAGAGAATGCTACAGAATGATGAAAACAGACACGCTTCAACTTTGCAAAATAATATGAAGAATTTCATGAGTATAACAATGACTGAGGGAATCCAGACGCAAAACAGTGTGCACTGTATGACTGTATTTATGTGAAAGCAGAACGAATCTCTACTATTAGAAATCAGGAGCCTTGGTGGGAGGTAGTGGTAGTGACTGGGAGGTAGGGGTGAGGGCATGATGAGGTCTTCTGCAGAGTTGGTTGGTAATGCTTTGTTTCTTGATGTGGGTTTTAGTTAAGAAGTATGTTCATCTAACCCTAACCCTAAAAATTTATTGGGCTGTACACTTACACGTGCACTGTTTATATATTTTTAAATAGAATTAATGGGGGGTTGCAGAGGCTCACACCTGTAATCCCAGCACTTTGGGAGGCTGAGGCAGAGAGACTGAGCTCAGGAGTTTGAGACCAGCCTGGGTAATGTGGCAAAACCCTGTCTGAACAAAAAATATAGAAATTAGCTGGGCATGCTGGCTCGCACCTGTAGTCCCAGCTATTTGGGAGGCTGAGGTGGGAAGATTGCTTGAGCCCAGGAGGTTGGGGCCACAGTGAGCGCTGATTATACCACTGCACTCCAGCATGGGCCACAGTGCAAGATTCAGTCTCAAAAACAAAACAAAGCTAATTACCAGAGGCAGAGAAATGCACTTAACCAATAAAGAAATAGATATTAAACTGTTATATAAAAATGGAGATAATATTTGGGAATAAATCTATGCTGGGGAGATCTGGACTCAGGAGAGAAGGAATGAGGAAATTAATCAAAATAATCCGGGAATACTTGAGGCATTGCTACCTCTTCAAATAGGCATACTTGATATGCCTATTTAATTCTCTTTAAAATATGAACACCTCATTGGCTTTGTGATATCAGTGGTCGCTCTAGATGTAATCCTTAATCTTGTGGTGGAATCATATGTAGTATTAGCAATCCAGGTACTTATCGAAGGGAGATGGTGTTTACGGACATTCTTTTACTCCCTTAATTCATATGTCAAGGTTCCCATGAAAGGAAGCAGACTTACTGTCTTTAGTGCAGTCAAACTACTTGTTCCCTGCCTGGCCCTTCCATTGTGTTTTATGTAGTAAACTTCCATTACTTATGAAGTTTTATTAGTTGTATATGTATCTCGCTTATCCACTTCATCATTAGCTCCTTGAAGGGAAGCACATTTTTGTGTGTGTCACACAGCACAATGGCTTATACATCACATCCCAGATATCAAATAAATGTTAGATTGTCTTTAGTGCTCTAAGTTCATAGCCTGCTTAAGTCAGATACTGTGAAAAATCAAAAGGTTAGCTCTTATAAATAAAGGTTAATTATTACAAATCCCAAACTAAGCACTTGTAGAAGCCAATGTACAATAGACCATAGGTAGAAAGAACATAATTTTGGCAATAACTTTCACCAAAAAGTATCATGTTGAATTTAGGAGATTCTTACAGTGCATCATGTAGAACTGGTCACTAAATCAATTTAATCACATATAAACACCCATTAAAACTTCTTTATTCATTGTACAACTAATCCCAGTCCTTAACATGCCTATATAATCCTACATTCACCAGTTTCTCAGTAAGAATTCAATTAAAACCAAAACCATCACATGAAGTTAAGTTTCCAAAAATATAACATCTGCCTCCTTTAAACGTTGAAAATAGAGTTGCCTCAAACAGGTAAATCCTAACTTTTACTATCAGACTTAAAGTATGTATGAGAATCAATTTTTAATTTTTATTTTCTCATTCAGAATTTCTACTTCTTACTCATTGGTTTCACTATTTAGCACTGGACATATAATGTTCCCTTTTTTCTGTTGAAGATACCTATTTTCAAATTTATCAGCAAAAAGGTCCTAGGTTAATTCAAATATATATATATCTATCAACATCCCTTCTGTCACCTTTCTGACCTTTTCTCCAACTGCCCTTTCCTCATTCTCTCCTATTCCCATGTTGTCCCCCTTGATGTTTCTTGAAAAGAAACCCAGGAACAAAAGGAACCTGAGATTTGCTCTCACTCCAAAACCTTTGCACTTACTGTTTGCTCTACTTGGAGAGCTCTTCTCCCAGCAAGCACATGGCTGCTGCCGCAGCCTTCACATCTTTACTCAATTGTCACCTTCTCAGGTGGCTGTGTTTCTTTCTTTTTTTAAAATAATACTTTAAGTTCTAGGGTACATGTATATAATGTGCAGCTTTGATACATAGGTATACATGTGCCATGTTGGTTTGCTGCACCCATCAACTCGTCATTTACATTAGGTATTTCTCCTAATGCTATCCCTCCCCCAAACCCCCACCCCCTGACGGGCCCCAGTGTGTGATGTTCCCCACCCTAGGTCCAAGTGGTCTCATTGTTCAGTTCCCACCTGTGAGTGAGAACATGTGGTGTTTGGTTTTCTGTCCTTGTGATAGTTTGCTGAGCTTCATCCATGTGCCTGCAAAGGGCATGAACTCATCCTTTTTTATGGCTGCATAGTATTCCATGGTATGTATGTGCCACATTTTCTTAATCCAGTCTATCATTGATGGACATTTGGGTTGGTTCCAAGTCTTTGCTATTGTGAGTAGTGCTGCAATAAACAT
>NW_012106875.1:193431-195320 GCF_000951045.1 Mandrillus leucophaeus
GATTTTTGCATCGATGTTCATCAGGGATATTGGTCTAAAATTCTCTTTTTTTGTTGTGTCTCTGCCAGGCTTTGGTATCAGGATGATGTTGGCCTCATCAAATGAGTTAGGGAGGATTCCCTCTTTTTCTATTGGTTGGAAAAGTTTCAGAAGGAATGGTACCAGCTCCTCCTCGTACCTCTTATAGAATTCGGCTGTGAATACATCTGGTCCTGGACTTTTTTTGGTTGGTAGGCTATTAATTATTGCCTCAATTTCAGAGCCTGTTATTGGTCTATTCAGAGATTGAGCTTCTTCCCAGTTTAGTCTTTGGAGGGTGTCCAGGAATTTATCCATTTCTTCTAGATTTTCCAGTTTATTTGCATAGAGGTGTTTACAGTATTCTCTGATGGTAGTTTGTATTTCTGTGGGATCTGTGGTGATATCCCCTTTATCATTTTTTTATTGCATCTATTTGATTCTTCTCTGTTTTCTTTATTAGTCTTGCTAGTGGTCTATCATTCTTTTCAAAAAACTAGCTCCTGGATTCATTGACTTTTTTGAAGGGTTTTTTTGTGTCTCCATCTCCTTCAGTTCTTCTCCGATCTTAGTTATTTCTTGCCTTCTGCTAGCTTTTGAATGTGTTTGCTCTTGCTTCTCTAGTTCTTTGAATTGTGATGTTAGGGTGTTGATTTTAGATCTTTTCTACTTTCTCTTGTGGGCATTTAGTGCTATAAATTTCCCCATACACACTGCTTTAAATGTGTCCCAGAGATTCTGGTACATTTTGTCTTTGTTTTCATTGGTTTCAAAGAACATCTTTATTTCTGCCTTCATTTTGTTATTTACCCAGTAGTCATTCAGGAGCAAGTTGTTCAGTTTTGAGTGAGATTCTTAATCCTGAGTTCTAATTTGACTGTCCTGAGAGATAGTTTGTGATGATTTCTGTTCTTTTACATTTGCTGAGGAGTGCTTACTTCCAATCATGTGGTCAATTTTAGAATAAGTGCAATGTAGTGCTGAGAAGAATGTATATTCTGTTGATTTGGGGTGGAGAGTTCTGTAGATGTCTATTAGGTCTGCTTGTTGCTGAGCTGAGTTCAGATCCTGGATATCCTTGTTAACCTTCTGTCTCGTTGATCTGTCTAATATTGACAGAAGGGTGTTAAAGTCTCCCATTAATATTGTTAGGGAGCCTAAGTCTCTTTGTAGGTCTCTAAGGACTTACTTTATGAATATGGGTGCTCCTGGATTGGATGCATATACATTTAGGATAGTTAGCTCTTCTTGTTGAATTTATCCCTTTACCTTTATGTAATGGCCTTCTTTGTCTCTTTTGATCTTTGTTGGTTTAAAGTCTGTTTTATTAGAGACTAGGATTGCAACCCCTGCTTTTTTTTTTTTCCTTTCCATTTGCTTGGTAGATCTTCCTCCATCCCTTTATTTTGAGCCTGTGTGTGTCTTTGCATGTGAGATGGGTCTCCTGAATACAGCACACTGATGGTTCTTGACTCTTTATCCAATTTGCCAGTCTGTGCCTTTTAATTGGGGCATTTAGCCCATTTACATTTAAGGTTAATATTGTTACGTGTGAATTTGATCCTGTCATGATGTTCGCTGGTTATTTTGCCTGTTAATTAATGTAGTTTCTTCCTAGCATTGATGGATGGTCTTTACAATTTGGCGTGTTTTTGCAGTGACTGGTACCGGTTGTGTCTTTCCATGTTTAATGCTTCCTTCAGGAGCTCTTGTAAGGCAGGCCTGGTGGTGACAAAATCTCTCAGCATTTGCTTGTCTGCAAAGGATTTTATTTCTTCTTCACTTATGAAGCTTAGTTTGGCTGGATATGAAATTCTGGGTTGAAAATTCTTTTCTTTAAGAATGTTGAATATTGGCCCCCACTCTCTTCT
>NW_012106875.1:195370-228736 GCF_000951045.1 Mandrillus leucophaeus
TTCTGCCAAGAGATCCGCTGTTAGTCTGATGGGCTTCTCTTTGTGGATAACCCGACCTTTCTTTTTGGCTGCCCTCAACACTTTTTCCTTCATTTTAACCTTGGTGAATCTGACAATTATGTGTCTTGGGGTTGCTCTTCTTGAGGAGTATCTTTATGGTGTTCTCTGTATTTCCTGAATTTGAATGTTGGCCTGCCATGCTAGGTCGGGCAAGTTCTCCTGGATAATATCTTGAAGAGTGTTTTCCAACTTGGTTCCATTATTCCCATCACTTTCAGGTACACCAATCAAATGTAGATTTGGTCTTTTCACATAGTTCCATATTTCTTGGAGGCTTTATTCATTTCTTTTTACTCTTTTTTCTCTAACCTTGTCTTCTCACTTTATTTCATTAATTTGATCTTCAATCACTGATAGCCTTTCTTGCACTTGATTGAATCAGCTATTGAAGCTTGTGTATGTGTCATGAAGTTCTCTTGCCATGGTTTTCAGCTCCATCAGGTTATTTGAGGTCTTCTCTACACTATTTATTCTAGTTAGCCATTCGTCTAATCTTTTTTCAAGGTTTTTAGCTTCCTTGCGATGGGTTTGAACACCCTCCTTTAGCTCGAAGTTTGTTATTACCGACCTTCTGAAGCCTATTTCTGTCAACTTGTCAAAGTCATTCTCCATCCAGCTTTGCTCCATTGCAGGCAAGGAGCTGCAATCCTTTGGAGGAGAAGAGGCTCTCTGATTTGTTGAATTTTCAGCTTTTCTGCTCTGGTTTCTCCCCATCTTTGTGGTTTTATCTACCTTTGATCTTTGATGTTGGTGACCTACAGATGGGGTTTTGGTGTAGATGAACTTTTTGTTGATGTTGATGCTGTTCCTTTCTGTTAGTTAGTTTTCCTTTTAACAGGCCCCTCAGCTGCAGGTCTGTTGGAATTTGCTGGAGTTCTACTCCAGACCCTGTTTAACTGGGTATCACAGCAGAGGCTGCAGAGAGCAAATATTGCAGAACAGTAAATATTGGTGCCTGATCATTCATCTGGAAGCTTTGTCCCAGAGGGGCAGCCACCTATATGAGGTGTCTGTTGGTCAGGTGGCTGTGTTTCATATGTCACTCACATTCCCCTTCTCCTCCCCACCTCTTCCCTGCTTTACTTTTTTTTTTTCCATAGCACTTATTACCTTCCAATGTAAGAATCTATACAGAATGTATAATTTATTTTTTTCTCTATTGTTTGCTTCCCACCTGTAGAATGTAAGCTCTATGACAGCAGACATTTGATCTGCTTTAGTTGTTGATGTGTCGTCCCTGGAGCATAAGAAAATAATCAGCATATAATAGGCGCTCAATAGATATTTGTCGAATGAAAGATCTTTAAACTCCCTGCTTTTTTTTTTTCACTAGAATATAGGTCCCGTTGGGGCAGAGATTATGTCATATTAATTTTTCTGATCTTCAGAGTTTAGTATGGTATCTTGAAAATGCTAGGTGATCATTAATTTTGTTGAAGGAAAACACACTCTGTGATTCTTTGAGCACTGCGTCCCAAGACATACAGAAAGATGACAGAGGACTATTGACAACATAGAGGAGACGCAGAGAAAGACACTTAGCTAATAAAGAAACAGATATTAGACTACATATTACATAAAATTGGAGATACTATTTGGGAAGCAATCTATGCTGGGGAGATCTGGACTCAGGAGAGAAGGAATGAGGAAATTAATCAAAATCATCCGGGAATACTCGAGGCATTCAACATTGCTACCTCTGCAGAGGCACCACTAATATTTGTGGGATATTCACTGCATGTTGGACTTTTGGATGGAATTTCCTGTGACCGCTCCCCAGGGATTTCTTGGCTCCCCAACCCTCTAGCACCAGCGTGAATAGTTGTTTCTTTATATGGCGTCACTTTCTTATATAAGAAGACAGACATATAAGGTAATATATTTTTTTCTCTTGCCCTCCTTCTCTATTCCTCCTTCTTCTTAATGGAAAAGTACTTGTAAGAATAGAATAGTTGCTTTGGGAGTTTAGGTTGCTATACAGAATCCAGGATATTTATTTTAAGCAGGTCCATACAACAGTGGCAATCTTTTTGTGTGTGTGTGTGATGGAGTCGTGTTCTTGTCACCCAGGCTGGAGGGCAATGGTGCAATCTCAGCTCACTGCAACCCCTGCCTCCTGGGTTCAGTGATTCTCCTGCCTCAGCCTCCAGAGTAGCTGGGATTACAGGCACCCGCCACCACGCCAGGCTAATTTTTGTATTGTGGTCTCAGCCAGCTTTTAAAATGTCTACTTTGGTAGACATTTAATTAGTAAAATTCTAACTAAATTTAGTTAGTAAAATTCTAACTAAAGGAAAAGTAATGACAAACATGAAATTTACATTAGCAGTTACTTTTGGGAGTTGAGAGGGACTTTCTACGGTATTGGAGATGTTTGATTTCTTAGACTGGATGGTGAGTAAAAGGAAGTTTATTTTATTATTTTTCATATATTCTATATTTCTATACAATGTCTATTACTTTTTTTTTTGAGACAGAGTCTCTCTCTGTAGCCCAGGCTGGAGTACAATGGTGTGATCTTGGCTCACTGCAACTTCCTCCAACTGGTCCCGGTTCAAACAATTCTCCTGCCTCAGCCTCCCGCGTAGCTAGGATTACAGGTGTGTGCCACCATGCCCAGCTAATTTTTGTAATATATATTTTTTTAGCAGAGATGAAGTTTCACCATGTTGGCCAGGCTGGTCTTGAACTCCTGACGTTTTGATCCGCCTGCGTTGGCCTCCCAAAGTGCTGGGATTACAGGCGTGAGCCATCGCACTTGGCCTTTATTAAATATTTTTAAGTAAATAAAAATCCCTATGGACCAAGCCTTTTTTCGAACAATCAAAAGTCTTTAGTATGTGTTAGATTTAGACTCACTGAAGTTACTTCAGTAGCATTAAAAGACATAGTTTTCCATGATAAAATAACTGTAAGTATTTCAACTCTCTCTGCGGAAAGCTTTTATGTAAGGTCATTCAACAATAGAGGCTAAAATAGCCTCTTCCTGTTAAGGTTATATACAGATTCATTTCGTTTGTTTGTTTATGAACCATTTGTTTTAAACTCTAAATATTCTCCTCTTTGCGCCAACACAGGTGGAACTCCAGCCAAGAAAGAAATTGCCTGCTGGGTGCTGTGGCTCACGCCTGGTATCGCAGCACTTTGGAAAACTGAGGCAGGAGGATCACTTAAGGCAAAGCTAAGAGTTCAAGGCTGTAGTAAGCTCTGATCATGCCATTGCACTCCACCAAAGCTAACAAAAATAAAAAGCCTATTGAACTCAAGGTACTCTAGTGACAATACTCAGGCCCTAACTGTTAAATGCAACTATAATTAAGTAAAAATACATTCAGATCCAATTAGGCATGCGATTAGCATGGGGAGAAAAGAAGGCACTCTGGCAGGGCGTGGTGTCTGTAATCCCAGCACTTTGGGAGGCTGAGGCGGGTGGATGACCTGATACTGGGAGTTCAAGACCGTCCTGGCAAACATGGGAAAACCTCATCTCTACTAAAAATACAAAATTAGCCGGGCATGGTGGTACATGCCTGTAGTCCCAGCTACTCGGGAGGTTGAGGCAGGAGAATCACTTGAAACTAGGAGGCAGAGGTTGTGGTGAGCCAAGATAGCACCATTGCACTCCAGCTTGGGCAAGAAGAGTGAAACTCTGTCTCAAAAAAAAAAAAAAAAAAAAATGGCTACCCTCTTGGCCCTGGCTTCCCACAAAGCCAGCGCCTTCAGCCAGGTGGGAGAGAGCCCAGCGCGTGAACAGAGGTTTAGAAGGATCCAATAGAAATATGATGAAGCCATCACTGTAATTTAAAATTTTCTAGTAGCCACTGCAAGAAACATCAGAAGAAGCATATGAAATTAACTATAATACTATTTTTTATTTTACCCAATGTATTCCGAATATCATTTTGGCAGGTAAACGATATAAAGACTAACAAAATATTTTACATTGTTTATGTCAAGGTGAGTGCTTGACATCTGGTGTGTATTTTATACTTCATCCAAGGTGGCACTGGCCACATTTCTAGTGCTTAGTGGCCAGGAGTGGCCGTGGCTACCCTGTTGGCCAGTGCAGGCTCTGGGGATATCTATGGGGTGCCTCTGGTGCGCACTTCCTGGTGAGAGCCAGGGATTGCAGTCCCTGTTTCCCTTTCCACTGTCACCACCCACGGCTGCTAAGGTTTTCCTCTCCTCTCTGGCATCAGTGCCACAGAATAAAGTCTGTCTGCAGACAGTATTCTCTCTCTCTGCACGGACCTTGGAATCACATTCCCCTTTTACGATTTATAAAGGGTTTTAGTGATTACTAAAACAATGAATTATGCTGACAGGTCAAGTGTCTTTTGAATGCCTTTGAGAAAGGTAAAAGTCATGAATAGGGAGCAAATAATGAATTTGAGGGGCACACAAAAACTAAAGGTTCAGTTACATTTAGAGAAGAACCAGGATGTAGCAGATCAGAAGCTGTGGGCTGTGGGGTCAGGAGAAGGTTTCAGATTGCTGGTGGAGTGGAGGGAGAGGTGTGGGCCCAAGAGGTGAGTGGAAGGGGGTGGAACAGGGGACAAGAACCAAGCAGGGTTAGAGTGATGGTGACCTCACCTAAAGATGAAGATGAAGTCTGCAAGTGTGGGGGAAGTTGAAAGAGGATCCTTGGGTCACCAACTCCCTTTCCACCCTTTCTTCACCAGAATGTTCCCCTAAACAATCACTGGCCTGGTGAAAAATCTGGGAGAGGGATGAAATGATAAGCTTGCTCCACACTGTATATATGTTTGGAGGAATGCTGAGGGATTATTTGGGAAGTGAGACAGATAATGAGGTAGAAAAGTAGAAATGGGTTGTTTTTCATCAGCTCCACAAGAAAATTCAAAACAAAAGTGAGAAAGGAAATTACAAATGACTGGTAATAGCAAAGAAAGTGGAATTCCTGAGGCTTCTTCATGTCTGCATGATTTACAGGAAGCCAAATATAAATTGGGGGTTTGCTTGCATTTCTATTAAACCCTTATTGGCTGGGCACAGTGGCTGATGCCTGTAATCCCAGTATTTTGGGAGGTGGAGGCGGGTGGATCCCCTGAGGTCAGGAGTTCAAGACCAGCCTGGCCAACATGGTCAATCTCCATCTCTACTAAAAATAAAAAAAATCAACCAGGCGTGGTGGCATGGGCCTGTAATCTCAGCTACTTGAGAGGCTGAGGCAGAAGAATCACTTGACCTGGTAGGGCGGAGGTTGCAGTAAGCTAAGATTATGCTACTGCACAGAGCAAAACTGTCTCAAAAATAAAAATAAATAAATAAAAATAAAACAGAACAAAACAAAACAACGACGACAAAAAAACCATATTGACCAGAACAGTAAGGAGGAGAAAGTAAAGTATGTGCCTGGTGGCGTACACTGAAGACAGTATTTTAAGATGCCCTGAGAATTTGGTCATGGGAAGCCTCCACATGTAAGCCCAGACGATGAATCACAATGTTAAATCCATTTCTGTGTTCCTTAATTTTATAAAGCCTCAATCTGCGGGACAAACCACAGGACTGACGTTCAAAGCCTAGGATTCTGTTTTTGCTGGTGTCCAGGCTGTGACTGTGGCCAAGCCATTCTCTCTGGATCTCAGTTTCTTCATCTGTGAAATAATAGATTTGGCGATACTAATCCTGTAGTCCTTTCTGACTACAGTGCCTATGATTCTGACCTCTCTCATCTCCTTTCCTATTAAAACTCTCTGCTTCAAGGGGAGTGGTCTGATATTATTATATTATTATTATTATTATTTTGATGGAGTCTTGCTCTGTTGCCCAGGCTGGAGTGCAGTGGTGTGATCTTGGCTCACTGCAGCCTCTGCCTCCCAGGTTCCAGAGATTCTCCTGCCTCAGCCTCCCAAGTAGACTAGCTGGGATTACAGGCGCACGCCACCATGCCCGGCTAATTCTTGTATTTTTTTTTAGTAGAGACAGGATTTTACCATATTGGCCAGGCTGGTCTCAAACTCCTGACCTCAGGTGGTCTGCCTGTCTCAGCCTCCCAAAGTGCTGGGATTACAGGTGTGAGCCACCACGCCTGGCCAACCTGATTATTCTTGTATGTCAGGATGGAGATGAGTTTTTGAAACCTGATGATGTGCAATTTTGGGCAATGCCCTTTTTGAAAATGAGATGACAAAATTACTAATACAAAATTCATGATGAAAGTGAATATTGACTTAGAATGAGAAAAGAAATCACAGGAAGTTATCAGAGATTTGAAGATTCAAGTCTTTTTTGTGTGATATCTCTTTTGGCAATTTCCCACACATGCATACGTAGAAATGTTTCCTGTTTCTAACACAGCTTCTCCTCTCCCCCGAACACTGCAGATCCTCGCTTCACAGCAACCCATCTAAGTCAGGGTTTCTAGTCTGTAATTTTTGTTAATGTTTTAGACAGAATTGTATCACTCAAAGTTCATATTCTGAAGTCTCAACTCCCAATAATCAAAATGTGATTGACTTAGGAGATAAGGTCTTTAAAGAGATGAGTGGGTTAAAATGATGCTGTTAGGGTAGGATCCTGATCCAATATGACTGGTCTCATAAGAAGAGGAAGAGACACCAATGGCGCACAAAGGGATGATCCTCTGAGGGCAAAGCAGAGAGAAGGTGGTCATTGGCAAGCAAAGGAGAGAGACCTCAGAGGAATCCAACCCTGCCAGCACCTTGATGTTGGACTTCTAGCCTCCAGGACTATGAGGAAATAAATTGCAGTTATTTGAGCCACCTAGTGTGTGGTGTTTAATATGGTAGTCCAAGCAAACTAATACAGTGACCCTCTTGATGAATCTTCCTCTGCCTAAGGACTTTATTCTTTCATGCCTTGTTCCCTTGTCCCAAACCATCCCCCTCCCGCTGTTCCTATCCAATCCAACTCAAGACTTTTCTTCTTCAAGCCTTCCTTATGGAGAGACCTCTCAATCTTAGAACACACTGACACCTATTGACTGTCATTCATTTGGGAAACAAATGGGAATTTCCTGCCACAGCTGTTATATTATTATCCTATTGTGTTACTTTGACTTTTGAAAAGATCGTATCTTTTCTTCCTTACCAGGTGAGTCTTTTGAAGCCTATCAGGGACAACATCTTATTATCAAATGTTAAAAAAAATTGGGTGATGCTTTTTGAGTTAGGGGAGAAGAGACCCATTTAGGGCTATGGATGATAAGGCCAAAAAAGTCTTAAAAATATTATTTCTAAAGTAGGAATTAGAGGGACCCACCACATCTCTAATAGTTTAGTGCCATATCTGTACTAAGTACAGATATAAAGAACCTAACAACTATGGCTAGAATCTCCTACTCCCTCCCACCATTTCCTACTAACTCAGTGGGTTAGAAGCATTTATCTTTTTTCTGTTGTGGCAACCCAATTCTGGTTGTTGCCTTCTGTTATTCTACTGCTTACACCAGCAACGAAAGTTCATAGGAATACCTTCCAAAAAAGCTTTGGCCAGAACCAAAGGAAGTGAGTACATTCGAGGGTGAAAGGATGATTCAACCTCTTTGAGTGCTTAATTTTTGGTATCCCTTCTGAAATTGCTGAAAAGAATGCCAACAAGTTGTAATTACCATAGCCCTCCCTGGGAGGTGGAAATCTGCCAGTACTCACTGGATTTCAACCAACAATCCATTTCAAAGAAGTCATCAAAGGAAATGAACACCTATTTTGGTAACTTTTAGGGAATATCTGATGCCCCTAAAAAATCCATATGCATGCTTGATAGAGTTTCAGAAGACTGTGCTTCTTTATCAGCATTTTAAATTCAGGCTTAAATATGCACTAAAAATTGTACAGTAATTTATTAGAGAGTCGATGATAGAGAGTGGCTAGGGCTTGGTCTCAGAATAAAAGAAACTTCTCAGTTCACCAAAATCTGCATTTGCTACCCACAGAGAAATGAGCACTTAATCTCCTAGGAAGAAAACATACCTGTGTTCAAAATATTTATCAAATGCCATATTTTTCCAGTGAACCAAGGTCGTCAAGCGGGGACATTCATCACCATCCTCAGGAAACTGAGAGGACTGCTTTTGCAATCAGAGCAGCTTCCAAGGCCCTTATGCCAATAGCTATGTGGAACGATTCAACATTAGCCTCGGAAACTTCCTTGGGAGCTGAGTGGGCAGCTATGAATCATCCCCTGCCCTTTACACATATTGTTACTGATCTCCTTGGAATATTATATGAAAATAACAGCTTGCATTTTTGTAAAGAATGCTTTTCCTGATGGCATCAGGCAGTCCTGGAGTGAAAGCAGGCCCTGGTGCACTGTGTATCCTGGAATTGGACATCCTCCAAAAATGTTTGCAAATGCCGTTTGGAAGCTGAGTCAACACACCTGATTTGGAAGGCAGCCACGGGCAGAGGCCAGCAGTACTGGCAAAAGCACAAGGACTCCATTCTGGGATTAAAAATAATAACAGAACTAATTTTTAACCTTTTCATAGTCAACTTGAAGAAACATTGTGGGCCCCAAACATTCCATTTTGTTATGGATAAAAAAGCAGGTGGGGCATGGAGGCTCATGCCTATAATCCCAGCACTTTGGGAGGCTAAGGTGGGAGGATTTCTTGACCTCAGAAGTTTGAGACCAGCTTGGTCTCAAACTTTTTGTAGAGAGAGACCCCCACCTCTACAAAAAATAGGAAAATTAGCTGGGTGTGGTGGCATGTGCCTGTGTTAGTAGCTAGTTGAAAGGCTGTGGTGGGAGGATGGATTGAGCCCAGGAGTTTGAGGTTACAGTGAGCTATGATTGTGCCGCTGCACTCCAGTGTGGGTGACAGAGTAAGACCCTGTCTCAGAAACAGGAAGAGAAAGTAAACCTAGAAAAAGCAAACTCTCCTTTAAAAAATGCTTCAAATACACTCAGAAAAGTACTGAGCATGGTTTTTCCCTTTGATATGGCTAGTTCTCAATTATTTGGCCCAAACTGATACTATATAATATTCCATTACATGAGAAAAATAGCTAGAATCTCAAAGCCTTTGGGTTCTAATCCCAAATTTATCACTGATTAGCCCTGTAGCTTCAGAGTTGCATGGCTACCTTGGGATATCTGTTGAACTTGACAAATGTATTTTGTCAGCAATTGGAGATGGCAATACTTCTGTTGCAAGATCAAAAGCAGATGAGCTGTTTCAATCAATCATGTTCCAACAGGTAGCAACAGCCACAAGGACATTTTGAGCCTTCCTATATAAATAAATGGCTCCTGCCCACGGTGAATGATCAAGTGGATGCGAGTGTGATTACAGCTCTTTGCTACTTAGATCTATATGATATGAAGTATAGTTGATGGAAATGAGGATGCTTAATTTCTAGGAAAGGAGATTCAGAGAAAATTATGTAGTTTCTTTGTGTGATTGAAGTACTTCTGTGAAGAAGGAGAACTAAATTTGTTTTGGTTTGTGTAACCTCAAAGTATACAATACTGCCAATAGGTAGAAGCCATACACAAACAGATTTCAGATCAACTCAGAAGATTATTTTCTAACATAGCTCCTTAGAGATGGTGCCACATTGCCAAGTAACATGCCCATCCCTGGAGGTGTTCAAAAAGAGGGTTGATGGCCATGTGGCAGAAACATCATGGTTGACCTATAGCAGTACTCTCCTTCTCTTGGAATTTAGGAATCATTAAAAAAACATGAGCAAAGGGTCGTTATAGAAATACAGACTGTCACTGTTTAATTTTGCCAGTTTAGGACATTTTAATTGCCATTCATAATTACCACCATTTAACAAAATAAAGGATAAGTCAAGAAGAAGAGAAAAGAAATAATGTAAGAATGAAGGATCATTCTAGAATAGTAAGTAAATCCAGCTTTATACAATATATACCATTTATATAAATTAAAACACAACCAATGCTCTACATTCTGTATTGATGCAAACACACACACGTGAACTCAAAATATTGACACATGAGAGGTTATCTCTGATTAGGGGAAGGAGACTAGGACTGGAGAGGTGTTTAAAAGGGACTTCAACTTTATCCACAATAATTTATTTCTTTATGCAAAAAATGATAACACAAGTATAAAATGTTCACATTTGTTAATTCTGGATACAGGAAGAAAAACAATTTTATTCTTGTGTATATTTCTCTATTCAAAGGGATTGCCCATTCCTCTCAAACAAAATAAGAAGACACTTAGCTCTACTATATTGCCTTTATTTTTCTCATTTCAACACATACCCATGTAAAGTCTATTGCTCATTACTGCACCTAGGCCATTATTTGGGAGACAGGAGACTATTCATCTATCAACTGTCCCTCATAGGCTTACTATGAACCATGAATTGTGTTTATGCTTCCTCTAATTCTGTGATTCCGTGGTTCTATGATACTTAATTTTTCACAGACACTCCTTTTACAATTTCTTTCACATCTTACATTTCCTCTGAAACGGGAAACAAGTTCTCCAGGGAAACCCTGATCATCTGTGATCATCTATGCTTATTATCCTTTGGGGCTAAGAGAACATCTCATTTATGTCATGAGAGTCCTGACATACAAATGTTGCGCACCTCGTAACTAAATATCTTTCAATCTTCCTGTGAAGTCAGTTGTAATCATGGCTTCAAATGAGATGAAAAGATTTCCAGTGGTAGGGGTGTTTGAAATGGAGCTACAGTGGGGCGTGACTTTGATTCTACTACATCAGAGGGATTAAAATATATCTTAGAACTTTCTATGGTTTATTTTTTCTTGGGTGTTTCCTGATGTCTTCTTGAAAGTATGTTTATGCAAGGCAAAGTACGTGATCAATGATATGTATCCAGTAGTTGTTTTTCAGAAGAATGAATGCATGAGAACCTATATTGGTTCCTGTTTTTGTCTATTTCATACATTTTGTTTATTCCTGCAAAGAGTTTCCTACCTGGGGGTCTGAGGATGTCTAGTGGAGTAAAGGTAATATTAGTAACATGTCATTGTATGATCTTCAAAATTTCAGAAAGCTTCAAGAAATCTAACTTAATATGTTCAACTTATTTGCTCTTGGCTAGAATTATATGAACATAGTTTGTTAATAGTAGTTCTCCTATGCTGATCAGATTCCCTAATTAATAACTATTTAAGCCCTTGATTTATTTATTTATTTTTTAAACTTTTAATTTTATTTATTTTTTTAAGATGGAGTCTCCCTCTGTTGCCCAGGCTGGAGTGCAGTGGCGCGATCTCGGCTCACTGCAAACTCCGCCTCCTGGGTTCATGACACTGTCCTGCCTCAGTCTCCCGAGTAGCTGGGACTACAGGCACCTGCCACCAAGTCCAGCTAATTTTCTGTATTTTTAGTAGAGATGGGGTTTCCCCATGTTAACCAGGATGGTCTCGATCTCCTGACCTCGTGATCCGCCCACCTTGGCCTCCCAAAGTGCTGGGATTACAGGTGTGAGCCACTGCACCCGGCCAATTCATTTTTTTTAAAGAGTGAAAATTATGGCTTAACAAATACATTTTTGTGACTAACATTTCCAGAATATAGGCTTTATGGGGGTAAACAAGAAAAGGAGGATTTGGCATAAAAAATGTGTTGGGAACTATAAAAATCTGAATATAATAAGGGCTAAAACTAGTCTGATGAGACTTCAGGAACAGCCAAAATACACTCTATTGGAGAGGTAATGATAAGGACATGTTAGTTTAAACTTCTTTTTGCCTGATCTTGGCTTTAGACTGATGATACATCCTTCTAAGAACAAAGCATTTCATTTAAAGTGAAAAGATTGCCTAGGTGCAGTAGCTCACACCTATAATCCCAGTGATTTGGAAGGCAGAAACTGGCAGATAGGTTGAGCCGAGGAGTTCAGAGTTGCTGAGCCTGGGCAACAGAATGAAACCCTGTCTCAAAAAACAAAAGAAAAAGGTAAAAAAAAAAAAAAATTAATTTTAGATTGAAGAACTCTCTTGGAAGCTAAGTTCAGTCTTAGAAGAAAGTGACAATCATAAGTGTGATCTGGCCTAATAATTAAATTTTAAAATATGTGATAAGACAAAATGTGTGTTGATAAGAGGACAAAGGAAGGACAGTTATTTCCCAAACTCATCAGAATAATTCTCAGTTTCATAGTTCTTCCATTTGTTTTGAAATGATACCATTGACAAAGGCAAAGGATAGATGCTGAACCGGTTCCAGACATCACCTCTCCCAATTGAACAAAAGCTCTTGACCTTCTCTTTGCATTGTAGAGTCATTTTAGGACAGTTTTCCCGAGTGAAAGAATGTTCATGTGTTTTCTTCCTAAGTGTCTGTCTGGCATACTTTTCTATACAAGTGAAATACATCACAAACTTTACAAAAAATAGTTATTCCTATATGAATTCAAATTTTGCTTCTAGATTTTGGGTTCGCTTTGAGATTTCTAGTTTTATCATTCTTTAAAATGGAAAATGTTGCTTATTTCTTTCCATTTCATAAAGTATGCTTTATGTAAACAGCGTATCATAAACAACTTCTCATTAACCGTCAACCTACAGATAAGGTCACAACTCCTTGGCATGGCTTTTTTTTTTCTTTTTTTTTCTTTTTTTTGAGATGGAGTCTTGCTGTGTCACCCAGGATGGAGTACAGTGCTCGATCTTGGCTGACTACAACCCTACCTCAAGGTTTCAGGTAATTCTCCTGCCTCAGCCTCCCAAGTAGCTGGGGTTAGGGGAGTATGCCACCACACTCAACTAATTTTTATATTTTTAGTAAAGGCAGGGTTTCATGATGTTGGCCAGACTGGTCCCAAACTCCTGACCTCAGGTGGTCTGCCCGCTTTGGCCTCCCAAAGTGCTGGGATTACAGGTGTGAGCCACTTCGCCCGGCCTGGCATCACATTTTGATCACTGAGGTCCACAAACATTTGCATCTAATAGCAACTTACAGCTTAAAAGGGACTTCGCATATAATCTCATCTCAATTCACTGATCTCCAAACATACTTTTAAAAAACCTCTAAGCCCTAGTAAACTTCTTCTCCTTTTTTTTTTTTTGAGACAAGATCTTGCTCTGTTGTCCAACGTGGAGTGTAGTGGTGCAATCATAGCTCACTGTAACCTTGAACTCCCAGGCTCAAGCAATCCTCCTGCCTTAGCCTCTCAAATAGCTGGGAATACAGGCATGCACCACCACGCCGGGCTGATTTTTAAAATTTTGTAGATGGGAGATCTTGCCATGTTTCCCAGGCTGGTCTAGAACTCCAGGCCTCAAGCAATCTACCTGCCTCTTTCCAAGGCAATGGGATTACAGGTTTGAGCCACTGGGGCCCAACTTCTCCTCATTCTTTAGAACCCTACTGCAACATCATGCCCTCTGGGAAGCTTTCCTACTTGCTCTGTTGTTCTGCACTTAGTGTTCCCTTCTCTCTATTGTATTTTTAATATACTTCAACTAAATTGTTCTTGCTGTATATTAAAAATTCTTATATAAAATAGTTCTTACGTTAAAATATTTTCACATATGGCTTCCGCATAAGATGGTGAGGGGAGGATGTTATTTCTATGTATTTATGGATGATCACATAGAGGTGAGGGAAATGGGTAAAACCAGAGTCAATACATTTTAGAGCTTGAGTTTGAAAGTAGATCTTCCATCTCCAAGTCAGGCTCTGTCTACTCCACAGCATGGCTTTTCATAAGATGCTATGGTGCTTGGTTTCATGAAATATTACAAGTATCGCTATTGTTTTGGTTTGTTAAAACAATGGTAACTACAATTTTTAAGACAAATTCTAATGGCTTGCATGTATTGAGTATTTATAGTATTCTAGGCAGTGTTCTGAAAGAGTTAGATGTATTAATTCACTTAATCCTCATAACAACCCTATTAGATAAGTACTATTATTATTATTATTATCGTTTGAGACCGAATCTCACACTGTTGCCTGGGCTGGAGTGCAATGGTGCCATCTCGGCTCACCGCAACTTCTGCCTCCTGGGTTCAAGTGATTCTCCTGCCTCAGCCTCCTGAGTAGCTGGAATTACAGGCATATGCTACCACGCCGCGCTAATATTTGTATTTTTTGTATTTTTTTTTTTTCAGTAGAGGCGGGGTTTCACTATGTTGGTCAGACTTGTCTCGAACTCCTGACCTCATGATCCACCTGCCTCGGCCTCCCAAAGTGCTGGGATTACAGGCATGAGCCACTGCGCCTGGCTGATAATTTAGTATTATTATTCTTATTTTACAGTTATGGAAATTGCGGTGTCGAATGATTAAATAACTTGCTTGCCACCCAGATAAAAGTGGCAGAGCTGATTCCTAACCAGATGAATTGGTTTAGGAACCCACATTCTTAATAAAAGTAGACTTAAATACTATTTTCTTTCCTAAATAGAACTTTGTACACGATCAATGTCTACAAGACTGACTGCAATTTTTGTTGTTGTGTGAGTTTTTTTTTTTTTTTTTTTTTTTTTTTTTTTTGACGGAGTCTGGCTCTGTCGCCCAAGCTGGAGTGCAGTGGCCGGATCTCGGCTCACTGCAAGCTCCGCCTCTCGGGTTTACGCCATTCTCCTGCCTCAGCCTCCCAAGTAGCTGGGACTACAGGTACCCGCCACCTCGCCCAGCTAGTTTTTGCGTATTTTTTAGTGGAGACGGGGTTTCACTGTGTTAGCCAGGATGGTCTCGATCTCCTGACCTCGTGATCCGCCCGTCTCGGCCTCCCAAAGACAGGCTTGAGCCACCGCGCCCGGCCGTGTGAGTTTCTTTTTTTTAGAGAGGCAGAGTCTCACTCTGTTGCCCAGGCTGGCCTGCAGTGGTACAATCATAACTCGCTGCAGCCTTGAACTCCAGGAATCAAGAGGTCCTCCTACCTCAGCCTCCTGAGTAGGTGGGACTACAGGTCCACGCCCAGCTAAGTTTTAAATTGTTTTTTTGTGGAGATGGAGTCTCACTATGTTGCCCAGGCTGGTCCGGAACTCCTGGCCTCAAGTGATCCTCCAGACTTGGCCTCCCAAACTACTGGAGTTACAAGCATGACCCACTGTACCCAGCCCTTCAGTTTTGATTCTACACATATTATAGAACCTAGGTTTGGCTCTGAATCTCCATTTATAGCCTCAACTATAATTACACAGCACAAAAAAAATGGAGTTGATTCAGATTACTGAATACATTGGATTTCATGTGGATAGTTATTATGAAACAAGCAGGGTTTTTATTTTTGGACTTTTTTCTTCTTCTATACTTCAAATAATAAAACAAATTGGCAATTGAGAAAATAAGGGGAAAAAAATGCCAACAGCCTGTTTCTGATTTATTTGGGACTGGATCCAAGGTTTTGGGAATCTTTCAGAATTGCATTTTCAGAGTGTTCAAAGCAGGAATTCACTTTGAGATTAAAAAATGAAATTGTCAAATATATTGTGTCAAACTGCTATTTTAATGACTTTTTGCATGTAATAAAAATAAAACAAAAATATTCATTACAGTTCACATTGTAAAGATCATTTTGAGTGTGAAATCTAAATTAAAAAATGTAAGAACAAATACAAATATTTTATACCTTCTGATAATACATTATTATAAGAATTTAGATTATTGAGAAAATAAATTTAAGAAGGCAGTATTGAACAACTACCAGAACCATAAAATATAGCTGAGAATTTGTTAGAGAAGAAAAGCTCCTAATTTCTAATATATTAGAATAAAAGCCACAGTCATCATTCAAGTTATTTAAATACTATTGCCGTTTAATGATTCAGGAGAAGGAGCAATTTGTGCCACTGAGATTTTTGGAGTCTCCAAAATCTCCAAATGTAGATTCTGGACATTCTCTTCTGTGCTTTTATAATACTGAGCTCCTCATCTTTGATAGTTTCTCTAAAACACATCATGAATGTGTACAAAATGTATTTTTAAATTTTTTTTTTCAAACATTTATTTTATGTTCAGGGCACAGGTGCAGGTTTGTTATACGGGGAAGCTCATGTCACAGGGTTTGTCAAACAGATTGTTTTCTCCCTCAGGTACTAAGTCTAGAGTACTCAAAAGGTTTTTTGTTTGTTTGTTTGTTTGTTTGTTTGTTTGTTTTTGAGACGGAGTCTTGCTCTGTTGCCAGGCTGGAGTACAGTGGTATGATATCGGCTCACTGCAACCTCTGCCTCCCTGGTTCAAGTGATTCTCCTGCCTCCCCCTACCAAGTAGCTGGGACTACCGGTGGGCGCCAAAACGCCCAGCTAATTTTTGTATTTTTAGTAGAGACGGGGTTTCACTATGTCGGCTAGGATGGTCTCAATCTCTTGACCTCGTGATCCACCGGCCTCGGCCTCCTAAAGTGCTGGGATTACAGGCGTGAGCCACCATGCCCAGCTCCAATAGGGTATTTTTAGATTTAAAAGGTTTTAATAGGTTTTGTTTTTAATTGACACAATAATTGTACGTATTTCCAGGGTATAGTGTGATATTTTGATACATATATACATTGCATAATGATTAGATCAGATAATTGACATATCCATCGCCTCAAACACTTGACATTTCTTTGCTGAAAGAATGTTATATCAAGTTTTTATTCCTGGGTATTTAGGCCAATGACCTGGTCTTCATTCTCCAGACTTAGTGAAATTGCCTTCTTTCTGCCATCTCTGCAGAATTTCTAAGCCTGCCTGTCTTGTTGGCTTTGCTCTGGGCTTTATCTCTTCCCTCCTATTTACTTATTCATTTGATTTCTATTTCACTTCCCACACTGTGACTTGACTTTTATCAAAACTGAAGGTTCCCCCTCCTTTTAAAAATGTTTTTAAAATTTTAAATTATTTATTTATTTTTGAGATGCAGTCTCACTCTGTTGCCCAGGCTGGAATGCAGGGGTGTGATCACAGCTCACAGCAAACTTGACTTCCCAGGCTCAGGTGATCCTCCCGCCTCTGCCTCCTCAGTAACTGGGACTACAGGCATGCCCCTCCATGCCTCGCTAATTGTTGTATTTTTTGTAGAGACAGGGTCTCACTCTGTTGCCCAGGCTGGTCTTGAACTCCTGGGCTCAAGTAATCCACCTGCCTCAGCCTCCCAAAGTGCTGGGATTACAGGCATGAGTCACCATGCCTGGCTAGCTTCCCCTTTGTAACACACCTTATTTCCTTTATTTATCAAAGGTAGCTTGAGATTTCAGTTTTAGTCAGTCTTTCATGAAAACTGAATAGTAGGAAAGTGGGATTCAGTCCTATGCCCCTTCTTCTGAAAACTCACCTTGCACACTTTACCTGTCTTTGTCTTTCCTTAAACTTAAGATAGTGTTGACTTCATAGTATTTAGGTTGTGTTCACCTACATGCTGTTCAATTACTAGTTTCTACATTGTCCATTTTGGGTTGGAACATGCTGGAGAAAACTCAGCATTAAGTGTCGATAATTACCATGATGTTTTTAAACAAATGTTTATTTGAATGATTTCTTTCTTTTTCTTTTTTTTTTTTTTTTGAGACGGAGTCTCGCTCTGTTGCCCAGGCTGGAGTGCAGTGGCACAATCTCGGCTCACTGCAAGCACTGTCTCCCGGGTTCACGCCATTCTCCCAGCCTCCCGAGGAGCTGGGACTACAGGCGCCCGCCACCAAGCTCGGGTAATTTTTTGTATTTTTAGTAGAGACGGAGTTTCACCGTGTTAGCCCGGATGGTCTCGATCTCCTGACCTCGTGATCCGCCCGCCTTGGCCTCCCAAAGTGCTGGGATAACAGGCGTGAGCCACTGTGCCCAGCCTCAATGATTTCTTTTTTCAAACAATACTTGGGCTACTCAGTCAAAATAATGAATAGGGAATTTCAGTGGGAAATTAGTAACAGAAAATAAGATGTAACAAGAAGTGTCTAGATTTCTTCTATGGGCTTTAGAATTCTTTTGGAGATAAGTATTTCTAACCCTGGAAAGTTACCAAAAATGAAATGAAGATTGAATTCGCCTCCAATAGGAAGAACTTGAAGAAAACCTGGAGATTGTGCACAATCCCGTCTGAATGATGCATCTGGTGACGCGTCTGGACAGAAGTGTTTTGATAGACTAGACTTGTTTCCCATCCTCTCTTCTTGCCAGTTTTCTTCTAAAAATGTCTTCCTCCTCCCTCTGTAGTGTACTTGGTTGTAAACATAGGCTTTTACTTTTTGAGGCAAATATTCCTCAGGATTATGGACAGAAGAGGAAATTCTCTTTAAAATAGCTTTGTGATATGATTCTTGTCTTTTACTTGAAATAAACCTTTTGGGAAACAGAACAGAATGGGTGGAAAATATCATGATAGGAAAAGAGCTCTATAGTTTCACCTTGATTTTAGATTGATTCTCTTCATTGGAAGTGTTGTTAATGTTTTTTGCTGACTTATTACCCTGCCATTGCTATTACCCTGGAAGGAGACACCACTTCAAGCCATGCACAGACTTCATAGCATTAGTAACTTCTTGGGTGTTTGATGAGTTTTGTGTCAACAGAATCATTGTAGTACTCCTGGTGTGTGTTGTTGGGGTCCGAGGTGACTTTGAAGAAAGTCTTGAAGTTTGGAAGGACAAAAATGCTCAGGGGAAAAAAAGACTTCTGTTAAGAAAAATATTACTGTCAAGCCAGAAATATTCCTGAAGTCTTCATTAGGTCTAGTAATCTCCAAGGATTAGGATGATGGGACCTGTGGTTGGATGACCTCTGTTGGATGTGCTAATACATAGAGGCTGAGTGGGCTGGATGGGTGGAAAACAGAGAGGCGGAGTGCAGCACCAGACTCTGAAAAGAGCAGCTGTCTTTACAGTGCTCATTCACTTTCACTTATTTACGGGCCAACGTAGTGAGAATGAATCCCTATCATAGGTGAAGGTTAAGTACACTATTTCCCTTAGACTTTAAAGTCCGCTTTAGTATTTTGCTGATGAGTATTAATGAACAAGGCTTAAATTTCAGATTTTAAAAAATCCTTTTATCTAAAAATAAATAATAATTATGGGTGGAGACAGTTTCAGGGTAATTTCAGCTCTTTTACTTCATACACACACATACAGTCATAGGTTTTAGAAGCCATAAAATATTTTACTGAGCTAAAGTCATGGCTATTTCATTTCATTATGAGTAAGATACTTTACAAATAAAATAAATCACTGGCAAATAAAATGGTGTACTTTAATGATCTGAAAACATAACATCTTTTTACATAGGCACTAGGCATTTTGCAGATTTCACCAATTACTTGTCACACTATGGCTGGAAATTCTGAACCATTCCATTCATTTATTAACTCAGCCAGAAAACTGTTTTTAAATATTTACGGGAATGCTTGTGGTCAAATTCCTTCATTGCCTTTACATATAACTAAGTGGAGAGAATGCTTTTCAATGAGTTTCTGGTACAAGCACCTGTCTTACATTTTGCACCATAACTGTAACTATGACACTAATTGGCTTGCTTCTTAACACCTTCTTGATCGTACTGCCTGAATTTGGCCAGTCTTGCAACGTGGCATTTTTCGATCCCATGTTAAAATGAGGCTATTAGAGACCAGATGGCATTATTGGGTGGTCACACTAGGAAAAAAAAATGCCAAAAAACTACATTGCAAGTTTTGATTTTAGGTAGGAAAATAGAGTTCATTTCAGTCTGCAGAACAGACTAATGAATATCATTTGCACCTCTAAGAATAGCTGGTTCTCACTCTAAGGCAGGGCTTCTGAAAATGGGATCTAGTACCCCCGCAATTGTGCAAGATGATCCATTGGAGAAAATATGACTAACTTCTATTTATATCTTATTTTTTTAATTGAAGAATGAAATTAAGCTTTGCAAATATTTAACTTAAGTGGATTAATGCTGATTCCTACTTCATTCCACATGGCGTGTGTCACTTACACTCAAAGTCTGTTAAAGGGAGATTGTGCGTTCCATGGCATAAATGGGTTGGCCAAGTCTCTCTCAATCATTCTTTTGCTTTCACCATTTACATAAAGGGGGGTCCAATCTTTTGGTTTCCCTGGGCCACATTGGAAGAAGAAGAATTGTCTTGGGCCACACATAAAATAGACTAATGATAGCTGATGAGCTAAAAAAAAAAATAGCAACAGATTCTTCTAATATTTTAAGAAAGCTTAACTAATTTATGTTGGGCTGCATTCAAAGCTGTCTTGGGCTGCGTGCAGTCCACAGGCCATGGGTTGGACAAGCTTGACTTAAATGTTTCAAGTCATTTATGGATGAACGTAAGTAGACATAAGAGAGTTTAAAGACATATTATCTCATTTGAAAGAAATTTGACTAAAATAATGCTAATATGTCAAGACAAAGTGATGAGCAAGAGAACGTTGATAATTCCTCTGAGTCCTATTAGGAACTATTGATGTGTTGACGATCTAATCAGATTTGACAAAATTTCTGCCTCCACCTTCTCCCCCATGGAAGGATTGAGAAGACTATTAAAATATGGATATTCACTTACTCTTTTTCAAAGTGAACCTTGACCTCGAGGAAAATTATGCCTTGAGATGTTAGCTAAGGATAGAGCAAAGTCATCAAGATATTTTAAAGATATTCTATGATTTCTCCTGTAATGTTTAGTTATGTAACACCCAATTAATGTTTAATGAAAAACTTCAGTGTATAGCCAATGACCTAAAGACACAATGAGGAAACATGTTCATCTTGCCTTAGTAAAAACGGCTAAAAGAATCCTTGGAAAACAACGTGATTACCAGGCTAAAATACATTCCTTTGAATGTATTTCCTGGTGAAAACACAGTCAACATTGCAAAAGATCTGAATAAACAAGTTTTATAACAAATTATGTCGTGTAAAAGGTTTGGAATATACAGTAAATGTAAGCACAGATGTTTCTAATAGGGCTCGGTGTATAGTGTTTGCTAAATTTGGTTTCAATGATGGAATATGAACGATTACCTTCCCCCTTTCATTATGAGCCACTAAAGGAAAGAAAAACCAATGAGGTGATATTCTCAACAGTAAATGACTCCTTTAATAAATATAATGTTTCATCTAAAAACTGTAAGTGTAACCACAGAAAGAATTCTAGGCTAAGTTTATGGAGATAACATTGCAAAATTAATAGATGAGCTATTTTAGCAAAAAGTTGAAGCTAAAAGTGCACAAAATGCTATAGACTGACATTGATATTCTAATATTTTAATTAAAAACCCAAATTAGTAAAAAGTGAATTCTTTACAATATTTGAAATGAGGTACAGAGTGGACCACAAACACCATTTGTTACCATACAGAGATTTGCTGGTTATCTCATAGCAAAGAACTGGAACCGGAGATGACTTACTCATTTTTATTTTACAAAATCACATAACTCAAATTTACTGACATTTCAGTGACGATAAGCAGTGGTCACTATTATGCTACTGAGAATACATTTTTTTAAAGACTGCATAATTTGTTTCTCCAAGATAAAGATGGCACTTAAACAATGAGTGAACAAGTAAGTGGTTTATAGAAGAAGTTGTGTTATGTATAAATCATTCTAAAAATATTTTGGAAATGTGTCTATTATATGAATTTATTACTGAAAATGATGTGTATTTACTACCTATTAAAACTCTCATGCACAAATTAAAAAATCTGAATACAGTTTTCCAATCTGTTAAAATTTTTGACAAATTAATAATTGCACTTGCAGTAATTTCAAATGTACGTATTCAAAATATAAAAATGCAATCCTGTTTGTTTTCAAGACATCAAAGCATATATATTTACTAGTAAAATTTCAGTAGACTACTTTGGGTTACTGTTAAGCTAGATAATGACTTAGTAAAAAAGTTGCATTTTGTCCATTTGGAGTTACACGTCTTTTTCTATCTTCACAGCCTTTAAAATCAAACATTGAAGTAAACTGCAGTTTGAATCGGTGTGTCTCCTTCTTTAGGCTAAGATTTAAAAGCAACTTCAAGCATATTCTATCATATTTTTTATCCTAAAAGTTATTCACTATAACATTTATAGAGAAAACGTTTCTTTTGGCACCATTAAAAAATAAAATAAACTCAACCTTAAAAATAGACATTTTTTCATGTTTGCTTTACACCATATATTACTGCAGTGTTACATGAACATTATTTAGAGTAGTGGTTCTCAATTGGAGTGATTTTTCTCCCTAGGGGACATTTGGCAGTGTCTGGAGAGGTTTTGGCTGTCACACCGGGGGGAGGTACTGCCAACATACACTTGGTAGAACCCAGGGATGCTGCTAGCATCCCATAATGTACAGTTCTCCATGACGAAAAATTATCTTGCCCAAAATGTCAATAATGCCGGGGTTGAGAAACTATGCTTTAGCGATTATGTATCTACATATGTATACACATACATATGTAATACACATAGTGTGTACTTGACAGTATTTTACTTATGTATACCCATTTTAAAACAGTTTAGAGACCACTGTAAGTTATGACATTTGAGAGGCTGAATTACCAGTTGAGATTCTATTTGGTTGAAAGTGCACAATGTCTAGTATTTGTTTTAATTCACCATAGTATTTTAATTTAAAATCCATCTTATGTTTACCTCTGTGAATTATAAACTATGGACTGACAAGAAAAGAACTCAGTGAGCAACGTCACATGTATATATCTTTAAGGCTGGCTTTTGTTTTTGTTGTTGTTATTGTTTTAAAGTGCTAAACTGATTAAAACGTCAGGATTTCATGAGGTTATATATATATGTGTGTGCATATATATACGTGTGTATATATATATACACCTGCTATGTATACACACATACACACACACACACACAGAGGCATACAGAATTCAAGAAATTTAATAAAATATGGACATGGAAATAAATTGCATGAAGCTTATTCATATCTTATTACCTATCAGTTTCTTGGCAGAGAAGGACTAAATTTAGAAACACAGCTCAATATTTTTGTTATCAGACTCCTTGCCTCTATTTTGGCCAGTCTTTCCAGGAACATTATGAAGAGAAACAATTTTTATTATTTATCAGTCACTTCATCTACTAGTAGAAACTATTAAATCTTACGAAAATGTAGCAAATTCACAACATCAGTTTTAAAGGCTGCTACAATTAGTCTTCCTTTCTTTGGTGCAGAGTTTTTAGATTAAAAGTTCTTCTTATGTGATATTTTATCGAACTTCTGCTTCCTTTCTGCAATGCCCAGAATTTCAGATCAACTATGAGTCATGACTTTGGAACAGTGACTTAAGGATTAAGTTATAGAATTAAAAAGATAATAGACATTTCAATGTAGGACCATAAACACATAACACACACAGACCACACACACACACACACACACACACACGCACATACACACACTCTCCCCTAATAAATGCTAAGAAGTAAGATAGTTTTACAAGCAATTCCTTAAAACTTGGAAAGCTGATGATGTGAGAAAAATCAGAAAATGTTTCCATCAAAAGGGAAAAATGAATGGCCTAACATCTATTATTCACAGCTTAAGTTGTGAAAATATCATTTATAATGTGTGCATTAATTGTATTCCACACATGACTATTTTAGTTGCTGTTACAGAATATGACGAATGTTAAAGAAGAGGAAAATAAAACAAATGTTAAGAGTAAGTTCATGACTTTGATTTTTGTAACTCAATTTATTCTAAAGCCTATGGATTCCAGGAAAACAAATACTTTCTTGAAAAAAAGATCTTTGGAGTGGGGGAACTGCTTTTTCACCAAGGCTACAGGAACTGCTAATAATTCCTGTAACTATTTGATATATATTGACGTATGATGTTCATCTGTGACTATCAACCTATGTATCCTTATAAATCTATAGATAGATATCTATAAAGAGTCATCTCAAGATTTTTGAGAGTCCATGCACTCTTAATTTTCAGTATTGCATATAATTTTCACTATAGAAACATAATTCCTTTGGAGAGTTAGTGCAAGTAGAGAACAATAATGTCATGATGAGATACAGACATAGGAAATGTAGCTATGTTCACTCACTAGTGGATGACTTCTCATCAGTCTCTGTGACAAAATTAAAGCTTACTTGAGATTATAGAATATGGTATTGCTCATAAATAGAAAAAATAGCAAAACCCTGTGATATAGTTTGGATGTTGTCCCTGCCCAAATCTCACATTGAAATGTAATCCTCAATGTTGGAGGTGGGACCTGGTGGGGTGTTCGGGTCTTGGGGGTGGATTTCTCATGAAGGGTTTAGCACCATCCTCTTGGTACTGTCCTTGCAATAGTCAATGAGTTCTGATGAGATCTGGCCGTTTAAAGGTGCATGGCACCTCCCTCCTCTTTCTCTTGCTGCTGCTTCCACCATGTGAGATGCCTGCTCCCCCTTTATCTTCTGCCATGACTGTAAGCTTTCTGAGGCCTGCTCAGAAGCAGATACTGGTGTTGTGCTTTCTCTGCAGCCTGCAGACCAGAAGCCAATTAAACCTTTTTTCTTGCAAATTATCCAGTTCCAGGTGTTTCTTTATAGCAATGCAAGGACAGCCTAATACACCCTGTAAATGTTAAATATGAGAATGGCCAGTCTAGGCAATAAGCTAAAATCAGTTATGGCCTTTGAAATATTAAGATTATGGGTGCTGAATTTTGGTGTTTGGTGTTGGTTAGGGAGTAGAGAGGAAATGTTTTTTTCTTCCTCTCAAATTTCTATAGTTAAATGCTACCTCAGCAAGGATAGAAAAAATTGCAAACTTGTTGCCCATCTGTCAATACTGATTTCTTGCTAATTTCTTACTTTTATTTCTTTTAAATAGCTAACAAAACACAGCATATTCCAAGAGTTCTATCCTGTTCTTTTGTGCTTAGCAAATACGGTTCCCACTTCCGCCCTCAATTCTGGGTATCTTTAAATACTGTTTTAGGAAGACCAGAATGTTTATTAAAGGGGGAAGAGCAAAGATTACAGCACTGGATGACATCAACAATGTCATTGTCAACAAAAATTTATTGGAGGCATTGTCACTGTCAATGTCAATGTCAACAAACTTTTATTGGAGACAAAAGTTTAGAAGAAGTAAATCGAAGTATGCTAGCCCTGCTAATAGGTATAAAATTGCATCATAAAGTAAACAGAAGCAATAAGATTTGCTCTTTTATAGAGATCTATATTTCAAAACCCTTTTTTTTTAAAAAAAGAATTCATTTACTACATTAAATCAATTTTAGAAATACTTTCTCTGACTTTTGGAAAGAAGAAAATTGATATTTTGCTATTGTAAGGCTGTTGGTCCTCATCAGTTATTTGGTTCCTAGTGGTTCAATAGAACCACTTTAGGTTTCCACTTTTAGTGACTTGATAGTTAAACACATACTTTGACATCTTTTGAGGAAATTGGTTTATGCCCTTATTATCTTCAAAATAAAAACCCAATAAAGCATTTACTGTTCTTGCTGCTTTTAAGTCTCTTTCTCTGGTCTGAAGTTCTTCTGCCTTAAATAATCTATTGTTCTAAGTCACTTCATCTGTAGGAATAGAATGAAAATTTAAAATGAATAGAATTTTAGTTTTCTCATTCTTCTAGACTTATAACTACTAAACAAATAAATAATGGGGGTGAGGTAAGAGATGAGCAGGACTTGTTTTTAAGACCCTCCTGATCTAAACAGGATGTAGCAAAGAAACTGCCTCAAACCAGCTAGGACTAGGAATTATAATGTATTTGCTTAAGACACACCCACCAGTGCCATGTCAGTTTATAAATACCATGGCGATGACCTGGAAGTTACCTTATGTGGTTCTGGGGACTCCTTGCCCCATTTCCCAGAAAGTTTGTGAATAATATACTTCTTACTTAGCATATAGTTAGGAGTGAGCGTAAATATAGCTAGCCATCGATGCACAAGGGCTACTCTGGCTGCTCTGCCTAGGGGTAGCCCTGTTCTGTCTATGCAGCACTGTTTTGCTGTACACTGTTTCTCTAAAGAACTTGCTTTCTTTCACTGTCAGCTCACACTTGCATTCTTTTCTGAGTGAAGCCAAGAACCCTCCAAAGCTGAGCCCCAGCTTTGGGGTTCACTTGCATCAGCTGGGTGTGGGGAAGAAAGAGAAGGAGAGCAATATTTTCTATAGGGAACTTTTGAGGTAAATATTGGTCTCTTTCTAAAACTCCTTGCAAGCCACTATATCAGTCATCAACAAATACTAGTCATGTTTCCTCTGTCTATTAGATGTAAAACACAATAATACCTTACCAGGATTTGGTAGGTGAAAATGTCAATTTCTTTTTCCTAGTTCCTTATAATTGAAACTATTTGTTACAGCATGATAACTATAAAGTAGAAATAAAAACTAGGCTAGAATTGAAAAGAAAACAAACCCCCAAACTGAGGAAGAGTGGTGGCTTTTTTGGGAAACATACATGAAATCCTGGCAGGTAAAATAATTGTGTATTGTATATGTCAGTATGCTAGAATGAAATTTTAACACAACTCCTATGTCAAATGTTGGCAAACTAAAGCTGGTCAACAATGAGGTTAAATAAATCATAACCGGGACATTAATACCCCATAGAAAAGGCATGCATGAAAGCAGCTGGTGCTGTCCCTAATAGACAAAACAATGAGCATTGACCCCAGTTTCAACAAGTTATGTTATAAATATGTAAACCCTCCATAGAGAATTTCTATGTTAAGAAATTTATGTTATGTTATTAAGTTTATGTTACAGAGGCTTCTATTCCTCTTAACAACATAAATGGCTTTTAAAAAATATCAGGATGACCAACCAGCCATGATGGCCTTCCCAGCTTCCACAATTCCTTCTGCCCTATCTATATTCCTGTTCTTCCCCTGGACTATGTTAGGTCCCTGTGTGCATACACATTTCAACAGCACACTGCTTTTTTTGTTTGTTTTTGGAACAATCAGGAATGACTCTCTGCTCTGTTGAACTGTAGGTTTCATGAGGGCAGGGGTTGCATCTGCATTTATTGCTATGTCTCTAGTGCTCAGCATAATGCTTGACATGAGTGAATTCTTACTCGTTCATTTCTTAAGACCATCTTTTCTGCTTGTCCTGGTTTATACGGTTTTGGCATTGCTCTGGGCACTCATTATGCAACATAAAATTGATTTACAAAATGTGAACTATAATGTGATAGTTTAATGCGAGAAAATAGAAGGGAAAGATGAAATGGATGACAAATGATTGCCCATTTTTAATGATGGACTGCACAGTATTTTTGACAGTGCTTGTGTTTTCTCGAGTGGCTTTCTTAGAATAGTTCCAAGAACTTCAAACATGCCTTTAATCCTTCAGTTATCTCTGTGATATGTAAAGCATTTTCAATATCACCGTATGACAGCTTGGGAGGCAGACAGGTCTGAAAAGCAGAAGTCCAGAAATGTTTTCCATTTGACTAAATGTTTGTTTCTAGCTCAAGCTTTCGCTCATTTTCATTTGATCTCATCCAAATTTGCTTTACTGAAGGACGCGCCATTTTAATTTTTTATTTGTATCGCTTTCTATTTGCTATTGTACAGATTTTTAAGTGGCTTAATTTTCTTTTGGAATCTTCACATTTCAAAAAGAGATATTTAATGTAGTGGGAGTTTAAGACAGATATTAATGGACTGCTCTTCTTTTTAGTCTCGCTCAGAGATAAAGTGAAAGACTTAATAAAAATTCTGCATGATAATGTCAACATCGAATATACACAGATAAGGAATTTACAGGCACTGAGAGAACAGAATTTTCTTTAGACATTATTTTTGGCTGTATCATTTGCTCTGGAAAGCAAAATGACTACACAGACATGTACATACCCAGGTCCGTTGTATAGAGATGCACAATTGTGCATTACACACATCTATGGGCACTATTCCCATCTATAATACACTTTATATCTTTGAAATATATAGAAATAACAGAAGTTTCTATATTTCTACATACAGATTAAAGAAGAATGTCTTCCTAAGTTAATTAGGACTCTTCAGATTTTCAGAAAATGCATAAATTGCAGAATCTTGAGATGTTAGAAAATGATTGGTTTTAAATCCAGAGATATACCATTTGAAAAGTTATGCTATTTAAAAAAATACTAATAAGTTGTTTTTTTGTGTGTGAATTAAATATGAAACTTGAAAGGCTTCCATTTCAGTGAAAGAAACCGCATAGCAGATTCCTTTTCCCTGTTTGACGCCTCTTCAATAATGCCATCTCATATTTTATGTATCTTAGCCATGTCTACAGTATGGCCCCAAATGTACAATAAAATTTCAAACCAATGCTTAATGAGAACTTGGTAATTTGATGCATTTCATAAGTATTTATACTTGTTTCCTTTTTTCATAAGTATTATGTTTATGTTATGTTTGTTTCCTTTTTTTTTTTTTTTTTTTTTTGAGACAGTGTCTCACTTTGTTGCCCAGGCTGGAGTGCAGTGGCGTGATCTCAGTTCACTGCAACCTCTGCCTTCCGAGTTAAAGCGATTCTCATTCCTCAGCCTCCTGAATAGCTGGGATTATAGGCGTCCCCCATAATGCCTGGCTAATTTTTGTGTGTTTAGTGGAGATGGGGTTTCTCCATGTTGGCCAGGCCACTCTTGAACTCCTGATCTCAAGTGATCCGTCCACTTCAGCCTCCCAAAGTGCTGGGATTACAGGTGTGAGCCACTGTGCCTGGCTGTTTATTTGCTTTCTTTATAAGAAGATAGATTCTGAGTATAATATCCTTGGGCTTCTTTTTCTCTTCTAAGTGAAGATTTCAAGTGTGGTACAGAACAAATTGCAAGTTGATTCAGAAAGTGAGCAGACATTATGAATGGGTAGTAAATCCTCAGAATGGTTAAAGAGAGAGGAAACTATGCAAAGGAGGTTTCTTCTAACCAGGGAGGGCATACTTAAATGACCAATTTAGCATCTTTACATTGTTTCCCCGTTTCTTTAGGAAAGTTTCCCTTTTAGCTTTCAGGACCCTGTTGGCAGGCTTTGGAGCCCACTCTCCTATTTGCTTTATCTGAAGGACCTTGCAGCTTTGCACTGTCAAACATGACCTGTGGCCTGTGCTGACTCTTGGTGTCTCAGGCTTCTCTTATCATTGGTGAAACTGGCATGTTGTCACATCTTACTGAAGAGCCGCCCCACTCACCCCCCCCTTTTTTTTTGTGGCTGCCCAAGGAGATTGGAGAGCAGCGTTCTGCCAGGCACACACCCGCCCAGGCGATGTTTTCTTCAGGAACATGGAAAAGCCTCTTTTGGGGAAAGGTGTAAGGAGACAAACCGATTGCCACTTCCGAGTTGGAAAAATTGGACCCCTTTGTGCTCTTATCTTCATCCACTTCCAACTTTACTGATTTTACCGCTGTTGGATTCCAGGGGAGGTAAAAAGGAGAGTAGAAAATGATTGATTTGAGTGCTGGTGGCAATGAATGAGTGGCAATAGATGGGTCTCATGACAGGGCTTTTGTAAGGGCCTTGGTCCATGGCTGGAAATAAGATATTGTCAAACTCAGCACCACAAAATGCACATAGTGCCTATTTAACCACATAGCCACCCAGGAGTAGTACACACACAACATGTGCCTCTTAATAATTCATTTATTCATTCAGCAAATAATTATAGAGGCTACCATGTGCTGGGCAGTATTTTAAGCATAGGATTATAGTCATGAACAAAACAGCTCCAAATCCCTGCCCTTTGGAAGCTTACATGCTAATGGAGCCCGCTTTCTAAATTCTCTACATCCTTATGATAGAGTAAAACTATTAGATCACTTCCTAAATGTCTTACAAAAAAAAAATTTTAACTAAAAAAATTAATATAAGTATCTGCCTGGGTACCAGGCTGAAAGACTCTGAATTTAAATATTAAATGTGAAGGCTGGGCACAGTGGCTCACACCTGTCATCCCAACACTTTGGGAGGCCGAGGTGGGTGGATCACTTGTGGTCAGGAGTTTGAGACCAGTCTAGCCAAAATGGTGAAACCCCATCTCTACTAAAAATACAAAAATTAGCTGGGTGTGGTGTGAGCGCCTATAGTCACAGCTACTCGGGAGGCTGAGGCAGGAGGATCACTTGAGCCCAGGGGCCAGAGGTTTCAGTTAGCCAAGATCACGCCACTGCACTCCAGCTTGGGTGACAGAGAAGACCCTATCTCAAAAAACAAAAGCAAATACTAAATGTGAAAAACAAACAAACAAACAAAAAAACTTCAAACAAAGAGCTAGAAAGTACATCCTACTAGGGAAGCAAATTTTAAAACATACTACCATTGTAGGACTATTGAAGATGAGACATATTCAGGGAAACTTCATAATCCATATTTTCTTAAGATTCTGTATTGATTATCTATAAAGTATTAGACACCTAGTGTTAGAAACCACATATATTTTTCACTCACAATCTTTCGCATTAGAAAGGACCAGTGCGCAAGCCCGTGGAGTAATCTACTGATTTTTCTGTCTACCTCTACAAAAGCTACAACTCATCTCCCCAGTGTGCTCCACTGGGAGTGACTGCTCGAGTCCATTTAGTGCCCTCCAGGTTCCTCTTACCCACTCATGGTGTTTCCCTGGAAAAGTTTCCTAGGTGATTTTTCTAACTCCACTCTCCCCCAGTTCCCGTCTTTCCTACACATTGCATCAAAGTGAACCTTCCAAAGAGTCACTGTCCTCTTATTGCTGTCCTGTTCCAGATGATCTCATCACACCCAGCTTCCTCTCCTTGCCAGCCTTCCACACTCTGGCACCAACTCAGTTTAGCAACAAACACAACAATAAAGTCAACAATACTATTGTTGTATTGCCAGTGATGACTTGTTTTACACCAAGGGTCTCATTTGATACTCAAAACTTAGAAAGAGTCAAAGTTGTTACAATTATTTTCATTTGACAAAGAACTATATTGAAGTTGAGGAAACTCATGTGATTTGTTCAAAGCCATCCAGCTACCAAGTAGAAGAATCAGGCTTAGAGTCCAGTTCTTCTGAGTTGCAGGTCACCTCTCTAGTCAGTGCTTCCTTTCATGACACACTCTACTCCAAGGGGCTCAAGTCCATTTCTAGTTCCACTCCTTGCCACACTCCTCCCCAACTGGCAGCACTCTTATTGCCCATTTTAGCCCATCCCTCTACCCAGCAGAATGTGCCAAGACTTTATGGTCTGCCTAAGGGTCCTTTCCTTCATGTCATTTCCCCTGAGAGCTCCAGCATGCAATCATCTGCTCTTGCTCTGAAATACTTCCTTTAGCAATGGTTTAGTGCAGGGTTTCTCAACCTCAGGACAATATACAGTTTGTGTCAACTGACTCTTTGTTGTAGGGGTCTGTCCTGTGCATTATAGGATATTTAGTGGCATCCCTGGGCCTCTATCCAGTAGATGCTAGTAGTACCCCCAACTGTGATAACCAAAAATATCTCCAGACATTGCCAAATGTTCCATGGGAAACCAAACCAAATTACTGCTGGTTTTGAACCACTGGCTTAACCTGTAATTGTTCTCTAATTGGGTGATGTGGGACAAGTGTGCCTCCCATGAAACTTGACGCTGTAGGCAGCATGTTTGCCTTTTGCTTGTGTCCTTGAAGATGTTCTGTGCACAATATAGAACTGAATATAGGTTGTGAATCCAAGCCCCACTTCCTAGTTTCAAATTGGAACCACCAATCACATCTTAATACTCCTTGTTAATTTTGAGTTGTACAGTATAGTAAATAAAAACCTAAGTTCTAAAATTTGAAGAAATGGATATAAACATCATTTCTCTTACTATCTGTATAGCTGTGAGACGCTTGCTTTTCTAGTTGTCTATGCCAGTGTTATCCAATAGAAATATAATGCAAGACACATTAAAAGAGTAAAAAGAACCAAATCAATTTTATGACTTTATTACTTAATCTAATATATAAACTATTATCATTTCACAATGTTATAAATATCAACAATTCCTGAAGGATGTGTGTGGCATTCTTTTTGTACTAAGGTGTGCATTTCCTCTTATAACATGTCTCACTAGAATGATCTACATCTGAGCCACTCAATAGCCATGTTATATCTAATGGTTACTGAATACACTGGCTTCTCCCATTAGGCTGTGAACATTTTGAGGGCAGAGACTATGTCATATTCATTTATAATTAAAATCAACTGGCTGACACGGCGGCTCACGCCTGTAATCCCAGCACTTTGGGAGGCTGAGGAGGGTGGATCACGGGATCAGGAGATCGAGACCATCCTGGCTAACATGATGAAACCCCGTCTCTACTAAAAATACAAAAAAATTTGCGGGGGTGGTGGTGGGTGCCTGTAGTCCCAGCTACTTGGGAGGCTGAAGTAGCAGAATTCCTTGAACCTGGGAGGCAGAGCTTGCAGTGAGCCGAGATCATGCCACTGCACTCCAGCCTGGGTGACGGAGTTAGAGTCCATCTCAAAAAAACAAAAAACAAAAAACAACAACAAAAAACCCCCAACCAACTAAAAGTTGTTCTTTAAATAAAATACTCTGATTTTCTTGGGTCAAGGGCTTGGGTCCTCTTTGATTCCTTTTTCCTCACTATGGGAACCATTTTAGCCCTTACATAAAATACCAGAAACATGACAGAAGTCAGTCCCCTCCCTTGAATGGAGTCCTCTCTACTTGTAGAAATAAGACATACCTGTACCAAATAACAACAAAAAGGAATATATAATAATTAACTAAAATGCTATCTACTAGAAAGTTTCAAAATCAATGGATGATGGAAAGAATAGTCTCTTCAACAAATGATGCTGCGACAACTCACTAGCCACATGCAAATTAATAAACTAGGATCCTTACCTTACACTGTACACAAAAACTAACTAAAAATTGATTGAAGGCCTACATTTAACAGCTAAAACTGTAAAACTCCTAGAAGAAAGCATAGATGAAAATCTCCATGTTACTGAATTTGGCAATGCTGTCTTAGATATGACACAAAAAGCATGAGCAACAAAAGAAGGATAAGCTGGACTTCATCAAAATTAAAGGCTTTCGTGCATCAAAGGAAACTATTGATAAAGAGATAACCCAAATAATAAGAGAAAAAATTTGCAAATCAATAGACATTTTCCAAAGATGATAATGCCTAACATACATGAAAAGATGCTCAGGGTTACTAGCCATTAGGGAATTGCAAATCAAAACTACAGTGATGTATGACTTCACACACACTAGGACAGCTATCATAATTTGAGAAAAGGAAAATCACAAGTATTATTGAGGAGGTAGAGAAACTGGTTCACACATTGCTAATGGTAAAAATGATGAAGTATTTTGAAATAGTTTGGCAGTTTCTTAATAAGTTAAATATATAATTATCATATGCCCCGGCAATTCCATTCCTGTTTATATATTTTATATATATTTACAATATAAAATGTATCTTAAAG
>NW_012106875.1:231712-232284 GCF_000951045.1 Mandrillus leucophaeus
AATATATAGTATATAATATATAATAAACCATTGTCAAGTGAGAAGTTAAACTTAGCTGTTCTAAGAACAAAGGTTGAAATTCTGACTTCTAAGAAGACCTCTGTATTATTTTCATCAATTCATGTGTATTTGGCAAACTTTGGTGTTCATGTCTCTGTGTAACAATATATTACAGAGAGGCATTTTACATCAAGAAATTTAGGGCCGTTCCAAAAGCATTATTTGTATAAAATCATTTAATCACTCACTTTTTGCTATCGTAAATGAGAAGAGACAGAGAAACCCACATTTTAAATTCCTTCAGATTATGGTAGAAAAATTAAGCTTATAACAGTGGTGTGTATAGATTATCCTGCACTAAATTTTGAGCTATTCTGCTAAAAGCGTTTGAGACATTACATTCCATGTCAGTATTTCATTGATTACACTGATGTTTGGTTTTATGTAGGTTAGACACATCCTTTAAAAGCTAAGGAACGGCCGGGCGCGGTGGCTCAAGCCTGTAATCCCAGCACTTTGGGAGGCCGAGACAGGCAGATCACGAGGTCAGGAGATCGAGACCATCCTGGCTA
>NW_012106875.1:234454-236404 GCF_000951045.1 Mandrillus leucophaeus
TTATAATATATAAAATACTTATAAAATATATAAACAGGAGTAGAATTGATATAATTATATATTTAACTTATGAAGAAACTGCCAAACTATCTTAAATATATATACATTTATATTTATATATCTAAATTCTGGCTCAAATTCAAATTTCCTTTGTGCTCAGAAGCCCACCTTCTTCAAAAAAGCTGTCACTAATTCCTTGGAGATATTTTTGGAGATATCTATATATCTGTATCTCCAAGAATTTTATTGAAAAAATACAATATGGGTCTTCAAACAAAAACTTGTATAAGAATGTTCATTGCAGCACTATTTATAGCAGCCAAAAGTGGAAGCATTCCAAATAGTTATTAATGGGTGGATAAATTAAATATGGTATGTCCACCCAATGGATTATTATTCAGCTGTTAAAAGGAATGAAGTACTGATACATGCTGCACACATGGATGAATGGAGACCATTACAGCAAGTAAAAACAATGAGACACAGAAGGCTACATATTGTCTAATTCCACTATATGAACTCCCCAGTATAGATAAATCCATAGACACAGAAAGCAGATGAGGAGTTTCTAGGGCCTGGGAAGAGGAGGGGTTGGTGCAGGTGACTGCTTAATGGGTACAAGGGTTTCCTTTTGGGGCGATTAAAATGTTCTGGAAGTAGATAATGGTGATGGTTGCACAACATTGTAAATATACAAAATGCCCTTGAATTGTACATTTTAAAATGATTAAAATGGTGAACTTTATGCTACGTATATTTTACCACAATAAATAACACTGAGTCATTTTGGTCTCTGGGAAGGCAAGGGATAAAGTGAAGGCTTTTTTGAAGAAGGTGGGCTTCTGAGAACAAAGGAAATTTGAATTTGAATCAGAATTTGAATTTACAGCAAAGGATAAGGGTGCCCCAGGTAAAGACAGACACCTGAGCAGCCTGGCTTGTGTCACAAGGGGGGATTGGGTGGAATTATTGAGGAATGTCTCTTTATAGTCTACAAATTTGATCGAAGCAAGAATTAATTTAAAGCACGAAACATATATTCAGCAGAGACCAAATGTTCCTTAACTATTAAATAGAACTATCAATAAGTAAACACATCAAATAAAACATTATATTCTTGATATTATTATTAAATACTATTTTCCTATGCCTTTAAGAAAAGCAGCAGATACTCCTTGGCTCACTCACAGATCAATTTTTATGGCATTTGTTTTACAAATACCACGTCACTGTGGAGGAAAGAAGTGGGGACACGCACAGCATATTTATTTTTTCTATATCCAAAGTAAATCCATACATCATTACTTTAGGAACTAAATATGTGTAATTATTTCTTGGATTTATTACAGCATCAAAGTGCAACTTGAAATACACAGAGTTTGAAATTAGAATTGTCAGCTGTTCACATGGAGATCAATAGCCTCGGAAAGGCTGACTGTGGGCCCTGCCAGGCAACCTCAGTGACAGCCTCACAGCCAGTCCAGAATGTCAGCAAGACAGGCTGTGGGCTGAGTGACGAAATGCAGCCCCACGTACGAGGGTGTTAGGTGATCACATTTTAAATTTAATGGTGCAGACTTCTGCCAAGGGGGTACTAGAGGTTACTCCAGTGCACAATAAAATAAAGGGAATATCTTTTGAGTCTTCAGTTTTTAGCCCTTTTCAACTCATTGGGTTTTCTCAGCCTTAAACTAAGGTCTTTAGCTTTCACAAGTTCTCCCTAGAAGCTAAACAAATGCTGGGTGTCACCACCTCATTCTCTCCATGGGGTACGTTAGACACCACTGACCTGGATGATTGAGCAGGCAGCACACCCAAATAGAGACATCTAGATTGGGAAGAGGCCTCAAAAGCTGGCTGACAACCAGGATCCCTGCTCAGGAACTATTTTACTCAATGGGAAAAATTGCTCCCAAGGGTTTTCTTTTTTTCTCTTTTCTTTTTTTTTTT
>NW_012106875.1:237655-331155 GCF_000951045.1 Mandrillus leucophaeus
AAAAAAAAAAAAAAAAAAAAAAAGCTAAGGAAGGTATTATGTTTTCTTTTGATTTTCCCCTTGGAAACCTTGCTGTCTGATTGTTCCTCCATCAGAAGTTCTCACATTCTATTTACTAAAATTTCAAAACTGTCTCCCAAATCTAAGCATGACCTGGTGATTCCAGCACTCTTGCTTCTCACCATAGTTTTGCTATAGCTTCTGTTGCTTATTTTCATGTGATACTCTATCCTCTTGTCTAGGTACTGAGTCTTTCTTGGTTATAACAAGAGGAGCTCAGGATTTGGACTTAAACACACCTAATTTGTTGAGGTGGGTGTGTGGAGGGCGGGGGCGGGGGGGACAGGGTCTTGCTCTGTCACCCAGGCTGGAGTGCAGCGGTGCAGTCATAGCTCACTATAGCCACAACCTCCCAGGCTTAAGCAATCCTCCCACCTCAGCCTCCCCAGTCACTGGGACTATAGGCACACACCACCATCCCCAGCTAGTAATTTTTTTTTCTTTTTACTTTTTGTAGAGATGGGGTCTCGGTATATTACCCAGGCTAGTCTTGAACTCCTGGGCTCAAGGGATCCTCCCACCTTGACCTTCCAGAGTGTTAGGATTAAAGGTGTGAACCACCATGCTGGGCCAGACCTTTTTTTTGAAATTCTAGTTCTATCAGTTATTAGTTGTGTGACTTCCTGCAATCTTCTTAAATATTTGGGCCTCAATTTTTTCTTTGCCAAATGAAGAGAGTGACACTGTAAGTTTGTTAAATGATAATGTGAAATGCTACATATAAAAATCCTGTCATAGAGAGCAGCACACATAGTTGGAACTCAATAAAAATTTTTCCTGTGGCCCATCAGACTAGAACAACCCCTCCCCCCGCAACATTTTTCAGTTGGTGGCTAGTATCTTGTGCAGCCTCTCCGCACATAATCTAGCTCTACTTTTCTTTAAAGAATATTAAATGCTCATTTTAAATAACACAATAATCCGTTTGCCTCTGTGAAGGCTTTCTTTTTGTGTTTATTTTTTATCTTTCCCATGCTGTTATTCTGAAATGGAACAAAGATTAAAAACCCTAGAAGAAAAATTGACCGCCAATGATATTCATTAAATATGGTAAAAAGAGAACACATAAAACTAACCTTAGTTTAACTTAATGTTCCAAAACAAACTATAAACATTAATTGGTATAAAAACATTCCTTTGTACACATTTTTGTGCAGGAAACTTTAAAAATGAATTACTTGGTTGGCTAACACCATTGGAATGTCAATTTCCAATAAACAACAAGCACTCCATTTTATTGGTCTGTTAGGAATACATATATATGAAAGCAGAGCATTATAATTTCAAAAATTTATTTCAGCTTTAAAGTCTTTAAAACTGGCTTCAACTATTCCTACCTTTATACTGTTTTTAATTTTTCAGTGGATAATATGTTTCAGTAAAAGGTGGAGAGTTTTACGTTACACGCTAAAACAGAAACAAATCAAAAGATTTCCTAAAAATGTGAAGAATGTCTGAAACCAACTCTAATAAAAAGGCAAATATACTTAGAGTATGTGTAAGAAGCTATTTCTTTTTGCAACTATTTTACCTTAAATTGTCAAGATCAGATTATGCAATTTTTGGAATGATTACAGATTCTGAGGGAGTATGATGTCTACACGCAAAAACAACTTTTTTTTTTTTTTGACAAAATCATTGGGGATCATTTTTTGTTAAGCAATTACTTAGATCCAGGTAAACAGAAGAATAACTATTCATTTACCCACACGAGGCTACTTAAATTCTTTAGGGAAATAAAAATTAAAATTGTTTGCTCTATATAGCAACCACAAAGCTTTGATAAAAATGGCAATGACATTGGTTGTTTGAGACGTGTAAGCTAAAGGGAGTCATTTTCTGGAAGATCCTGTTGCTGAGGAGCAGATTTCAGTCCTGTTGGTCAGAAGAACTTGTCCATGAAGAACTTGTCCATGATCATCATGAGACCAAACAGCACAGTCTCACCTGTTTATTAAGGGCTTGAGAATCCAGGCAGTATCTGAGGGCTACAAATGCTGGTGACATTAATTTTGGAAAAATATACATGATTCAACAATGGACAAAGGCAGGTTTAGACAAAGGCACAGGTCTTAACGTGCATATCACTGTCTGACAGGACTTGGATGTGGGGTAGGGAGCCCTAAGGGGTGGTCAAAGGTGAAAGGTGAAAGGTGAATTCTATTCTGGGAAGGTTCTGCTTTGTTTTTCCTGTACTGGCCACTTCCTTCCTTGAGGAGCTACTTCCTTCTAAACAATGTTTCCTCTCTCCTCAATATTAGCACAGGACAGTGTGCACAGGAAGGGCTAGATATGGACAGTGTCTACAGGAGTGAGTGCCTAAAGATTTTTTCTCTTCCTACTTCTTTACTGTAGTTACTCCTCCCACAGTCAGAGGCCAAGTCACTTATCCTACGCTAGTCTTATGCACCACGTTAATTAACCACCAAGGGCAGAACTAAAAAACTGTAGAAAGTTGGAAGCTTCCATAGGAATTTTCTAGGTAATTATGGAGGATGGGCGCTTGACTTACGGGCTCCGTCATTTTTTTCTTTGCTAGGTTTTCAGTGAGTTTTCCTATCTCTACCAGGAAATGAAAGGCCAGCCTGAAGAATTCTTGGAGATCCCAGCCACTTAATCTCAACTCATTAGAGACTGTCGCGTAGGGCAGAAATGTCTGTTCCTTCTTTGCCTCAATGCCATTTTAAATAGAAAGCTTGTGTAAAGGTGGGTGTGCTGCCTTTTTTAAAAAAATTATACTTCTTTTTAAAAGTGGTTCTTGACAGAGAACAAGTTTCAGTGGGATTGCTGAAGTAGCCCCAAAACACTTTCAAAAGGCTTCATTCTCTAGGCCCTCCAACTTGTGTAATCAACACATTTTACATTTGAAGATTTCCCGGTTAAGTCAAGAGATTTGTCAAAGTTCAGGATTGAATGTGAACAACCGGTTGGCACCTACAACCAAGGAGGGCAAATATCTCATTCACCCCCTTCCCCCTGCAAAGGTGGTTCTGACCTCACCACTGGTTAGAAGGGCATTAGGAACTTTAAGTTAAATACGTAGCACGTGGGAGAAGTGTCCATGTCCAAGAGTTCATTTTGGCGAAACAGTGGAGATATGCTTTTCTTACCCCAAGGCTGAAGAATTTTCTTTTACAAAAATTCTTATTTTTATCGGTTTTTAATTATTTTTAAATTTTTATTATTTTTATTATTTTTTAATTTTTTGATACGTTGTCTCCCTGTGTTGCCCAAACTGGACTTTAGTGGTGCAGTCATGGTTCCTTGCAGCCTTGAACTCCTGGGCTCAAATGATCCTCCCACCTCAGCCTCCTGAGTAGCTCGGAAAACAGGCACATGTCACCACACTTGGCTGCTTTTTTTTTTTTTTAGTGGAAACGAGATCTTGCTATATTGCCCAAGCTAGTCTCAAGCTTCTGAGCTCAAGCAGTCCTTCCACTTTGGCCTTCAAAGTGCTGGGATTACAGGCATGAACCACCATGCCTGGCCTGATTAATAAATGTAAATGTAACACTCTTTGGTTAATATAATTTTGGGTTTATATTTGGAAATTTCTCTAGAAAATTAGAAATACTTTCAGATATACTTTTATTTTCATCTGTGTAGTATTCAGGTAGAGACACAGATAAAGTAGTGCTGCATACATGATGAGTAACACAAACAATCTCATAGCATTTTATAGAGATCTATCCTATTGCTTCATTTGACATTAATAAGTACTGATAGATGGACTAAAATTGACTTAGAAAGCAGTTATCCTTCCCACAGTTGGCCCCATGGCCAGTTTATATGGACAGGCTCAAAACTTAAATTCTGGAGATGTGATCTTCTCTTAGCAGGTCACTAGTCTGTCCTTAAGGGGTGATAAGAGCATTGCCTGACAGTTACAGAAATATGGCAATTGTAGGTCCTGGATTTTCCAGGGTGATCTATGTATGTATACAATATTCTCTATTGTCAGAAAATGTGACCTGAATTTTGCTTCAGAAAATATCTTTCTCTGTATAGGAATTAGAGGCTACCCTGACTTGCTGCCACAAATCACTTTAGGTTCCATTGATTCAGAGGAGCTTTGGGAGCCTGGAAAATGCTTAGCCTTTGACCTGACGGAAGATTCTGGTTTAGTAAGTTGTCCTGGGTATAGCCTTGATTGGTTCTGAGCTTCCCTCAAGTGGCTCTAATCATGGTTTTGGGTACAGACTATGCTGGAACCACCATGGACTGATACTGTGAGAAGGTTAATCCCCATTAAAAAAACTGGGCACAAATGAGAAATAGTTCATTATTACTCTGTGTATGGTATAGGGGGCGGGGGCAGGGACTGACCACTGAGCTCATTCTGAATTCTGTGCTTGCCCAGGCTGGTTTTGAGCATCTGAGTTCAGGCGATCCTCCCACCACTATTAATATTATTGCTAATAATATTAGCGATTATTAGTGATAATTGTTATTAGTGATAATCTTAATAAAAACAAATTGCCTAGTTCCAAGTGTAGTCTCACTTAGTGGCTAGCCCACAAGAACTGTATCGCCATCTCATTATTGCTACTTCTCTCTTATTTAGGTGCCAGGTGCTCATATCTTTTATGTCTCATACTTTATTTCAGCCCATATCCAGATCACTTAATGCAGGAGAATCCTATAAACTGGAGAGACTTGGATTGGGAATCTTAGTAGATTTCCTAGATGTTGAAGTATGGGCTGAAAGAGGTTTGTGATTTGCCTAATACCACACAGTAAATTAGTGGTAGGGCCGAGGGTACCTATGCCTCCCTGGTAGCTGAAAACTCAAGATATAGGCTATCTCCATGCATTGATATAGGATCTATGGTCACACAGTAAATTAGTGGTAGCCTCTGCCAGTGAAACATATATACACTCGACCCTTCCACTAATTTACTGTATGGCGATAGACCCTATAGTAATGCATCTTTTCAGGGGGTTAGACATACCTGTTGTAAGACATGACGAAAGATATATTAAGTTTCTAGATTCCTGATGTCATGTAATTATAACTGTAGCCAGTCTATTGTGACATAGACACTTGTTTTACTTTTCATCTCACATTTAGGCATCACATACAAATGAATAAATTGTTTAAAAAAATCAATTCCCATAACTGGCTTGGTGGCTTTTATATTTCATTGAATGAATCTTGGTCTGAATATTTTGACATTTATATAGATGATATTTAGGCTGAACTTAAGTGTGACAAGATAGTCTACTGAATGTCTTCATCACCCGTCCCACCCTGCCTCAATTTTTTTATTAATAAATGGGATAATCATAATATTTCATAGAAATATTAGAAAGCTTACAAGAGACTATGTATATAAGGGTACCCTGTAAACTGTAAATCTATATATAAATGGGAATAATTATCGTTGGAACAAAACTCAAGTGGCCATGATGGCTTTACTAACCAAGCTCTTGTTCTAATGTTCTTATTAGGGGATTTTTTGGGGGGATTTTGTATATTTAGCAAAGCGATGGTTCTGAAATATGCTTTATTTCCTCTATTGTGACTCATTACTTTTTAAGGAGTTTCCCATTCATAAAAAAACAGGAAATACACACTTAGCACGGAGCATCTCAATAAAAGTCAAAGGAGGGACAGATTTCACAAACTACATATTTGATAAAGGAATTGTATCTGGAATACATAATAAATTCTCATAATTAAATTATAAGAAGACAAACCAGTTGAAAAATGGACAAAGGGTCAGGCGTGATGGCTCACGTTTGTAACCCCAGCACTTTGGGAGGCTGAGATGGGAGGATTGGGAGGAGTTTGAGATCAGCTTAAGCAACAAAGCAAGACCCTGTCTCTACAAAAAAATTAGCCCAGCATGGTGGCATGTGGCTGTAGTCCCAGCCACTAGGGAGGCTGAGGCAGGAAGACTGCTTCAGCCCAGAAGGCTGCAGTGAACTATGGTCGTGCCGCTGCACTTCAGCCTGTGCAACAGAGCAAGAGCGAGACTCTGTCTCTTTAAAAATAATGGACAAAGGATCCAGATAGACATTTCTTCAGAGAAAACATACAAATGGTCGGTGAGCATGAAAAGATGCTCAACATCATCAGCCATGCATACAGAATGGGGAATGCATATCAAGGCTGCAAATAGATACCACTTGACACCTACCAGAATGGCTTTAATAAAAATGAGAGACTATAACAAGTGTTGGTAAGGATGCGGAGGGATTGGAACCCTCATGCATTGCTGGTGAGAACAGAAAATGGTGCAGCTGCCTTGGCACACTGGCAGTTCTTCAGAAGGTTAGTAGCATTGCCATGTGACCCAGCAATTCCACTCCTAGGTATTTCCCCAAGAATAATGAAAACATATGCTCACACAAAAGCCCATATCCAAATGTTCATAGCAGCATTCTTCATAATAACCAAAAAGAGGAAACAATCCAAATGTCCACCAACTGACAAATGTATAAAGTGTGGTCTATACACACAACAGAATATGATTTGGCAATACAAAGAAATACAATATTGACCCATGCTACAACATTACAAACCATGTGAACATTATACTAAGTGAAAGAAACCAGTCGCAATGGACCACACATCCTATGATTCCATTTATATAAAATATCTAGAATAGGCTAATCCATAGAGGCAGAAAGAAGATTAGTGGGTGCTTAGGACTCAGTTGGGGGGTAGTTTTGGGGAAAGTGGAAAATGATTGCCAATGGGTATATGTTTTCTTTTTAAGGGTGATGAAAATGTTCTAAAATTACACAACTCCATGAATGCATTAAAAACTATCAAATTGTGTACTTGAAATAGGTGAACTTTTTAGTACATAAATTATAATTCAGTAAAGCTGGAGGGATAGCGGGAAGGAAGGAGAGAAGAAGGAAGGGGGAGAGAGAGAGAGAGAGAGAGAGAGAGAGAGATAGGGAGACTTCTTTTTCTTGGATTCTTAATTTTATATGACATTTCCGCCATGAAAGTGGGTGACCTTACAAAGAGCTAAGAAGCGCTCTACCTCTAGGCTGATGAAGAGAACCTGGCCCCTAAAATGTAACCATAAATTCTGAAAGTGTTCATGGCACTCAAATTGGTGACCTGCAGTTATCGGAAACATTTCCATCTTAGACCAGATGCATTTGTAAAAATAAATTTAGTCCCATGTGGACCAAAGAATCTAATGGCCCAAAGCTTTGATGTTGTCAAACTACTAACTAAATAACACGTTGGATAAAAAGAAAACAGATGCACAGACACTACTGATGGAGGCTTTGATCTCTTCTGTGGTGGCTGCAGGCTCATAAAGGACACTGGGAACTTTGTTGCTCTTCCTAATGAGCCTTTGCTACTTTATTAGGTTCACTGATTTCATGCACACCAAACAGGCGGGAAATGGCACTTTCTAAGAAAGGACTTTGATGTTTTCCTAATACTAGCCAATAAACCATTTCTGGTACTCGCGGCCAGTAAATAATGATTGTAGGATATCTTCATAAATACCTTGTTCAAGATCTGCTGGTGTCAACAGAGAGCAAGTAAAAAGGGTAGCAGCTAAGAGTCAAGAACATCTTGAAAGGTCCAATCAGATTTGCACAGCAATTTGCTTTTGCTAGTTTATTACACCTTTTCCCTCAAAAGTTATGGTCTGTTTGTCTCATGATATTGTTAAATTTTAAAAGCAAATGATAAAGCAAGATTAGGTGGCATGAATCCAGGAGAGCTAATATCACTCTTCTTCTTTTAGGTTTTGATACTTGGGGCATTTAGGGGAGAGAAACTGCCTAAATGGAGTGGATATAAAAGTGGCTTCAATTCAGATATAGATTTTTTTTTGGAGATGGAGTCTCGCTCTGTGGTCCAGGCTGGAGTGCAGTGGTGTGATCTCAGCTCACTGCAACCTCTACCTTCCAGGTTCAAGCAATTCTTCTGCCTCACCCTCTTGAGTAGCTGGGATTACAAGGGCCCACCAACATACCTGGCTAGTTTTTGTATTTTTAGTAGAGATGGGGTTTCACCATGTTGACCAGGCTGGTCTCGAACTCCTGACCTCAGGTGATCTGCCCACCTTGGCCTCCCACAGGCGTGAGCCACTGCGCCTGGCCCAGATATAGATTTTTGATCAATGGGATTTTCAGGATTGCTTTGAGAAGAAACATCACAGCAAAGAGATTTAGGCATTTGTCACTTTACTTGTGGTGTGGAGAAGGGAATGGTGGGTCACTGTGTCACACACCCGTATGGCTAGCTGGGAAGAGAGGAAAGGGATCTTTGGAATCTGGACCAGTATGTGCAGCACAGGCAAAAGTGGGGCTTGGTCTGTTGCAGGAGTTGCATACATTACAAATAAGACCCTAGCCTTCAAGGTCTTTAAATTCTTCATTTTATTTCTAGGCCTTAATGCCTTTTAAATCCTGACAGGAATATTAAAAAAAAAAAAAAAAATCAAGTGCGAGGTTTTCCTTCTTCTTAACTGATGGAGACGATTGCCATTTTATGTTTAATGTTTTGATGTGTCACCAAGGAGCACTAACCTTGGAGTCAAAGGAACTTGGTCAGGCTTCTAGATTTCCCACTGATGACTGTGTGCATTTGGGCAAATTACTAAACCTTCTTATTCTTTTGTGATCTCCTTTGTTAAATGAGATGATTTCTAGAGTTTCTATTCCTGTATAGTTTATATTTTAAAAAATGATTCGAATCAGTTATTACTTCCTAATTTACAACAGGAATACATGCCCCTTGTGGAAAACTTACAGAAGACAGATAAGCAAAGAGTTGGACTTTTCTTTCATTTTAATTGGTCCGCAATTCTACATATTCTTATGCACTTCAAGTCAAAGATTGTTAGAGCAGGGAAATTCTGCAGCAGTTACCTTGTCCACTTCGATTTAACAGATGAGGAGACTGAGATGTGATTTGTCTAAAGTCACAAGGCATACATTATTGAGCACAGCGATGTGATCAGATTAGTTTTAAAATGTCTTGTCCTCTAATTGTTTGTGAATTGCTTTTAAAAAAATCTTTAAAAGTTCTCTGCAAAAGCATGGACTTAGAACCATCCTTTTTTGTACGTAGATATGCTTAATTATATTTTGAATCTCAATGAGTATTTCTATAGGATCATGTGTCCAGCTGTTGGGGTCTCCAGAAAACATTATTCATGTTTTCTGAAATCCCTGTATACCTGCCACATCCAGTGAGGCTTACTTTGTTTAATTTTGTTCACTCTAAGACTGTTTCATGAACCATTCATGGCTTCTCAGTTCTTTGGTCAGTGTGGTGGCAGTTGTGCTCTGAAATAAGGAGGTGGCTTCATTTCACTTGGCCACTGGTGTCTGCAGCAGAAACAATTTAGGGTCAGTGGTAAAACAATATCATGAAGGGAATGACCAGGCTTAAAGCATGGGGGAATAGACAGCTCTCGACCAATGATGAAGATTGGGTTGGAGATGATGTGTGGATTCAGGTTTTTTCCCTCCACAGTCACTCACATACACAGAATAAATATTGAAGCATTTTGACTTCCTTGCCATTCCAACCTGATGATTCTGCTACAGTCTTTTTGGTTTTTTTTTTTGATTTTTTTTTTGAGACGGAGTCTTGCTCTGTCACCCAGGCTGGAGTGCAGTGGCATGATCTTGGCTCACTGCAAACTCCGCCTCCTGGGTTCAAGTGATTCTCCTGCCTCAGCCTCTGGAGTGGCTGGGACTACAGGTGCCTGTCACCACGCCCGGCTAATTTTTGTATTTTAAATAGAGACGGGGTTTCACAATGTTGACCAGGATGGTCTCTATCTCTTGACCTCGTAATCCACCCGCCTCGGCCTCCCAAAGTGCTGGGATTATAGGCGTGAGCCACCGGTGCCCAGCCTCTGCTACAGTCTTAGCATGACAACAGAGCCCTAGCTAGAAGGATGCTTCTCTGTTATTCACATTCATTTCAAGTGACATTAATGTTGCCTTGGCAGTTCAAGAGACTGATGTTTACTTCATCAATTCTGAAATTTTAAACTCAAATACAAATTATTTCATTCATGAAAATATTCTATTGTCTCAGAGTTCTTAGAAATAGTTATTTTTCTCATTACATTGTTACTTTTGATAGATTCAACTTTGTTTTTCTGAAAACACAAAGGAAATAAAGATCTTCTGTTTGCTTTCTCTGACTAATATTTTGGAATAAATAATGAAATATTGAACAAAAGGAATCATTACAAACGTCCTATATATTCACACTTGTGGCTGGGTATGGTGGCTCATGCCTGTAATCCCAGGACTTTGGGAGGCTAAGGTGGGCATGTCACTTGAGGCTAGGAGTTTGAGACTAGCCTGGCCAACATGGCAAAATCCCATCTCTACTGAAAACACAAAAATTAGCTGGGTGTGGTGTTGCACACCTGTGATCCCAGCTACTTGAGAGGCTGAGGCACCAGAATCTCTTGAACCCGGGAGGCAGAGGTTGCAGTGAGCTGAGATCGTGCCACTACACTCCAGCCTGGGCGACAGAGTAAGACTCTGTCTCAAAAAAAAAAAAAAAAAAAAAAAAAGGAGTATATATTCACCCTTGTGACTACTGCAAAATAGATATTTGACAACTCTGGTTTACAACCCTTGGCCATTGTTACCCTAATTTCGTGACAGATACTCTTATTTTTATATGGAAGAAATATCAATACATTTTAGTATTTTTTCCCCCAATGGTTAATTTTTTTCTCCAAAAATAGGATATTTTAAGGGCCGAATATTATTTTTAATATTTTATTCCAATCATGGAGTATATTCTACAAAAGAGAATCTGCATAGTATAAGAATGTACTCCAGAGAAATTTCAAATAAAGATGCTATAATACCACAGTCAATATGTACCACATCTTCTATCACGTTGCTTCAATTTCAATAGAACATTTAAACACATAAATGAAAATAAAACAATTTGGCTTGCCACCTGGATATTTTGTCAACACAATGTTTGGATATTTGGATATGCTTAAATTATTATTTTTCATCAGCTGTTTGGGTATTAAATAAATACAACTTTCATGTATCACAAATCCATTGAGCTGGAAGAGAGTCTTGAATTGGGGGTCTTGTTGTAGGGCGATGGATTTTTATTGGTTTATTGTCTCTCTTTCTTTGAGGCTAATATAACATTAAATGTCTCAAAAGTCTCAACCACTCAGGAGCTATAAGAAATAAATGTTTTCAATGTTTATCTTTTTCTTTCTTCTTTATTTTGAAAACAAGAGAGTATGTACAAGTCCATTGCATTATCTAGTATCTTTTTGACTGTGGAGGCAATTCAGTAGGCCAGTGACAACAGTGGTATTTGTTTCCATTTACAAAGCAAGATAGTAACAACTAAAAGCGGGGTCTAAAGCTGGTACCTTTTTAAAAATTTCGGAAATACAAGCAAAATGTGGAGGGAATGCATTGCATTCTCCTCAAAGCTTAAGGCCAATTTAAGATAGATCTTTGGATCATGCTGTACTTTTCATGTAACTTGTTTCTATTAAAACAAAACAAAACTGATAGCAGCATGCCATTAACTAAACTAGATACTGGTTCCTCATCCACTAGTTGAAGACAAATGCAGGTTCAATAAAATATTTAGCAAGTAGCTGGGGTATAGGATGGGTCTATTTCAAGCCTATTTCCTGTTTACATAAGTATCCTAGTTTAATTCTGATTAGCATCCTGAAATCAGCCTTAATTAGTCTTCTATTTTGGCAATGTAGCTAATTTAAGACAATACACTTAGCCTATGAAATCTGAAGGAGATATTAAAAAATGAAGAAAGCTACTTCTCAGCACTGCCATTTTAGAGTGAGGGAATCTAGCCAGGGGAACATCTGTTAAGTGGTAGAATACCTTTACTGGTTCTTTTTTTAAACATCTTGTCTAGGGTGCTGCTTGAAATAAAATAATGGTGCATGTAAATTACATTTGTCAAATGAACACTGGAGAGTATATGGATTAAAATTTGAAGCCACATTAAATCGGATAAAGCTCACGAATGCCGAAAAGTTAAATTTCGTGGGGATTATTTTTGGTATGGGATCTTGGCAAAGAAAAGAGAGACTTAAGAAACAAAGCAAAACAGAAAACCAAAACAAAACAACTGAATTTTAAAAGAAACTAAACCAGAAAATATTTTGAGACCCTTAGTAAAAGGATGGAGAGCAAAGACTGAATTCTAGGGCCTGTAGCCCTGACTAGCTCTGTCTGTTAAATTTGTTACTATTTTGATTATCTTCATTACAATCAATTTAGTTATGACAGCTGTTATCTTTTGGTGATTTTGTATTGTGATAGAGTCTTATCTAGTTATTTAAGAATAAAAGCACATTTGAATTTGGTTGCATTTTGTATCTATTTAGCTGTGAAAAGCTGGGAGGGAGGCAATTAAAAGAGCAGGTACAATTATCTTTTACTTCCATTTTTTCAGGTGAAAATGACCTACCTAGTGTCATGTTGACTTTGGAGGCCACTCAATAGGCCAATGACAACAGTGGTCTTTGTTTATATTTACATAGTGAGACAGTAACAGCTAAAAGCTGGGTCTAAAGCTGGTACCTTCTTAAAATTCAGGTAATACAAGGAAAATGTGGAGGGAATGGATTACATTCTCCTCAAAGCTTACGGCCAAAAGAAAATGTGTATATTCAATATCTCTCTTCTCTTTCTTCAGTTTAGCAGAATGACAGCTTTCTTCAATGTGTCATATTCTAAGCCTCCTTCTGAAAGTAGCTCTTCTAGGCAGATTTGTGTCCATTTTCTTGTACAAATGAAAATGGATGAGACGTGGAAGAAAGATCCTCCTGAACTGAAATTTAATAATAATTAATCCATGGGTTTAACTCACAGGGTAACTATAGAGTTGTTTTTTTTTTTTTTTTTTTTTAGGTGAGAGATAATTAAATCTTGCCCCAGAATTCGTTCCCTTGAAGATATTTCCTAAGAAATGGAGCCAGATGGCTCATGTTCACTCACAAGACCACAGTAATAAGTTAATTTGGACAAATTGCCACATACACATTCAGCCATGGTGACCTTTAATTTCTAACAGCTTTAAAAGTGTCCATTAAAGCAAGATGGAAGGGAAAAGACTATAAATAGCTGACATCTATTTTCAGAGAGATTAAAGACTAGAACCTTTGCTACTTATTATATAAAATACTACTAGTAAGAAGCAGGAAGAAATAATAAAAGGCAAAGTGAAATTTTAAAACAACTATAATTAAGATATTAACCAAATTTTCTGAAGTTAGTATGGAACCTGTTTTTCAAATTCTATATAATTTATGGCAAATCTAAAATATATTCTGTGAATATAAAACATTTAAAACTACATATAACAGAAACAATCATTAAGGATTAAATATTGAAGGCAGAATCTATTGTTTTCTGGCAGTATAAAATTTTGCAAAATCAAGGAATCTAGAAAACTTTCTTTGGATATACTTTCTTTAAGGTTCATTCACTTTTCCAACACTTACTGTTACAGATTCTTGATTTTCTATAGACTTTAACGACTGTATTTATCAACTTAATTCTTCTAACAATCTTAGTTCAAGTTGATTATCTGACGTCAGTGAATAGCGCTATTGTACTTTAACTAATGGGATATGTGATTACGAGATTCTATCCACTCTTTGTAAATTGATGTTGAAAACAGAATTGGATCTTAAAATCTCTTATTCACTAATTAGCCTATCAACCTTGTCCATATAGTCGTTTTACCCATTTCTACAGGAAATTATGTCCAATAATTACGTATAGTGAACAAAAGAAAAATAGCAATGTATTTGATTGCATTAAACCATAGATTTCTGAGTGCTTTAAAAAACTTACTGAACTCTGACCATATTCCTGTGACAACCCTGAGACAGGTCAATCTTACTGTACTTGCTTAGGAGATGGTCCAAAAAACGAAATTAGGGCTATTTGGGATAAATTGTGTGATAGGTAATGATTCCAACTTTTTTTTATGAGTTTATTGAAATAAATACCACTTGAGATCAATATTCTCAGTTCATCTCCATCTAAAAGGGTGAATTTGCTACTTGCCCATGGGAAACGTTCAGTGCTAGAAAAACAAAGCTATGGCTAGGTGTTCCTGGCTTCCAGGAATCTGGAGGAAAGAGGAAACATGTTAGGTCCTGAAAATAACGTGGTCTCTCTAAACTAAGAAATGAAATATAAATCATTGAACCTTTTCAGATGACAAATTTCTCTCTGTGAGAAGATTTGATCTTCAGATGGCTTTGAGGTCCCTTCCAACTTTAACTTTTTAAGATTACATAAAAATTATTCTCATACAGAGGTGCATATATCTCTTCTGTTGCTTTGCTTACTCTTTTTCTAAGGACCAGCAATGCAGTGGAAAAAAACATACACAATGATCCTGGGGAGGATGTATAGATACACACACACACATATATGTGAGTATATATGTATATACAAATATAGACATCATATATACATATATACACATCAGCTTCTGTGTATATACACACACACCACACAGTTATATATTTGTGATTGTTTATGAACTTCAGTTAAATGAGCTCATATCATACATATTCTTTTTTCCAACTTAGTTTTATTACAATGATTTTTTTCTATTTCAGTAGTTTTTGAGGTATAAGTAGTTTTTGGTTACATGGATGAGTTCTTTATGGTGAATTCTGAGGTTTTGGTGTGCCCATCGCCCCAGCAATGTACACAGTACCCACTGTGTAGACTTTTATCCCTCAGTCCCCTCCCTACCTCCCCACCTGAGTCCCCAAAGTCCATTATATCACTCTGCATGTTTCTATGTCCTCATAGCTTAGCTCCCACTTAAGAGAGGATGCACGTATGCTATTCCGGGAGACGGTCAAGCTTTTTCTATTGTTCAGGTTTCCTAGTATGCTGTTAGCTTTTCTGACCACACTGCAGAAATGTTTGTAGTATTTCCAGACCAGAGAATATGAAGCCTCATATCTCTTCCTGGGTTATAACAGATCATTTAAAAATAGTACTTACCTAATACATATATTGAAAGAAAGAAAGAAGGAAAGAGAGCGAGGCAAGAAAGAAAGAAAAAAAAAGAAAGAAAAAAAAAGAGAGAAAGAAAGAAAAGAAGGAAAGAAATAAACAGGTAAAAATACCATCCTAACATCCTTTGGAGTAAATTAACAAATATTGGTAGCTCTGTTTTTAAACATTTAGCTTTGCATTTATCCCCATTGTTATCCTAAATCAAGTTCCTTGTGTATGTGTGTGTGCATGCACATGCATGTGTATATATATGTGTATGTTAACATATGTGTGTATATTGAAGGCATGTATTTTATGATTTTAAGGGAAATTTAAAATATAAATCTCTCCCTCTCTAGACTCTGCAACAGTATAAAACTAAAGCCTATTAGCTCAACAAACTAATTTTGGTCATCCTTCCTCTTCAAATGTTCAAGACCAGCCTGAGCAACATGGCTGAAATCCATCTCTAAAAATAAATGCAAAAAGTAGCTGGGCGTGGTGGCACACACCTGTGGTCCCAGCTACAGGGGAGGTGAGGCAGGAGAATCGTTTGAGCTCAAGAGGTGGAGGCTACAGTGAGCCATGTTCGTGCTATTGCACTCCAGCCTGGGTGACAGAGCAAGACCCAGTCTCAAAAAAAAAAAAAAAAAAAAAGAGAGAGAGAGAGAGAAAAAAAAAAAAAAAAAAAAGAAAAGAAGAAAGAGGGAGAGAGAGAGAGAGAGAGAGAACAGAAAAGAAAAAAGAAAAGAAAAGAAAGAAAGAAAAGATGCTCTCTCAGGAGGCTTTGCCCTGTGGGTGTGTGCCTCAGGGAAGTAAGGATCAGTACCATTTACCAATGAGAAAAAGACCTTCCTTCCTTGGGGTTGATCAGCTCCCCTCCAGGACTTTGTGATCTGAGGACCAGCCTAGATTTCAGTTCCCAGGTCTCCCCTTGGCTGGGAGTCACTGTGTGGGGCAGACCCTGCCCAACGGTGGCCCTGGGTTACACAGCAAGCAACTGGAATTACTCTGATTCCCTGGAAGCTGTGAAAATCATTCTCCTCAAGTGATGTGTATGCTCTCTGAGGCGTGCTTCCAGGAGGTGTGTGGGTTTACCTGGGAACAATCAGAAGCTGAGCAAGCATTTGCTGAGCCTACTGTGTGCACTGGTTCTGCCAGATGGCGTGGGGGGTGTAGGGGGGAGGTGCACAGTCCTTGGCATCAGGGCACACAGTCTAGCTGGAAAACTGAAACAGCACTCAGCGGTGTGATGTGATTTGGAAGTCAGGTTCTGAACATACAATCACTTGGTTTTTGTCTTTCTTGCTTTATATGAAAAGGAGATTGGGTAAGAAGAGTTTGAGTGTGCCTATCTGGGGTCACAGGTTTCTTATCTCCAGTCTACGAAGAGCGACTGGCAAAATGTTATATCTGGTGCTTACTGTGGAAAATCAACAAGAGCAGTTGTTAGGTGCAAATGGCTGGGGAGGCTTCTTAGAGGAAGAGCTTAACTGCATATGACATAGTATGAAATCCTCAGGGAAGAACGGGGCAAATATTCCAGTACCAGGATACTGTGTAGGTCAAAACACAAAGATGGGAATTGCCGCAAGATGTGTGGGGAATAGTGCAAAGTCCAGGATAATTGATACAGGGTGTTGAGTTGGGTTACCAAGGGCCAGAGAGGTAGGCAAGCCTGGACTAGGGTTCATCATTCCATCCTTTCGACTGATCACAGGCATGCAATGGCCGAGTGAGTGGTCAGGGGTGAGCTGGATCTGTGGCTGTGGATCAGCTTTTTTCACTGTGTAATGTTCAGGGACTGAATCTAGGATCCAGGCCAACATTATACCATGCTCTAAGCAACCAATGAAACAATTAACTGGCTCAGATATACACATATGCGCACTCACACAGGGGCACAGACCCCAAGAGGGAAATAATCCTGATATGTAATCTCAGGCCTGGGTTATGTCCTCCAACTTCAAAGGAGAATCCAATGGGGTGAAGTATTAGAAATCGGGAGTTTTCCAGAAGAAGAGTGTCAAAATATTGACTCCGGCAGAATTGTAGCCCAGAGAGAAATGCACTCCGCAAACAACAAAGCAATTTACAAAGTGGCTTGAAGTCCGTCAGGAGGGAAAGCAGAATTTGGGAGGTGAGCCAAGGAGCTTGCATTTCTGTAATGCTTGTTCTGGTGCCAGTGATAAACATTAGCGCACCCTTCAGACCTCTGCCCGCTGGAGAGGTATCTAAGTGGCTACAGTGCTCTCTAAACATAAATAATCTTCATCTTCAAATGCACAGTAGACATGTGGGAACAAGATTAGGGGAACTTTTATTTTAAGCCCTTTATGGAAACTTCCAAAGGAACAAACTTCAGCGTACCGTGGAAGTGACACCTCAAGTAGATGTCTCTGGAGACCCGGGCATATCTCTGGGCAGTTTACCAGGCTGGACTTGCTCTTTTCCCATAGTAGTGTCCTCCTCTAAACCACAGAAGAATCTTTAGAAGCAAGAGATTTCGCCCGGATTCAAAGGTGAAGAAAGGGCTGGTAGTTCAAAGGAACATAACAATGAAACGTGACAGTAACCTTCATCTGCCTCATATGTCTTCCTCAAGATGTTTTTAACTTTGGTGGAGAAAAAGGATGCAATCATCACTTGACTAATATACACGTATATGTGTATATTAGTTTTGAGACAGGGTCTCTCTCGTGCCCAGGCGAGAGTCCAGTGATGTGATCACAGCTCAGCTCACTGCAGCCTCCATTTCCCTGGCTCAAGGGATCCTCCCACATCAGCCTCCCGAGTAGCTGGGACTACAGGTGCATGCCACCACGCCCCTCTAATTTTTAGATTTTTTGATTTTTTGTAGAGATGCGGTTTCCCTACGTTGCCCAGGCTGGTCTCGAACTGAACTCAAGCAATCCGTCCACCTAGACCTCTCAAAGTGTTGGGATTACAGGCGTGAGCCACTGCATCTGGCCTGGCCAATATTTTCTTAAACTGACTTTCACTGCCTTAGTTGGTGATGGCCAATTTCTATTCAAATGGAAATATAGATATTCTCTTTAATTAGAAATATCTTTGATCTAAATGAGGAAAATATCAAAATGTGTAAAATCTGAGCCTTTCCTGGTGATATGTGTATTAAACTATGAATAGTGTTTGGATACTATTTGGCTCTTTGTTCTAATTAGATTCAGGAGGCTAAGAAGGAGAGAGCAAGGAAGGCCAAAGAAGGGGTTGAGAGAGAAGGGGAATAAATCTTGAAAACAGAGAGGGAGACAGCCAGGGGGAAAAGAAGGGGAGCAGCTGAGCTTTGCTGCAGTCACATCATTCTACACTTAAGTTACATTCTTGCATGGACTCAAGGTCTAGTTGAAAAATACTGCACTTCAATAAGGGGGCTTTGGAGGCCAAACTGTGGATTCATAATATCCCTATATGCATACTTTGATCTTCTACTCACTTGGAATAAAAGCAGATGCTTAGAAATTATCCAGAGGTGAGAAGTGCTTTCAATTAAGCATTAAGAAAAGGCCACTTAGGGAGATAATATTACGCAAATATATACTGTAAACGCTTTAGTGTGGGCAAATGGGAGGCAACATCACACATGTATACGAGTTTTCCCAGGCTAACATTTCCAACCTGATTTGGGGTACATTTTTTCCCCTCTGGTTTCCTTTTCCTCAGTTTCTGGTTTTCCATCCCCCTTACACCTTTTTTATGTATTTGGTATTCTAGATCAGGTTCAAAGGTAGACTATAAAAAGAAGATCTTAAAACTAGTATTTCAGTCCGAATGTAGCAGAGAAAACATATGAAAAGCCTTTCCTTTCCTTCTCTGCACCCTGCATCCAAGTCCTCTAAATGGCAGAGTAACACCGTAGAAACATTTTCAGGGCTTTCAACAGGGCCAAAGCATGCTGGTTGAGAATGTTGCTTTTGTGGTGACCTCCCAGTTGGAGAGGTATTCTTCCATGGAGATCCCGCTGTGCTGTTAGGACACAAGAGGCATTAACACGCTGCTCACTATCTTTCAGGGGCCAATTAGCCAGTTTGGTATATCCAGACCCTGGGGTCCTTTCATTTCCCCTCTTAGCAGCTTGCCTTTTGGTCATTTACCATGCTTCATTAAGAGGGGGGAAAACTCAGATCTGCCCATTTGGCTCACATTCAGAGCTCAGATTGAAGCTTTCTTGGGGGTGGCAAATGAAGCCATTGAAGGAAGATGTGGGGATTATCCATGGATTAGGATTATCTCATTCAGTGGTTTTCCAACTCTTTTTAACTAGGAAGGTCTCTTTTACAGGTAAAACACTCGTGCACTCCAACATAACCGTAATCACACTGCTAGTATCTGTTGAGTAAAGCAATGGTGTGCACATATGAAAGGTTGTTCATCTTGTCTTCTTAGTCCTCATTCTGTTCCTCTGCCAATTTCTCTTGGGAAGGCATCTTTCCTAGAGCATCGATACTCTGAATTTCTTGTGGTAATGAAAGTTGACAGGAGGAGTCTATATCTATTGTCTCTTGGAAACCATTCCCGACACACATAGATTGTTGAGATGTTTGGGAATAATGAATGCTAAACATCAAAGTAAAAGAAAAAAAATATCTCCCCACCATTTTTTTTTTTTTTTCCTCCTTGGAGACAGGGGCTCTCTCTGTTGCCCAGGCTGGGGTGCAGTGGCATGACCACAGCTCCCTGCAGCCTTGACCTCCCAGGCTCAATGGATCCTCCTGCCTCAGTTTCCCAAGTAGTCGGGACTACAAGTGCATGCCACCACATCTGTAATTTTTGTATTTTTTGTAGAGACAGAGTTTTGCCGTTTGCTCAGGCTGATCTTGAACTCCTGGGCTCAAGCGATTCTCCAGCGTCAGCCTGCCAAAGTGCTGGGATTACAGGTGTGAGCCATTGTGCCTGGTCTCCCCAGTAGGTTTATATAGTTGTTGCCATTGGAGAAAGCTTATATTTTCTTGCTTAGTGATGATTCAATGTGTGTGTAAATCAGAAGGAATTGAAATCAACTATGAGGGTGACCGAAGTTATGGAAAATATGACTTTAACATTTTTAGCAAGTTTTTAAAACCAGTTTAGTGAGTAGGACTGATATGGCGTGATGCTGTGTCCCAAATCTCATGTCAAATTGTAATCCTCACATGTTAGAGGAGGGACCTGGTGGGATGTGATTGGATCATGGGGGTGGATTTCACCCTTGTTGTTCTCATGATGCTGAGTGAGTTCTCATGAGATCTGGTTGTTTAAAAGTGTATAGCACTTTGGGAGGCCAAGGCAGATGGATCACTTGAGGTCAGGAGTTCAAGACCACCCTGGCCAACATGGTGAAAACCCATCTCTACTAAAAATACAAAAATTAGCTGGGCGTGGTGGTGCATGCCTCTAATCCCAGCTACTCGGGAGGCTGAGGCAGGAAAATCACTTGAACACAGGAATTGGAGGCTGCAGTGACCAGAGATCACACCATTGCCCTTCAGCCTGGGTGACAAGAGCGAGACTCTGTCTCAAAAAAAAAAAAAAAAAATGTGTAGTATTTCCCTCTTTCTCTCTCTCCTGCCACCGTGTGAAGACGTGCTTCCCCCTCACCTTCTGCCATGATTGTAAGTTTCCCGAGGCCTCCCCAGCCATGCCTCCTGTATAGCCTGTGAAACTGAGTTAATTAAACCTTTTTTCTTTATAAATGTCCGGTCTCAGGTAGTTTTGTACAGCCATGTGAGAATAAATTAATACAGAGACCTAGGGTTAGAATGTTAGAGTACAAGGAAAGGGCCTGTTAACAATAGGAACAACTATAAAGACTTGCACAATACTAACAGAACACGTTTTCTTCTTTTTTTTTTCTAAATTATGGTCTGTATTTGTTGTTTCTCTTTGTCACTGTTGTACTAAAAATTGTCATCAGTATTTGGGTTCCACTTTCTTTCAAGAGATAACTTTGTTTTCCTTATCATCAAGAAAATTGAGGTCATCAGTTGTGAACAACATCAGGTTACTAGCAACATCTGCATTCTAAGGACCAAAAGAGCTGCTCTCTGTCTTTCCATATATTCTTGGACAATCTCATTCTCTTCCTATTTGTTGATGACTCCATAATTGGTATCTCTTGACTGGCCCTCTCTCTTAAGTTTAGACTCATATATGCACCTGCCCTGGGGTTGTGTGCCTGTGGAAGTCACAGGCACCTCATACCCACTATTTCCTCTGTAACCTGCTCCTCTTAGGAAATTCCTCATCTGGGGGAACCACCATTCCTTCAAGCACCCAGGGTAGGAACCTGGTGTGAAGCTTGACTTCTCCCTTTCCTGTGCTTCACACACTCAACTAATCTCTAGACACTAATTATTTTACTTTCTAAATATTTTTCAAACCTATTCCCTACTCTTTAGCTATACTTCCTTCAGGCTATCATAATCTTTCTCTTAGATACTTACAGTGACTTTTAAGGACCCTCCATTGCCTAAAAATCAGATCTCTGCCTCTCAGTATGATATTTAAGATTTTTCATGATCTTTCCTTTCCATTTTTTTCTTTATTTTGAGACAGGATCTCACTCTGTTGTTCGGGCTGGAGTGCACTGGTGCAATCATAGTTCACCGCAGCCTCGAACTCTGGGGCTCAAGTGATCCTCTCTTTTCAACCTCCAGAGTGGCTGGGACTACAGGCATGCAGCATTATGCCTGGCTACCTTTTTAATTGTTTTATAGAGATGGGGTCTTGTTATGTTGCCCAGGCTGGTCTCGAACTCCTGGCCTAAAGTGATCCTCCCACTTCAGCCTCCCAGAGTGCTGGGATTACAGGCATGAGCCACCACTCTTGGTCTCCTTTCCACCTTTATCTGCCACTTTCCTCCTCCCACTTTACCAAATTGCACACACCAAGAGATTGCTTTTATTCCTTCCACTTAAAAATCTCCTCCCTACATTTCTTCATCTCATTGACTCTCACCCACCTTCCCTGAATCTCAGGGCCAAGTTAAACATGCCACTCTTCTGTGATCCTATTATAGTTTTGGGCATATTTGTTTCTTATCAGCTGTATGTTATAGTGTATTGTAATTATCTGTTAATTCATATTCCCTCTCACACCTCTTCCCTCACTTTGACCATTCCAGGCAAGAAGGAAGACGGTTGCTTATACTATGCCAACATTTTGTTGTTCTTGTTTTTGTTTCTAGAACAAATGCTGGAAATTCTTTGACATAACTTCCTTCAAGAGTTGAGCTTTATTTTTTCCACCCCTTATGTTAAGGCAGGAGTATCACTTGCTTATAACCAATAGAATGTAGCTGTGTGATGTCTAAGGTTAGGCCGAAGAAGTGATGCCACTTTTTCTTGTTCCCTGGGACATTTGTTTTGGGGGCCCATTCTAAGAGGTCTGACTGCCCTGAGGTGGCCACACTGTGAGGAAGCCCAGGCTATAGGAAGAGGCCAGGTGTAGGTGCTCCACTGAGGCCCCACTGAGGTGTCTGCATCAACCAGCAGGCACTAAAGACACCTCTATGTGATGCTGGCCTCTAGCTGTCTTGCAACCCTAGCCTTTGAAACTCTCCCGGCCAATATCCCGGACATTGTAGCAGAGGCACTCTGTGCCCATCCCAATTCTGACCCACAGAAGCTGTGAGCACAGTAAGTGGTTGTTTTTACACCACTAAGTTTTGAGGTGGTTTTGCAGCAATAGTAAACAATGCACAGCCGCAGCAGAAATCTGCTCGTTAACCCTTTATTGGCTCTTCCTCTCACCCTCTCATTCTTCCTTGTGCCTCCTGGGAGCACATTCTAAATGAACTACCTCCATCTGAATCTTTGTCTCAGGGACTTTTCTTTAGGGAAACCATGTTAAGATACTGTACCACTCCTATCATCAGAAATTGTTTAGGTAAATGCCAACTTTTTTCTTTTTTATTTATTTTTTATTTTTATTTTTATTTTTTGATAGCTCACTCTGTCACCGAGGCTGGAGTGCAGTGGCATGATCTCAACTCACTACAACCTTGGCTCCCTGGGTTCAAGCGATTCTCTTGCCTCAGCCTCCCAGGGAGCTGGGATTACAGGTGCCTGCCACCATGCCCAGCTAATTTTTTGTATTTTTAGTAGAAATGGGGTTGCACCATGTTGGCCAGGCTGGTCTTGAACTCCTGACCTCAACCGATCCACCCGCCTTGACCCCTCAAAGTGCTGGGATTACAGGTGTTAGACACCGTGCCCAGGCACAAACTATTAAGTGTGCTTTAAACAAGAACACTTTAAACAAGCTGAAGAAAAGGATACAACTTGAACCAGGGTGTTGGTCCTGAGACAACATAATATTACAGAAGGCAATGGGGCCGACTTACAGAGTCCAGCAACACTTCCACCTAGAACTGAGAAGATTTTTAGAGGCTGTTTGCAATAATGGTGAATTAAAGGCAGGAAGGAATTGAATTAAATACACATTTTTATTTATGGAATATTTTTCATTTGGAGGAAAATAACTTTGATTTTAAAAGTCAGAAAGCATGTCTTTTAAATGTCTTACACTTCTTTTATTTTATAAGATTGCCAGGTAACTGTTCAGGAGAGATTGATTTGACCAAAAGAAAATTAGGCATTAAGGTGTCAATGATGATAGCATTAGTGTAATGGTAAGTTATTAATGTTCCAGCTTAGAGACTGTTATTCTTTTTTCTGGTAGATTCACTCATGTGGCAGTCTCACGGGGAGAGAGAGAGAGAAAGAGGGAGAGAGAGAGAGAGAGAGAGAGAGAGAGTGAGATCATCTGAAATAGAAGAATTTGATGCTCAGAAAGCATTTGAAAATGACGAGTTCACAGCAATTTATATCAATGCAGTTTCTCATCAGGTTCATAATAAAGATATCTACAAAGGTATAGTAAGAAAAATGCTTTTTCTTTTTCTTTTTCTTTTACCGTGACCACATTCCATCACCTGACACCCACTTGCATGGCATTGCTTCACTAATGTCTTTATCACATTTATCTAAGTTCCTATTTAAATATCTGGAGATAGTCTACAGAGTAGGGCTGTCACCCAGGATCTAGCAGAGGGTCTGAGACATATTTCTAATATTTGTTGAATGAATAAAGCAGTATCACGAGGCCAATGCACCCCATCATTGAGATCATAAATACTGTTCATTCTTGTTTTGTTGTCGGCAGAATGCCCCACCTAGAAGTGACCCTGGATTGCAAAACTGTAATGAGCAAAACCCAGACTGAGTGTCTCTCTTAAATACAGGCAGAAACAGACTCCTCTGTTAACAAGAATGCCATCCTGTGCCCTCAACCACATTGTAAGGAGCTTCACCTATTGCCCAGAAAGAAATAAGTTGCTTTTTATAAGTATTTAATGCATGGCCACTGAAAATATTAGAGACAAAAGACAAAAATATTGCTGAAATGATAGCAAGAATTCATTGTTTGGTTGGATGCCAAGTAAAAGTCAGTTCCAGTTGTTCCATTAGCAGCGAAAACTTCAGACACTGCCAGACATTACTATCTGCTTGTGCAATTTGGCACAGTTGTTACTAGGTCAGAAGTACAATTGCAAAACTGGTACAGCCAACACTTTGCCAAGCAGTATCAACTATAGAAGACATAATGCCTTTCAAAGAGCAGCATGCTATATCCAATTACAGTAGTTGTTAACAATTATTTAGGACTTCCAATGTACCAGGCAGCAATCTAAGTGCTTTATTTTTAGTGACTCATTTAATTCTTGCAACATCCTCATGAGGCAGATGTATTCATATCATTTCCATTTTACAGGTGAAGACACTGAGGCACAGAGAGGTTCAGTATCCTGCCCGTAATTCCCTACATTCTAAGCACAGAACGGGGATCCAAATCCCACAGGTTTATCTCCAAGATCCATGCTTTCAATTGTCACATGATACTGTTTCCCATAACCACTATGCTTAATTGTCCTAACACCCTGCAAATGCCTATCTTTGAAGATACGTGGAAAATATGATCGAACAAGTGCAAAAAATAGAACTGCTTTATCTTCCAGGCTGATTGTCATAGACTTGAGGCTCACCATCGTGCTACAAGAATTTCCTAACCAAACCATGTGATATTTTACTAATAGTATAGCTGACCCCATAGTACTACCCATGACTGCTCAAAGTTAGAAGCATTTTCAGTTCTATATTCATTTTAATGGGATGTTGTTTATAGCGAGTCTAATAAATAACATGTAAATGATTAGCTGTAGTTTTACGGTTGCTTGAAACCATGCATCAGCTCTCTATAATCTTTAGTTACAAAACAAAGCACAAGTCGTTTGGAACTGAAGCTCCAGGAAAGCAGGGACCTGGTTAGTCTCGGTCCGCGGTGTACAGAGAAGCTGCCCAGTTGGTAAATGAACCACCTCCTTGTGACGTTGTCCAGCACTCCTTTGCTCCTGTTTCTTTGCTCCCCATCTCTTCCCAGCCCCTTTCTCTATACCATTGACATCATATTTAATTGATAACACACTCTCTTATATCCACAATTTTTGCAGCAGCTTCTGCACCTGCTGGTCCTATTGGAGACTTGGCTTTTCCCTTAGCACACCTCTTTCCCTGAAGCCTCATTTTGCTTCCATATTCTGTTAGGTTAGTTGCAGGAAGGAAAATTCTCTGACTCTGAGCTGTTTCCCAATCTTTATTCTCCCAACTCTTTTGAAGCGAGGCCATCAAGTTCATGTCAATCCAAGCCCCAGTTACTCCCCCTTATTTATTAAAGATTCTAGCCCTTTGTTCATATACTTCCCTTTAACTCCAACCTTGACAGCCTCACCACGGGAGGCAACGTCTCTGCAGACACCCCCTACATGGTGCAACCCTCCAATTCCAACACCATCACTGAGCAGCAGTCTGGATCTTTTTCTCCCTTGGGGTGCTTCCTTCAGAAGTCCTCAACCCTGAAAACTCATTCTGATCTCATCCTTCCTTCCCGTGTCTCCCTCTCCACAGCTGGGTGGAGCCAGTCTTTTACTCTTGAACATGCACTCTCCATTCCCAATATCTTCTCAATATCTTCTACCAGGAAAACCTCCACACAGAATTAAAGCTGCAATTCACCCTTTTTTCCCCCTTCCTGGGATGACTAATTACCACTGTAGAAACTCCCACAGCTTTGCAGATAGGAACCATTACTAATTGGAGCTTCCTAACCTCAGAGGGGCTATTTTACTCATTCTTAGACTCCTCTCTTTCCATTCCTCAGTGATGCCTCTAAACTTTTCCCATTCATCTCAAACCCTGACTCATTTTTTTTTTTTTCCTTTGAGACAAAGTCTTGCTCTTGTTGCCCAGGCTGGAGTGCAATGGCACGATCTCGGCTCACTGCAACCTCTGTCTCCTGGGTTCAAGCGACTCTCCTGCCTCAGCCTCCTGAGTAGCTGAGATTACAGGCGACTGCCACCACGCCTGGCTGATTTATTTTTTATTTGTTTTGTATTTTTAGTAGAGACGGGGTTTCACCATGTTGACCAGGCTGGTCTCGAACTCCTGACCTAAGGTGATCCACCCGCCTCAGCCTCCCAAAATGCTGGGATTACAGGTGTGAACCACCACGTCCAGCCACCCTGACTCATTTTCAGCAGACTGTATTGTCTCCATTGCATTAAGAGAGTTGAGACTTGGTATCCTCCATCTCAGCTTCCAGGCACTCCTTGTCTCCACTGCCACCATGATCCCATTTCCATCAGTCTCAGGGTGGTTGCTCCTCCTAGCTAAGACTCCCTTCACCTATGCCTTTCACCCAGTCTTCTGAATTAGTGATTCAACAATTTTCTTATTCCTTTCTCAGAGTTCCAACCTATTTCTTCCTTTCTCTTTCTCTGTCTTTCTGTTTTCTCTTTTATAGCAATGTCCCCTCTGCCTAAATACATGCCTCAGTCTCTTCCATCCTGACTGAGAAACAACCCAAACCAAAATCCCAAGAACAACAATGAACAGAAAACCACAACATACCATAAACCCATCCTTTCCCATCCTCAATTATCCCCATTGATCCTTCTTTTTCCTTTTCAGGAGAATGTCTCCATGTGACAAGTCTCCACCCAGGTTACCACTTCCTTCACACACTTGCCCATATCTCGTCTTTTCAACCTGTCATCCACTCCTCCTGAAATGCTTTTGCCTGCCAGAACCCTCCAGGATGGCTTGGGGTCGGGGGGTGGTGGGCCTCTCCCTTGAAGTGCTTTGGGATATTGTGGCCACTTCCACCACTGAAGTCCCCTTGCTCTATTCCATTACTGGACAATGAGACCCTTCAGGGCATGGAATGGATCATGATCATTTTTGTGTCCCCATTGCCTGGCACAATCCCTGGCACATGGAATAAGATCAATGCATGCTTGTTAAATAACTATTTCCTTGTAAAATTCTACCAAATGACTCTCCATTCATATTGCCTCTTTATTGTTTTCATATAATTTGATTACTTTTTAACCAACATATTGCTGCTCCCTGATAGAACAATATTGTCCCCATCTGCTCCACTAAGCTTCTGCAAAGACCTTGGAGAGTTCCCTATAGTTCAAAGAGATCTCCTGGTTGAGGTCAGCTGGCCCACACAATATCATTTCTTCACTCCCATGCTGTTCTTCTATGACTTCTAGACTTCTGGATGTCCTAGACTGATAAAATTTCCATACTCTTATAGGCACAGGATTAGGTGGGTAATTTTTGTTATGGTAATTTTGGGGATGATGTGGATTAAAGCAAGTAAAGTCATCACCCCAAACAAGCTTCTACTATCACCATAGTTTCATAAGACTGAGGATATTTTAATAATACCAAAGCAAGAAGGACAGAATAATGATAAGGCTTTAAGTTGGATAAAGTTAATACTCTAAGAAAATTCAGTGCATTGCTGTGTAAGTCTGCTGGGGCTCCCATAACAGAATGCCAGGATAGAAGAGACTTAAGCATGTATTTAAGCAGAGGGGCAGTTGCTGTAAATGAGAAAAAAAGAAAAAGAGAAAGAGAGAAAGCAAGAAAAAATAAAGTACTTACTGTAGTCCACATCATCCCGAACAAGCTTCTATTATCACCATAATTTCATAAGAGTGAGGATATTTTAATAATACAAAAGCAAGAAGGATAGAATAATGGATAAGGCTTTAAGTTGAATACATTTAATACTAAAAGAAAATTCAGTGCATTGCTGTGTAAGTCTACTGGGGCTGTCATAACAGAATGCCATAGATTCAGTGTTTTTTTTTTCACAGTGCTGGACCTGAAAGTCCAAGATCAAGGTATCCTGAAGGTTGGTATCTGGTGAGGCCTCTCTCCCTGGATTATAGATGGCCACCTTCTTGTCTTATCACATGGCCTTTCCTTTGTATGTGCACTCTCCTACTGGCTCTTTCTCTTCTTGTGAGGACACTATTCCTATTGGCTTAGGGCCCCACCCTTATGACCTCATTTAACCTCACTTACTTCCTTATACCTTCCACTTATCCCAATTATCTCTTAACACAGTAACATTGGGGTTAGAGCTTTAACATATGAACTGCAGGCTGAGGGGGCAGGGTGGGAAATCACAATTCAGTCCATAACAATTGCCCTTGTTTTTCTCATTTTGCTGCTGATTATTGCAATTTCTTACTGGATTGATACCAATTTGGTATCAATTTGGGATTTGGGAAATATAGTCCTTATCATTGTATGTGCCATATATAAAGTCTCTAAAAATTATGTAATTTTATTTATAATTTTAATTTTTATTCTGGCAACAGTTTTCCATCTCTTTTACGTGACAAAACGCATTGAGGCGAGGTTCTTGGATACAGGACCTTTTGGATAAATGTATCCATCTATTCAAAAATATTCATTGAGCACCTAACTATGTGAGTAAAATACAATTGAATCTTGTTGGCTGTGATGTCATGGAAATAAAAATAACTGAGCTCAAAATCATGAGATCTAAATTTTAGTCACCTCTCTGAACCAAAGTTTCTTCATCTTTAAAATGGGGGATAATCCCATATTTCCCTAATCTGTTTGAAAGTATTCCATGAGGGTGATTTATGTTTAAGCACTATACAAATACAAGCTATAATAATAATTATTAGAGACAACATAGTTGGGTTCAAAGTATTGAAAGATGGATGAATTAGATGAAAAAAATTCTTAATAATATACAATTCATTTTTATAAAGTTACATAAGGGCTATGGGACGGTTCCTGATAACAGCAAAGCATTTTACTAAGCTTTAGTGATATTCTTTTAGACAGGACAGATGCTGCAACATTGAATAAAGTCATATTTTTGCTGAGCAAATGACCTTTAAGACGGTTGATTATTGACTGGATATGGATGTGTGCCTGGAGAAAATTCTCTAATTTTGTCATTGAACTTGTCCTAAGTAACATTTTGATTAAATTGAATAAAAGTCCTTGATTAAAAGTCCCAAGTGACATGCTTATAAAGTCTATGGGCATCACGAAACTAAAACAAAGAGCAAATATGTGAAGAGAGAAGGACTCAGAATTATCTCAGTAGTCTCCAGTGATGGGTAAGGACAGGAGTATGTAAAATGAACGGCATTAGATATAACTGGGACAAAGGGCAACTCACGTTTAGGCTTTAGAAAGCCTCCAAACCCTGCTGCACAACAGGGAAAGTCTAAGAACTCTTGTGCATTGTTAAGAAGCTTAATATGAACCATCATGTGGCATAGGTGATGATAAAAAGACAACAGATATGTTGCCATTATAGACTGTTAATATGGTCATATGATTTAGAATAAGGGAGAAAAAATCTTACTGTATTCTACCTTGCTCAGAGCAGATGTATAGTATCTTATTTACTAAGGGCTATTAAAACACTAGAAAGTATATAGAAGAGACTGTTTAGAAATGTTTCTCGGTAAGAAAATGTTGCAATAATGGATATATAACCTGGAGTTTAAGAGGATATCTCTCCTGCTTGCTTTCAAATATTTGAAAGATCACCATGTAGAAAAATGAGCAAAAGATTTACGTGATGCTCCAAAGAACTGTTCCATTACATGAGCCCTCTTAAGGTCTCTGACCAAACAGTAATGGCATAGGAAAGGGAGTAAGAAGAGTGTCTTGACCTATAGCCACATGCCTATTAAATTGGCTCAGAACTTATTTATAGAAAACATTAAGTTTGATCAAATCCCCAAACCAGAAAGCTAATCCTACCCATCTGTGTTCACTGTTAAAGTATCATGCATACCTTAAAATACATTATAATGAAGTTAGAAGAGGTTCACAGACAGTAATCCAGTGGATTAAGGGAAGTGGGAAGCCATCGTACGATCAAGTCCCCAAAACTTGCAATATCATAAACAGAATTTGAGTTAACTCTTAGACTGGTGTAAGAACTAAAGTAGAGCCATTAATATCAAGCAAGAAAGCTCATATGGAATTCATTAGCATAAGAAGTGAAATCAGTTAAAAATAAGAATAGTCATGCAAATCTTTTAGATAAATTAATAGTCATAGATCTAAAATGGGATTTGGAGGAAGAAGCTGTTCTTGGTAATTTTCTTTGCTTCTTGCACAGATGTCAGAGAGTAACAGTGTCTTTTTTAAAATTGTCATTGGATGTCCTCGTTCATTGTGAGAGGACTTGCTTTAACATGGCTTCTTGTGTAAGTGGTGGTTCTCCTCTAGAAAAACACATATTGTGTGTGTGTGTGTGTGTGATTGTATGTGTGGTGTTTAGATATGTGCATAGGTGTACGCACATGGACATATGACACAGCTATCAAAAATGTGGAATATTTACAATTGATTTTATTCCTTTTTCTGTTTCCTTACCACATCATACTAAACTGAACAGACTTAGTAAATCACCTCACCTGTGTTAACTAAAAGTAGCAACTGAATGCAAACATCTTAATCTCAGCAAGTCGTGGAGCCTACTTTCCCCAGGCTGCACATTCTGTGATGGCTGGAGAGTGGGCTTAGGAAGAGGAGGAATTCAGTTAGTCTGAGTCCATGCCATATGCTAATTTCATTTGCCCCTCTTTTTTAATAACCTTCATGTATTAGTAAATTAGAGTCTGGGGAAAAAAACACAAAGGCAGCAAATGCTTAGGAGTAACAAAAACACTGTTAAGTTATAACATCTGGACTTCATCACCACAGCCCTGACGTCAGGATGCAGCCCAGATGTTAACTAGAGTAACCATCTAACGTTTGGGTGAATGTGGTCTCTTTTAATTGGCAAAATCGTTTTTGCAAAAATCCTTGAAGACATAACAGCTTAGGGATATAAGTAGTCTACCAAATATTTAGGAGACCAGCCTTAGGGTTATAGGTGTATTCATCTTCTCAGAATGTTGTGGTCATCTCCTTGGAAATCCTTCTCCCTCCTTTCCCCCAACCCAACCCGACCCCCTAAATAAAATTAGAAAAAATAAGAATAAAGTAAAGAATAAAAAGCACTTGAAAAGAATAGCAACAGGGAAAATCATGACTATAGAAATGAGACGTAACTAGTCTTGAGCTTTAAGAGATGTAGGGACACAGGCCAGAACACGCCTCCTACCCATTCAGGGGCCAGCTGTCTTTCCCAGTTGTAGCCTGCAAGGATGAACTTCCGGGTTTCTGTTTTCTATGTATACCCTTTCACATCTTCTAGACAGTTGAAGAACAAGAGAAAATTGATTAGAATGCAGATAGAAACAAACTATAACCTATATCTTTCTTCCCACTTTTGATCATTATATTGCATGAATGCAGTTGATGCCATCTAGATCTTCCACAGTTGCATAACTAACCAAGCTAATGCCACAGGGCTTATCTTTGATGACTGAAATAAAAAGGAACCAAGTTTCATTATCTCTATCCTAACCCACCCCCATCCCCAGTTGTCAGATATTATTGGAAACTACTGACTAGAGAATGATAGAAAGATCCAAATGACAGTTAAAAAAAGGATATCTGAGAGTAGGGAAAGGGTATAGATTTCTGATGTACTCAGTAGATAAAAGTTCTATGCATAGTATATGTTCCATGTGTTGGTGTGTGATATGATTAAAAATCATTTAGCATTTAACAAAAGATTTAGTTTATTTAACAAATACTCAGAAGGCACAATAGTGATGGTTAAGGGCACTGATCCTGGAACCCAGGGATCTGGATTTTAATTCTGACTCCTTGAGTTACTATATGATCTTGGAAGAATTATTTAAAGCACTTTTTTTTTTTTTGAGAAGGAGTCCCACTCTGTTGCCCAGGCTGGAGTCCAGTGGTGCAATCTTGGCTCACTGTAATTTCTGCCTCCTGGGTTTAAGCGATTTTCCTGTCTCAGCCTCCCCGGTAGCTGGGATTACAGGTGCATGCCACCACGCCCAGCTTTTTTTTTTTTTTTTTTTTTCAAGTAGAGATGGGTTTTTGCCATGTTTGCCAGGTTGGTCTCAAACTCCTGACCTCAATTGATCTGCCCACCTAGGCCTCCCAAAGTGCTGGGATTACAGGCATGAGCCTCTGTGCCATGCCTAAAGTACTCTTAAGTGTCAATTTTGTTAATTATCAAATGGGGATAGTAAGACCTATACCTCATTGCAATTTGTACAAAACAGTAATAAATGTATAAAAGCCTATAGCAGTGCTGCTATATAAGAAGGAACTTCATCAATGACATTGTTGTCATTTAAAAGGCAGGGATAAGTCCTGCCCATCTCTGTATCCTCATATCCACTGACTTAAGTACTCAGCAAATAGTTTTTGAATATATGAATGAATGAAATGAATGGAATGAAAGAAAAAAGAGTAAATGAACAGATGTGAGGGTTGAAAACAACAGCTTTCTACTTTAGCCAAGCAAGATGACTCTGGATTTCCTGACCTTGCATGGCCAGCTTTCACTGTCTCTGCACCCTGCCCTGGGATTCATGCTGTTCCCTCTGAATTTATTGACCCAATCTCATCCCACCTCTGTCATGATCACTTTCCATCCAATACCAGTATAGCTTCTTTGTAATGCCCACAGCAGTTACTATCCATGGTCGTCTTTGCAGCAATTGGCAGAGTGCCTAACATATAAGAAGTACTCACTTAATATTTGTTAAATGAAAGAATATTTCCCATTGCCCTTTTTATTGTTTAATGTTTAATGTACCTGTCTTGAAAGCAGGGTCTGTATGCTGTATCATTCTGCTGCAACACAGCATAGTTATGAACAAATATCTAGGCACATAGCATATTTGGGTTTGAAGAAAATGTAGGGATAACATAATTTAACCCCATCTCTACAGATGAGGAACAAAAAGATGATGTAGATTATTACTGACTTCCCCAAGGTCTCAAAAGTTAGTTGAGATCCAGGCTAAGGTTTACAAGGTAGACTTCTGTACTCATGATTTTCAACTGAATGAATGAAATAAATATATGGTCAAAAAACCTAAAGGAGGTTTATAAGTTATTAAATGTACAGTACTTGTTACTATGTAACTCAAGCTTTCAGACTTTCTAGGAACTCAAACAAGGTCTTACATAGACTAAATTATTGCAAGAACAATTACTTCGCTTGTTGCTGATTTTTAAAATGGTTGAACTAGTTATTGACCCAGCCATCCCATTACTGGGTATATACCCAAAGGATTATAAATCATTCTACTATAAAGACATATGTACACATATGTTTATTGCAACACTATTTACAATAGTAAAGACTTGGAACCAACCCAAATGCCTATCAGTGATAGACTGGATAAAGAAAATGTGGCACATATACACCACGGAATACTATGCAGCCATAGAAAGGAATGAGTTCATGTCCTTTGCAGGGACAACTAACACAGCAACAGAAAACCAGACACTGCATGTTCTCACTCATAAGTGGGAGTTGAACAATGAGAACGCATGGACACAGGGAGGGGAACATCACACACTGAGGCCTGTTGGGGGTGGGGGACAAGGGAAGGGAGAGCAATAGGACGAATACCTAATGCATGCAGATCTTAAACCCTAGATGATGGGTTGATGGGTACAGCAAACCACCATGGTACATGTATACCTAGGTAACAAATCTGTACACTCTGCACATGTGTCCCAGAACTTAAAGCAAAGAAAATTTAAAAAAAAGGCAGAGGCAGGATCTTGGGAGACAGGCAGAACTGCCTTGGAGTAATTGTAACTACCAGTACATACTGTTAGTGTGCAGAGTGAAGGCTATTTTTTATATGCATTTTTCAGCCTCTGACCCTCTTTTTTATTTGCAATCTGTGCACTGTCTTGTTTTTATTGGAAGATATGATCAAGACCAAGTTCCACCCTAAACTTCTGTAGCACTGCAATCAGGATGCCACGAATAGTTGTCCATGGTGGTCATGACTTGTGTCACAAAATCATGTTCTTTACTAGAATTTCACAAAGTTCCCAGGACTACATATGCTTATCATTAAAAAAATAAAGCATTTGAAACCAACCTGGGCAACATAATGAGACCCTGTCTCTACAAAAGAGTTAAAAAATTAGCTGAGCAAGGTGGCGCATATCTGTAGTCCTAGCTACTCAGGAGGCTGATTTAGCTGGATCACTTGAGCCCTGAAGTTCAAGACTGCAGTGAGTCATGATCATACCACTGCACTGTAGCCTGGGTGACAGAGCAATACCCTGTCTCAGAAAAACAAAAAACAAAAACAAAAACAAACTCCAACAATTCTGACATGTGCATTGAACAAGTGAATAGCACTATAGCTGTTGGTAGAGATGATCTTGACTAGTAAAATCTATTTTATATATGTCAGTCATCATGACAATGTATATGCTGATTAAAATGCAGATTCTCAAATAATAAAATGTTTGCTGTATTCAACATTAAAAATTATTTAGTGGAATTTCCTGATTACATCAGAAGTGCTGACTCTACTCAGAATATGATGTTGGCTTTGTTTATGTCAACTACGGAAAAGAAAAAAAAAAAAAACCATAAACACAATAAAGGCTGTGGGAAAGCAGCATGCTTAAGGTAGAATGTTCTAATCCTAACCAGCTGTCCTTGCTGGAGTGCATGGGAACTTAATAGCAGTCTCTCTCTCTCTCATAATGTCTTTAGTCAGGAGCAAGCTTTGTATGCATTTTACCAAAGCAATGAAAAAGCTGTTTTCTAGCTACAAAAGTGCCTAGGAAAATACAAGCGGGAAGTCATCAAAAGCCAACTTGAAATAAAATGCATGTAAGTACCAACAGCAGACCTCTCCAAGGCTATAAAGTGGCAAGGAGCCACAATTAAGTAACTACTTAAACACAGCAAGTTTCAATTCTTATAGTGTTTTAGAGTGGCTGCTATCTCAACTTGAATCACCCAGCAAATCACAAGTGCAAGGGTGAGAGAAACAAAACATTCCAGTCCCTGAAGATTAACAGTCTAAGCGTCACACTCGGAACTCTTCAGATCTTTCAAATACCCTCTCCTTCACATTCTTCCTTAGGGACTGACAAATTATAAATCCTCGACTTCACTAAGGAAACTGCAGCTTTAGGGAACATCACACACTGAGGCCTGTTGGGGGTGGGGGACAAGGGAAGGGAGAGCAATAGGACGAATACCTAATGCATGCAGATCTTAAACCCTAGATGATGGGTTGATGGGTACAGCAAACCACCATGGTACATGTATACCTAGGTAACAAATCTGTACACTCTGCACATGTGTCCCAGAACTTAAAGCAAAGAAAATTTAAAAAAAAGGCAGAGGCAGGATCTTGGGAGACAGGCAGAACTGCCTTGGAGTAATTGTAACTACCAGTACATACTGTTAGTATGCAGAGTGAAGGCTATTTTTTATATGCATTTTTCAGCCTCTGACCCTCTTTTTTATTTGCAATCTGTGCACTGTCTTGTTTTTATTGGAAGATATGATCAAGACCAAGTTCCACCCTAAACTTCTGTAGCACTGCAATCAGGATGCCACGAATAGTTGTCCATGGTGGTCATGACTTGTGTCACAAAATCATGTTCTTTACTAGAATTTCACAAAGTTCCCAGGACTACATATGCTTATCATTAAAAAAATAAAGCATTTGAAACCAACCTGGGCAACATAATGAGACCCTGTCTCTACAAAAGAGTTAAAAAATTAGCTGAGCAAGGTGGCGCATATCTGTAGTCCTAGCTACTCAGGAGGCTGATTTAGCTGGATCACTTGAGCCCTGAAGTTCAAGACTGCAGTGAGTCATGATCATACCACTGCACTGTAGCCTGGGTGACAGAGCAATACCCTGTCTCAGAAAAACAAAAAACAAAAACAAAAACAAACTCCAACAATTCTGACATGTGCATTGAACAAGTGAATAGCACTATAGCTGTTGGTAGAGATGATCTTGACTAGTAAAATCTATTTTATATATGTCAGTCATCATGACAATGTATATGCTGATTAAAATGCAGATTCTCAAATAATAAAATGTTTGCTGTATTCAACATTAAAAATTATTTAGTGGAATTTCCTGATTACATCAGAAGTGCTGACTCTACTCAGAATATGATGTTGGCTTTGTTTATGTCAACTACGGAAAAGAAAAAAAAAAAAAACCATAAACACAATAAAGGCTGTGGGAAAGCAGCATGCTTAAGGTAGAATGTTCTAATCCTAACCAGCTGTCCTTGCTGGAGTGCATGGGAACTTAATAGCAGTCTCTCTCTCTCTCATAATGTCTTTAGTCAGGAGCAAGCTTTGTATGCATTTTACCAAAGCAATGAAAAAGCTGTTTTCTAGCTACAGAAGTGCCTAGGAAAATACAAGCGGGAAGTCATCAAAAGCCAACTTGAAATAAAATGCATGTAAGTACCAACAGCAGACCTCTCCAAGGCTATAAAGTGGCAAGGAGCCACAATTAAGTAACTACTTAAACACAGCAAGTTTCAATTCTTATAGTGTTTTAGAGTGGCTGCTATCTCAACTTGAATCACCCAGCAAATCACAAGTGCAAGGGTGAGAGAAACAAAACATTCCAGTCCCTGAAGATTAACAGTCTAAGCGTCACACTCGGAACTCTTCAGATCTTTCAAATACCCTCTCCTTCACATTCTTCCTTAGGGACTGACAAATTATAAATCCTCGACTTCACTAAGGAAACTGCAGCTTTACTCTGAATCTGTTGAAGAAATAGATCAACAGAATACAGAGAAGTACAGGAAAGTAATCATATTTTTACTATTTGTTTAAGAATAGGCTCTTAAAAACATAGGAAGATAGGAGAGAATTTAGATTTTTGTTTCTAAAAATAGTTACCCATATATATCCTCATTAACTTATAATATCTGCTTCCTGATTTTCACTTAAGCCCTGTAAGGTTACAAGAACACAATGGACTTTAGATTTGGGGGAATTAAGCTCACATCCAAATTTAAGTATTTATTAGTTATTTGACTTTTGACCAGTTCCCTATTATTTTGAGCTTCAGTTTTCTCTTTTGTGAAAGGGGAAGATGAAATCTGCTGTAAGTTGGTTGTTGTAGCACTGAAAGGTGTCAATGGCCTATGTACCCTGTGGAAACATAGTATGTCCTCCATGAAAAATTAGTTTCTATCTCTTTCTATTTCATTTCCTGTTTGTACAGGGGTCTGTTATTTCTCTTATGGGTGGGAGACTGTCTAGAGCTAGACTCTAGAATACTCAATTACATTTTCAAGTAAGAAAACAGAGAGAAAATTACGCCGGGCACAGTGACTCACGCCTGTAATCTCAGCACTTTGTGAGTGGCAGGCGGATCACGACGTCAGGAGATCGAGACTATCCTGGCTAACATGGTGAAACCCCATCTCTATACTAAAAACTATAAAAAATTAGCCGGGCGTGGTGTTGGGTGCCTGTAGTCCCAGCTACTTGGGAGGCTGAGGCAGGAGAATGGCGTGAACCCGGGAGGTGGAGCTTACAGTGAGCCAAGATCGCACCACTGCACTCCAGCCAGGGTGACAGAGCGGGACTCCTTCTCAAAAAAAAAAAAAAAAAAAAGCCAGAGAGAAAATCAAAAGATTAAAAACTACAATTATGAAATACCCACTCCATCACTCCAGTGGCACCTGACATGAAAAATAAATACAAAAGAACTTGGCCACCCCAAGGCCATCCAATACAATAAATTATAAATGCAAAATTGCCCACAGACTATCCAGTGCTGTGAATCATAATGAACCACAGTGATTTGAATTGAGTGCAGTTACACAATCTTGATTTTACATACTTTACAAAAACACCTGAACAGAGTGCTAGGGCTCCCTTAGGGCCTTGGAAGAGTCAATGCAAGTGATAGATCCTGAAAGTTCATCAGCTGTATGATAAATCCACCTTGGTCTATAGGGTGTGGGGAAGAAGAGCTTCATTACTGACATTAAAAAAAAAATAAAGATACTACAGTCTTTGAAATTTTCACAGATTCTCCAAATCCGTCTCATTTCCTTCATTTCTTTTCCACCTGCCCTACTTAAATTGTAGGCTTGGTTCTTCTGAGAAATGTAGACTTGTTTCATCTGAGAAAGCAATAGAAATGTTGGCTTATTTGAACTGGTGTGTGTTATGCAGCCTGAAAAAACAATACTGGTAGCTATGAGGGTGCATACCAGCACTATATACCAGTACAACAAATGATTATTTTTTTTCTGTTTAAGTATATTCCTATCTACTTAGGTGAAGAAGACTGAAATATAAAATAGCAGCCAAAAATAGAAATAAAAATAGCATGTTGTTAATTACAAAATTTAAAAAATCAGTAAGTGCTACAAGACTTCAGATGAAATGGACATCAGTAAAGGTTGACATTGTTCTAGATATTACAAGAGCAAGAGAAATGAAAAGCAGAAGGAATTTGGATGAAGGGGATCATGCTGCATTTGTTAAAGAAAACACGCAAACAGCAGAGGAACACAATGCTTTAGCGGAACAGCAAAGAGACAGGAATGGTTAAGTAGAACATTGCCAGATAACAGAAAATCTTCCCAAGCAGGTAGAGGTGCTTTGGCTTGATATGCCTGGAAATTGCATGATCTTGATAGTTTCTGAGCAAAAACAGTGAAACAGGGAAGAGGGCAGTGGGATGAATGATGGATTGAAGTGGCAGATGTTAAGGTCATAGAGACAAGCTCAGAAGATCCTGACTTTAGCTAGGTAAGAATAATGACAGTTTGTGCCTTGGCAGTGGATGTAGAACTAGAAAGGAAAGGCAGATGCAGAGACATACAGAAGGTAGAAAGGACAGGATTTTGTGATTGACTTCACATGAGGGATAAAGGAGAGGTAAGGCCACCTGTAGAGATGAACGAATACTAAAGAATAGATAATGAAGTTAATTGTGGAGATAATGAAGTTAATTCCATTTTAATATGAAGTTTCATGATACCCATCTACTGGAAAAATGTCCAATAGACAGAGGAAATACAGAATTGGGGTTTAAAGGTGAGCATAGGACAAAATAGGAGGAAAGAAGGAGAAAGAAAGGAAGAAATATCCAACTGATGCTGGAAGGATAAAAGTGTAACTCTTATATCGTTTATATATGGTACTTTGAGTCTCAGGAATTAGCAACATAGAAGAAAGAACATAATTTAGACATAGTTTATGAAAAAAATGTATGTGATATATAAGGGAGGGGTAACTGATTCAAATAGCTTCCAAGTATTTTGATTGATTCAGAAAAACGTGAGATAGATGCTTTGCCTCAAATTCCCAACATCTATTTTATCTTTTAGTCGGTTCTCTAGAAGGTGTGCTTGCATATTTTAACATATAATGTTAACATATGCATTCCTGCATTTGGCAATCTGTGTGTATGACTTTAGGTTTATATGCTTGTCCACTGATTAAATAATTCAACAAAGGTTAATGGATCAGGCATTGTTCTAAGCACTAAGAATATGAAGATGAACAATACTAAGTTCCTGGCATCATAGGAGAACTTAAATTCTAAAAGGACAGAGAGACACTAAACAAACACAGGTGACATACCAGAAGTGGATTGCAATTGGTTCAGAGGAGAATGCCATTTTAATAGAGTGGTCTTGACTGACCTCTCAGTAGAGGTAACATTTCAGCAGAGACCTGAACAAAGTAAGGGACAGAGCCATGTGACTGTCTGGGAAAAGAATTTTTCAAGATGAGGGAACAGCAATTGTTATGAACAGCAAAGAGGCCAGAATGTATAGAATGGAGTGAACAGGGGAAAGGATAGAAAAAGGTGAAGTGGGAAGAGTAGGCAGGCCCCAGGTCAGGCAGAGACTTCTTGGCCATAGAAGGGATTTTATTGTGTGAGGGAAAGATATTGGAGGATTTTGAGTTGAGGAGTGACAGGATATAGTTTATGTTTATAAATATCACTCTGATCACCATGTGTGGAATGCGTTACAGTAGGTGGGGCAAGGGTGGAGGTGGGGAGACCAGTTGAGGAGTGACTGTAAGAACACAGGTGTGAGGCAATGGTGGCTTGGCCCAGGGTGGTGGCAGTGAGGGTGGTGCCAAGTGGTCAGCATCTAGATGCATTTGCAGGTACCGATTATAGGACTGGGTGATGGAAGAAATGTGGGGTATGAAAGAAGAGAGGAGACAAAACTAACTGCCGTGAATGGAGATGAAAAACACAAGTTTTGTTGGAAAGACAAAAAGCTCACTTTTTGACATGTTATGTGATTTGGAGCAAGATACTTAAACCTTCAAGACATGTTTCAGCATTTGTAAAACAAGGATGATAACAGAATCTACTTCATAGAGTTATTAAGCATTAAATAATAATTCAGGAAAAGCTCTAAGCACTGAATGTGTCTAATTGGTGTTTATCAAGAAGTTGAGGCAAAATGTCAATCTCACCTTCTTTCTGAGTTTTAAAAAAATCACCTTAAAAACTCTTGTTATATTTTCTTCTTTGACCCCTCTCTTGGGATAAGAGTGCTACTGTGTAGTAGGGGACAGGGTTAGTTCTAAATGTCAAATTACGGTGTGTGCTAAAAATAATAATTTCTGTATTGGTTGTGATTGAATATGTAAATGAAGGATACAAATGGTCGTTATGAGAGAGAAGTTCTAACTGAACTTAGGAGACTTAAAAAAGATAGGGGTTTATATTTTGAAGAAGAGAACAATTTTAAAGAATTGCTTGAGGGGAACATATTTCATAAGAAATGATAAAAGCCATTAAAATTAGGAGGAAAATTGATAATCGTGATCGTGAAGAAAACTCCCAACTTTTAAACTTTTTTAAAAAAAAATACCTTTTTTTTTTTTTTTTTTACAAAGTATGACTGTGTCCTTCTGAACTTGACATTCTAAAGCAATGATATGTGGACAACTTAGTAAAATGAAAAGAGGTCATTTAAGAAAATTGCAAATTCACCAATATTGCCAGGAAACTATGCGGAGTTGATTGAACCATATTTTTATCTTTTGTTTATTTTTATTTAGAGATGAGGCCTTGTTCTGTCACTCAGGCAGGAGTGCAGTGGCACAATCATAACTCACTTGCAGCCTTGAACTCCTGGGCTCAAGCGATCCTCCTGCCTCGGCCTCCCAAGGTGATGGGATTATAGGCATGAGCCATTGCGCCTGGCTCATGAACCACCATTTTTAAGATGACATTCAAACATAATGAAGTATATTGCTCCCAACTTACCAATATGATCAGAAGAAAGATTACTTGATGGATGGCAAATGCAAGTACAGAGATCATTGTCTCCACAGACAGTAGTTTGAACTTCAAAACAGAATAACCATCACTAGTTATGAATCTCTCTTAGTAGATGCTGAGATAGAGACACTGGATTTTAACATGCATGTCATTCTAAGACACGATGGTTTGCTTATAGAAGACATTTTAAAAATGAAGTGTTACTAGTGCATTTAATAGAGTAGAATAAAAATGTTTATTCTATGTTGATTTTGGCAAATGAGTGCTTCCTCCACTTGATAATGTATCCTATATTTGGGGAAAGGATTGCTTTTTCAATGACATTCAAATAGTTGGTCCCCCATGGCAGATTTGTCCACTTGGTCAAGGGAACCCTTGGTCTCCATGGAAGCCTGCAAGAGTTTTTTGGGAGGGAGGAAATATTGTGTTAGGTATTATTATTGGTATTACTTAATATAAGTTATTGTGAAGTGGTTATCTCTGAATTACATTTTTTTATTTTTCTAATTCTCAGATGGTCTCTCCTTCCATTTCCTATGCTCAGCACCTACATCAGCTGTGTTCATACCCAAGTAATGAACTTTATGTTATTATCATCTTTAAATAGACATTTAGTTACATTTTAGCTTGACCTGTATAAGAAACCACAGTAAGATGAGAGAAATAGTACTTATTACTTATTTACAAGCTTCATTCCAAACTTTATTCATCTAGTCTTTGCTGAATTTAATTAATAATTCAAACACTAGTCATCATATATTTATATATGACATATAATACAAATTTATATCTGTATATATGTATATATACAAATTTATATCTGTATATATGTATATATACAAATATATATGTGCATGTATTTATAAATTTATATGTATATATAACACAAAAATATGTGACCTTGACTTTGTTAATATCTTACCCACACTATTTTTATTTTAATGTTTTTTTAAAGAAAATGTTCTACCACTTTTACAGCATTTGAAAAATTATCTTTTCTATAATGATTAGCATTCTAATACACCATTGGTGGATGTGTAATACATGTTGAACTTTGGCCATGTAAGATGTACATGTTTAGACTATGAAATTCCATCTTTAGATGAATTATTCTACCAGAGGAAAAAATATTGACAATAATATTCATAACAACAAATACTTATGCAAGCACATAGTTGGAAACAACATAGATGCCTTTCAACAGGATAATGAATAAGTAAATTATGGCATATTTATATAACAGCAGTAAGAATAAGAAACTTATTTATTTATTTATTTATTTATTTATTTATTTATTTACTGAGACAGAGTCTTTCTCTTTCGCCCAGGCTGGAGTGCAGTGGCACCATCTTGGCTCACTGCAACCTCTGCCTCCCAGGTTCAAGTGATTCTCCTGCCTCAGCCTCCCGAGTAGATGGGATTACAGGCAGCAGTCACCATACCTGGCTAATTTTTTTTGTATTTTTAGTAGAGAGGGGGTTTCATCATGTTGTCCAGGCTGGTGTCAAATTCCTGACCTCAGGTCATCCACCTACCTCGGCCTCCCAAAGTGCTGGGATTACAGGTGTCAGTTACTGTGCCCGGCCCAGAATAAGGAACTTTATGTTCAAACATGAATAAATCTCAAAAATACAATTCTGAGCAAAGACAGCTGAAGAAAGATATTTGCAGTATGGTGCCACTTAAAACTTTTAAATGTGAAAATAATATTGTTTGGGGACAGTTGAGTATAAAGCCAGTATGAGAGTGATTAAACACCAAGTTCAGGACTGGAGAACTTCAGGGGGAGCGGGAGAGGAGGGAAGGAGGGAAATGTGACCCAGGAGGGGCACACTTGAGGCTGTAACAGCAACTGCAATGTTTTATTATTTAAGTTAGTGGTAGATACATGAGAATCTTGCATATTTAAAATATTTAGTAAAATAATCTTGCTATTAGTTAACTGATAAACTATCTAAAGATATTTTTCCAGAAAAGATTTTTGGGAAGCAAAGTAACAATTCTAAGTGTTAACCAAATGATATTGAATCAGAAAACAATGAGTATGTTATGAAAACAGCAACTTAAGCCACATGAGACACTGGGATTAAATGTCCTGGGATACAACTGCATGGCCCATTAACTAGAGCAACATCACCTTCACTTTACAAAAGCAATTAGTACATACTTCAGTCTTCAAAGTGAACAGAGATTACTTACTCTTCAAAAGTTATTAAAGGCACTTGGCTTCTGACCCTCAGAGCTCAATTTGTACACGGTACGGGTCAGCTTTTTCCTATAGTAATAAAAGTTGTCAAATGCTATTTTCCTAAGCTGCATTTAAAAACAGAGACATTACTTAAGTTAATGTGGTTTAAAAACATGGACTTTATTTTGAGACATAGCTCAAATTATGGTCTTTTATTAATTCACTAAAATATTTTAAGTTTGAATAGGGAGAGAAATATGGAACAGGGCAAAGAAAGCATTACACCCTATGAGCTTATTACACTTGATGTCTTTCTTTAAGTGAAAAAATGGGTAAAGAAAAATAGTAGGCAATCACAAAAGAAGTCTGAGAGTGGGAGTATGTGTGGGTAGGTGGTAGAGATTAATGAGGATGGAAGGCCACGAAGGTTCACTCAGAAAATACTTTATGCAGCAAAGTGGGAGTCATGCTCAGGGTCACAGAAATAAAAACATTTTCTGTGAACTGGCCTCACAAGAATGGGAGCTCGGAATGTGTGTGGTAGTGGCTGAGAAAGTGGGTGTCCAGTTTTGATCCATTTGTCATAGTCTCCAAGACAGCATGCGGCCGTTTACCATCATCTTCCTGCAAATGTCCTTTCTAGGCTGTGTTTTCTTTTTTTTCCTTCCCTTCTTCTTTCCCTCCTCTCCTCTCCCCCTCCTCCTCTTCTCTCCCTTCCCCTCCTCTACTCTCCCCTCCCCTCCGCTTGCCTCCCCTTCCCTTCCCTCCTCTCCTTTCCTCCCTCCCTCCTTCCCTCCTTCCTTGTTAAATTAAATGTTTTAATTTAAATTAAGTTTTCCCTCTTCCAGTTTATTAACACTTGACTATGATATGCTAAACCTTGGGGTATGCACAGGGTGGTTGGTCATAGAATGTTGTTATTATCTAAAATAGGGCAAAGGGCATTTACAATGAATTTTCAGGCACTGCTTTGACACAATTATTCTGGTGTTTACCCTCTATGTTTATCTTCAGTTGTGCAATGATTATGCGGAGGCAAAGAGCTTTGCTGGAAACATAGTCTTAAGTTCTAAGTCATCAATTTATACACATAATCACTGAAGGACTAAAGAAAACCTTTCTCTGTCTTCCTTTCTTTCTTTAGCAAACAAAAAAAGGGAGAAAAAAACACTATGCAGTAACTCTTGTACATAAACTGGAATTAATTGCTGAATGCATATTTTATAAACTTACAATATTTTAAGTATAAAATTTCCAGTGTTAGTGTCATGACATTGATGTGTGTTCCATCTACAAGGGAAGCACTCTGGGTTGTGCTGTTATCCAGCCACATTCTCTTACCTGGTACTTATGGCTGTGGGCATGTTTTGCATGTTGTTTGGTTGGATGGAGTTGCTAGCTCCTATGTAAAGAAAAAGGCCTAGTTTTTCCCTTTGTCTCAGTAGCACATTACTCTACCCTGGGAAGTTCGGGCTGTTAAGAAACCTCTTTGGGTTGGGTATGGTGGCTCACACCTATAATTTCAGCACTTTGGGAGGCTGAGGCAGGAGGATCATTTGAGGTCAGAAGTTCGAGACCAGCCTGACCAACATGGTGAAACCCCATCTCTACTAAAAATACAAAAATAAGCCGGATATGGTGGCAGGTGCCTGTAGTCCCAGCTACTCTGGAGGCTGAGGCACAAGAATCACTTGAATCTGGGAGGCAGAAGTTGCAGTGAGCTGAGATCCTGCCACTGCACTCCAGCCTGGGCAATACAGCAAGAATTAATATTAAAAAAAAAGAAAGAAAGCCCTTTGTATAGTTCTAATACAATAAAAACTGTTAGAATCTTAAAGTCAGCTTAGGTGAAATAAAATTCAGAAGGCCTGATAATAACATTAGAAGGCCTGATAACTAATGCCCGTGTGCTCTGGGTTTGGTCTCATCACCGGTCTTCTTCATCTTCATTGGTTTACCAACTCATTTGTCCAGCCATGAGCTACACATGAGTTGACATGCACGTGCTAATTTCATTTGGCTGGAATTCACTAAATGAAATTCTAGCTTCTTATAACATCACAAAAGAAAGATGTTTCTAGGGCAGCCTGAAACTACATGCTCAAACTTGTTTTTACCAGTGAAACATTAGAGTCCAAAGATGGTCTTACCAGAGCTGAAAAACGATATGTTTGATGGCATACTTTTAGACCTGAGATGGGCTTCATTTTGCAAAAAAATTATATTTTAAATATAGCATATTGTAAAGGTAGATTAGGAAGGTTCTTACGCATCTAGTTTAGCTCTTTTTTTTTTTTTTTTTTCTGCCAGATGTTTATGTTGGTGAGAAACCAATAACACTGTCTAGACCCTTCGGATATAGTAATCAACCATGAATGAAAAACATTCAAAGGTCACACTTCAATCTGGACCTACAACATCCTGCTATTCAAAACTAGATTAGAGATGATGGATCGTGATAAACTGAACCACACTGAATGCTGAGTCAGTAATTTGAGAATTGTCTACAAAAAGCTAAATATGTCACCAAAAATCAACCAGATAAAACAAAGTCTAGACACCATAAAATGTGCTGTTCCCCCCACTGCAGTGTCAACAATCAGATGTTATATTATGACTTTTACACCAGCAACCTATAACTCAGGAATCTTCAATCTTTTATAAAGAAAAGTTCTTTGAAGTCATGTGATTCCTGAGTGTGTGTGCATGTGTGTGTGTGCAATTGCCTAGATGTGCTCATGTAAATAAAGAACCAAGAGAGAAGGTATCAGGGCTTTCAAAAAATCACCAACCAAGATTTCACTAAGCAATAATATGCCATGTCTTTTCACCATATCTTGGTGATTTTGATTGTCTATGATTATCAACCAAGTTGATAATTTGTTTTTTTTAAGAGTGTTTCTGTTGTTGGCTGAAATTCTGTGGAATCAACAATGACTTCAGACAATGTTGTTTCAGTTCTATAGCCCATATGTGCTAAACTCTGAGGATAATCTCATATGTAAATTGAAACATCTAAAGTATAACTTCCAATTTGAGTTCATTCTGATTTCTAAATCAGTTGAGATCACTCTATTCTAGACAGTGACATATTTTAGGCTTTAGTACTTTTAAACTTTGAAAACAAGTCCATATCTCATTTTAAAAAATATGATTAAAAATATAATGTTATAGCACTTTGGAATAACAAATCTTTTTGTCTTATAAAGAGGAGAATGGCCAGTTCATTAAGGATGATGCACTAACTTGCCTGACTCTTTTTGTTTTAGAGACAGGCTCACATTGTTATCCAGGCTGGAGCGCACTGGCGTGATCATAGCTCACTGCAGCCTCCAACACCTGGGCTCAAGTAACCCTCCCATCTCAGTTTCCTGAGTATTTGGGGCTCCAGGTGCATGCCACCATAGCTGGCTAATTTTTAAATTATTTCTAATGACGGAGTCTTGCTATGTTGCCCAGGCATCTTGAACTCATGACTCCAAGTGATCCTCCCACCTTAGTCTCCAAAAGTGCTGAGATTACAGGTATAAGCCACCTGGCCCAGCCTTGTTTGCAGAGAGGATTTCCCTTGGCTCTATGGGGGCATCCAGAAATTCCGACTTCTTTTTGTGTGTTTATAGGATACTCTTGGCTCCACGAGGGAAAGTGGGGCCCACAAAAATCTTCAGGTAAGTTTAAGCCAGTGTTTCTTAACCTTTGTACTCATGTTGGACCCCTCCCATCTGTGCTTCCTTTATTTTTTTTGAGATGGACTCTCACTCTGTTGCCTAGGCTGCAGTGCAGTGGTGCTATCTTGGCTCACTGCAAGCTCCGCCTCCCGGGTTCACGCCATTCTCCTGCCTCAGCCTCCCGAGTAGCTGGGACTACAGGCTACTGCCACCACACCCGGCTAAATTTTTTTTTTTTTCATATTTTTAGTTGAGATGGGGTTTCACTGTGTTAGTCAGGATGGTTTTGATCTCCTGACCTCATGATCCACCCGCCTCGGCCTCCCAAAGTGCGGCGATTACAGGTGTGAGCCTCCATGCCCGGCCGCTTCCTTTCTTTATCTTCAGCATTGTGCAAGGTGCAGCATGTGCTATTAATACAATATGTTGATTGAATATATTTTTAAAAGCTACCTATGCCCCTTTCTGATACTGCCCCCTTGCAAGCTGAGAATCGCTGATTTAACTCAGTGATGAGTCTCAGATGCCTCTCAGTGACCAAGAGACAACGTACAATTCTTACTTAATAAAAAGCTCATGCTCCCTTGAGTTCCAAGTTAGTGCCAACGGGTCATACTTGTGGCCAGTGGGCAATGGTTGTGTCTGTTGTGCTCGCCATTCAGTGCCTAGCACAGTGTTCTACATACAAAAGGTGCTCAATGAATCCTTGTGGGATTAAATAGTGACAATTGACAGGCTGGGTTGGAAGTTTCTGATCTTTCTCCATGAACATTTACTAATGGAATTTTAAGGTAGCAGCAAAAAATGTCCTAACTTAAGTGGGACTCAAATAGTACCTGTTTCTCCAAATTATTTTGAAGATTAAATGAGAAAATGCCTCTAGAGCTCTCAACACAGGTTCTGGCACTTAGTAGACACTCATCAAGAGCATGTCCAAAGGATGACAACCACCTATTGCTGGGTTCCACATTTCATTCATATTCTAAGAAAACACATGCCTCCTTGTCTTTGACTGTGCCTGAGAGGAGCAGAAGCAGTACTATAGTCATGAGTTTGACGATTATGAGGCTGAATAACTGTGTTCTTTTCCATGGCTAGGTCTTCATTGATAACTACAGCTTCAAAAATATCAGTGGTTGTCCTTGAGCTACAGGGAAGAACACAGAGGGATCAATGCAAATCCATCATCATCACACACAAGCAACTCCAGCACATGCCAGCTAAATGGCATCTCCTCTTTCTTCAAGAGTGACAAACTGGTTCAGTGGCTTGTGCCTGTAATCCCAGCTGGGAGGATCACTTGAGGCCAGCAGTATGAGACCAACCTGGGTGATAGAACAAGACCCTACCTCTACAAAAATGAAAAAATTAGCCACAATCCCATAGTCCTAGCTGCTGGGGAGGCTGAGGCAGGAGGATTGCTGAGCCCAGGAGTTCAAGGCTGCAGTAAGCTATGATGATACTACTGCACTCCAACCTGGGAAACAAAGCAAGATTCTGTCAAAAAAAAAAAAAAAAAAAAAAAAAAAAGACATTATTATTAAAAGTAAGTAGAATAAGAAATTAAAAAACATTCAAGTTTAATTTCCATCTATACCTAAATAATTCATTTGGAATAGAGAACTTTCAGAGGAATGTTCTTTTAAATCCAGTCTTTGCTTTATGAAATAGCCTCAGATCCTTAAGTAGATGTGTGAGAAATTAATATGATCCTCCTACCAGGCCTTTGATTTTGTACATATCTAGGTATTGTAATTACAGTGACCTATGGCAAAATATGCAGACTGTACATGCATACTATTTTAAATAAAGAAAGTCACAGAAGTCTTGTTGCAGAAAGGGAGGTGTGCAAAACATCCCTTTCAAGTGGCAGCCTTGACATTTAGCATATTTTTTCCCATACCAGAGCTGAGCCACATGCTTGAAAGCCCAGGCCTGCTGTGCTGCTGCTCTTTTCCATGTTTGGCTCCATCTATACAGCAATTTTCAAAGCAGGTCCCAACGTGCTTAGGAAAACTTTCAGATATTGTATATCTAGCTTGACAAGCTCATATGCAAGAACTGATTCCCTCATCAATGTGTGGAATCAATTACTCTCCATTCATTTCCTTTTGGAGTCCACAAAGATCTGGACAAAAATCACCTCCAGTAGATCCTTCTTTGTTTCTCTCCAGAGATACAGAAATTTGTTCCATTTGCCATTGACATTTTACATTTCCCTTTCTTCTTTTTCTTTTTTTTTTTTGGACTGGTTGAACCACTTTTGCCCAAAAGCCCTAAGCCAATTATAGAGGTGTCATGGTAACAAGGTGAAGGCCCTCAGGAAGTAGGGTATCAAGACTGAAACTGAGGGACTGCTTAGTATATGTCAATGATTCTTCGGAGCACTTCGCAGAGTAGCTCATTTAATCCTTAAAACCATTTCATGACATAGGGACTGTTATTCCTTTTGTATTGGCAAGGAACACTGACTTGCCTAATACTACCCAGTGCGAGAGCCAGGACTCAGCCCCAGGCAGCCCGACATTGCAGGCAACTCTCTAAGCCACTATATAATATATTCTCTCATCAAAGCCACCCTTGAGATCAACATGCTCCTCTTTTTATTGAAACAGTATCATTTAACTTAATCTAGATACGTGTTCACATTGCAGTATCTCACGAAGCTTCCCTAATGGTTGTCTGTCTTTAAAAATCTCCTCTGGTGTTGCCTATGATTGGAAAAGTCTTTGTTTACTAGAGGAGGCTGCATATTTTGAGGCCTACATCACTCATGGTTAAAAGGCATTACATATGCCCTTACTTGCTTTTCACTGTGAACCAAATGAGCAGAGAACAGTTCACAGGAGTCGATGTCTGTGGTTGCCCTTCCTTGGAAGTGGGCCAGAATTCCTGATGCCCCACTGAACTGAGGGTCAATGTACCACACAGTGTGTCCAGCACTCTTTTTGCCAGTGAATTGGAGGACTGATCAGCTGCAATGTAAAAATCTATTTTGCAAAAGACATATGATCCTGAACACTCCGTAAAATACCTCAGGGGATTTCAACCTAATGTAGTTACTTGAAGAATTTATTTTATGTCTGTTGACTCTCACTTGGATTGAGGTTTGCCTAAATTTTCTTGCCCTCTTCATAGGCAATTCAGTTTTTTCTCCTTTCTCTTAAACATTTTTGTTTGTTTTACTTTCTTTTTTAGAAGATGAGGTCTTGCTGTGTCACTCAAGCTGGAGTGCAGTGGCACAATCACAGCTCACTGTAACTTTGAACTCCTGGACTCAGGTGGTTCTCCTGACTCAGCTCCTGGGACTACAGGTGGGTGCCACCACCCCTGGCTAAATTTTTAAATTTTTTGTAGAGACAAGGTCTTGCTCTGTTACCCAGGCTAGTCTTGGATTCCAGGCCTCAAGCAGTCCTCCTGCCAGGACTCCATATTTTTGGGATGACAGGCGTAAGCCACTGTACCCAGACTCTTAAATGTTTCTGGAAATAATGTCATGCCACATATCTTAATCAGGTGGAAGCATTTAGACTTTTTCCCTTATATGTCATGTTTCCCAAATTGAGAGAAGAAATCACTTTTTCTTTAAAAAAAAGTCCATGTAATTGATACTATTTAGTAGCTCTTACTTTATTAGATGTTGTTAAATAAAGACTAGTATTGGCCAGGCCCAGTGGCTCATGCCTGTAATCTCGGCAGTTTGGGAGGCCAAAGTGGGTGGATCATTTGAGGTCAGGAGTTCAAGACCAACCTGGCCAACATGGTGAAACCCTGTCTTTACTAAAAATACAAAAATTAGCCAGGCGAGGTGGTGGTGCCTGTAATCCCAGCTACTCGAGAGGCTGAGGCAGGAGAATCTCTTGAACCAGGGAGGTGGAGGTTGCAGTGAGCCGAGATCACCCCACTGCTCTCCAGTCTGGGTGACAGAGTGAGACTCTGTCTCAGAAAACAAACAAACAAGCAAACAAACAAGCAAAAAAGACTAGTATTTGATTTCTTTCAGCTTATTTGTTTATTCCACTGCCTAAACTGAAGAAAGCTGTGCATGTGTAATCTTGGCTTTGCCTGACTTTCAGGCCCTCTAATTCTTTCTAGCCTCAATTTTAATTTCTTTTATTTTTCCTTAGAGGCAGTCTTATCAGTCTATCAGTCCAAACTTGTTTGTGGAGCTTTGTCAAATGTACATCGAGGAATTTTAGCCAACTCATATAGGAGAGCCCAGCATCTCAGTCTGAGAATTTTTGACTACAGGTATTTAAAAGCCACAGCAAATATTAAACAGAGATTCAGGGGCCTATGAACTTGGATGAGGAAACATTATGTTTGCATTGTCACTAAGCTCTAACTGAAATTTAGCATTTGCTCCAATTATAAATGTTGGCAAATTATCCTGCTCCCCTTCAATGGCCTTAGCTGTCCCTGTGACTTTGCCACCAGTAGAAACTGGACATTTGCATATCAGTTTACAGTTGTAGATATTGTAGAATATCACTTCCGTTCATCCCTACTCCACAGTGATGTCACTATTAGACCTATTCCAGATCATACATGATTGACATTTTTCTATCCACAGGGGTTCACTCAGGCTGGCTGGGTGAATAACACAAGTAAGGTGTTCACGTGACCTTACTGGCCAGCTACTGGGCGGATCTGTGCCTTGTGGTCATTCAGCCACCAAACAGTCAAATTGTAGGTTCACAAATTTGTGACCTAGCTGTGGACATTGCCTCCCAGGTTTCCCTATATCTATAATGGTGAGTGACAAGGAGATGAGTCAAAGACCAGGTTAATGCACAACTTAATGTTCTTAGTTGAGTTAAATAACAACAGTGTGCACATGATACCTTTAAAAATAGCTTTTAACTGGCTGGGTGTGGTGGCTCACGCCTGTAATCCCAGCACTTTGGGAGGCCGAGGTGGGTAGATCACGAGGTCAAGAGATCGAGACCATCCTGGCTAACATGGTGAAACTCCGTCTCTACTAAAAATACAAAAAAAAAAAAAAAAAAAAAAAAAAAAAAAAAAAAAAAAAATTAGCCAGGCTTGGTGTTGGGCGCCTGTAGTCCCAGCTGCTCGGGAGGCTGAGGCAGGAGAATGGCGTGAACCCGGGAGGCAGAGCTTGCAGTGAGCTGAGATCGCGCCACTGCACTCCAGCCTGGGTGACAGAGTGAGATTCCGTCTCAAAACAAAAAACAAAACAAACCAAAAAATAGCTTTTAACTTATACTTACTTGTCCATATTTTAAAGGCATTATCCTTTTATATAATTCATTCACAGTATACTAATACATCATAATTTTATGTTTCAAATACTTTGATAACTATATTTCACTATAATTGGTTTTCTCTATAATTCTATATATTTTATTTATGCATTTAAAAATATTATTCTGAGAAGCGATCCATAGGTTTCAAAAGAATGATAAAGAGATCCATGGGCACAAAAGCAGGCTACAAGGCCCTCTGTGGAAGGAAGGATTAAGAGGCAACTGCCCTTCAGGCATGTAATGCGCCCTATTGACAAGATGTCCATGAATCAGAGAGGAGGGGGTGAGAGCACAGAGGAGCTTTAAGAAGGAAGCACACTTCATCCAGCAAAAAGCTGTCCCCTGCATCGCTCAACCACTGTCAGCCTCGAAGTTCTAATTCACTGAAAACTCAATACCATCCTCTGCTTTTAGCAAAGAAGACAGAGTACCTTGGGGTTGGGAATAATGGTAGTAGAGGATGGGAGTAAGAGAAACTCCTGTGGGATATAATTGGGCTGAAAAAGTGGATCATATATAAAGGCGGATGCAAGTAAGACAATCTGATCTGTCCTTCCTCACAACCTGAAGGCCTTTTCCTAGCAACAATTCTGTGTATTGTTTATAAAAGGCTGCAGATGCTTAAAAATAACAGACAGGCTCCCTGTTTCATGTAGAAGGGAGTTTAAGACAAGAAGATGTAAATGATGGTTTTTGTACATGACATCATCTGGGATAGCAGAACTGTGTTTGTGTGTGTGTGGGGTGGCGGGGGGGAAGGTGAGAAAGGGAAGGAGGGAGAGAGAGAGAGAGACAGAGAGAGAGAGAGAGAGAGAGAGAGAGAGAGAGAGAGCGCCAGAGAATGAGAATATACCTAATAAGGAAACTTCACATGTTATCCCACGACCAAACCCTTTGGTTAGGTGAAAGAAACTAAAATCTCAAATTAGTTTTTGAGAAACCTGATGAAATTCAGGAAGGCAATAATTATCACTGAAATAACATTCTAGGTATTATTAACAGAAGTATTATCTTCCAGGGACTTAAAAAACACTTTTTACCTGTTACCTCATTAATTTCACAACAGAAAGAAAAGGGTTTGGACTTTCTACTGCCCTCCATTCTGCACACGAAGGCAAGGTGCTATGATATATAACAAAGATATTCTCTGGTGTTCAGAGAAGTGACTTTTTGTGGATCGTTAGCCCGCATTGTTTAACGTTTGGTGAGTGTGAAGGGTTGAGTGCGGACGAGAAGCTTGAGGGAAAGGGATGGAAGCAAGCGCTCTTGAGGTTCGGATGTGCACCAAGTCAATCTGTGTTTGACTAAATGAGCTTTCAGCCATGAGCCAAGAGTGAGGAGGACACTAGAAGTGTCCAGGTCCCCCAAATCAGAGTCAGTTGTCATAGTCAAAGTCTTTTCCTTTCAGGTATGGTATCTGGATTCTCTACTGTGTGAATTACTTCAGAGGTCCATACTGCTCTTAGAAAACGTGGGCAGCATAAAGAATTATTTCCCTTGATGGACCTACAGCAGCAAAAATCCTATTTGCTGCTAGAGTTGTGAAAACATTTGAGTTTTCATCACACATGAAAAGTAACCATTTTTCTCTAAGTGTTTTCATTAATTTACACTTGCTGTTATGTTTTGACTGCAAATATAGTATTAATATATAACAGACAAATGAGAAGAAAGAGAGCAACTTTCCAGGGATAATATTCTTATTCTTAGAGGATATTATTATTCTCAGCAGCTGTGAAAGGCTATTTATTTATGAAAATGTAAGAGGAAATCTCAGAACCATAAATGTCTGAATTAGTCTTACTTTCAAATTAAAACGTTAAACCATAACAAGATATTTCTCCATTATCTTTAGTAAGATATTATTTACAGAATCTTTTCATTTGCAGCATTGTTTATTAAACAAGACAACTATGAAGAAACTACCTTTTCTTTTAAATTGTCAACCAATTACAGTTGTGAATTTTTTACTCCCAAATCTTATATCTTAAACTTCCTTAAAGAATTAAATAAAAAATCATATTGGAAAGTCGTATTTCTTTAGGGTGCCACATTTTCCTCTAAAGCAATAATAAAATGGTTAAATTTAAAATATTTTGCTCCCTTCCCTACCTAATGGTTAAACTTGACATTGTTTCCTTTCCATCAGTCCTGGGGAATATTGTTTAGTGTAACAGAGAGAAAGATTTTTATGTGCATTCAGAACAATCTTAAGAGTCTATGGGGGTGTGAAACTAGCAGGTTATCTTCACAATCTGCTTTATCATAATCGCACACTTTAAATTTCCCCTCTTCAAGTCATATCAGGACAACTATGTGAAAATCAAACGACCTTTTATTAAGAACACAGCACAGAACTCCGCATTGACTCTTAGAGGCCACGTCTAATATTTGTAACAATTCAGACCTTCCTTCAGTATATGGAAAACAACTGGATTGACCAAAAAGGTTAAGAAAACATAGTCTTTGACCCATCCATGTAGATGGCATAGGAACACAGACTTGGAGAGCAAACAAGAAGGCACCATAAACGCTATTGGGAAACCCTACCCAGATTCAGAGAGTTTTTTCATATCGTAGTGAGATGCTATTTTATCCCAACAAAATGAGACAGAAGTCCCTATCTCCTCACTGGACCCCTGCAAACACAGTCTGCCGTTTGGTGGCTGTCACATGAGCCCTAGAGCATTTGAACTGCACCACTGTATTTATGTTTTATTATATTTCAAACGCCTGCCTCTGGCATACATGACACCCTCTTGGAACTGAGAGTAGCTCCAGGCTGCCAGAGGAAGTACCAGCAGGCTTTCACTGGGCAGCGCCCATCACTCCACTGACACACAGACCTGCCAGGCCCCTCTCCCGCGCACACGCCAGGGCACCTCACACCTGATCAGCTTCAGCTCCAAAGCTGACCCGAGACAGCCCCGCGGAGCTCAGGGCTTTTGTGGCAGTTGTTCATCACTACCGATTTCCTGACAGTCACAAGGACCTTGCTTCTCTTTTCAAGGTTAAAAAACCCCACAACTCTCGTAATTCCTTATCTAGAAATAATCAGACCAGTAACCAGAGCGGCGTTACACAAAACACACACACACAAATCTCAACACTCCGTCAACATTAAATACTAGAGAAAGGGAGACCGAACACACTACCATGACAAGAATGAAACTTCACCCAGCTGATGAGATCATTCATGATCCAAGCTCATCCCTGCGCCTTCGCAGTAAATTGTTTTCTTTTTAATACCCCTCACCCCCGGTCTCCAATCCCCCTCCGCCTCTCACCTGCCAGTCGTCTGTCTCTGGTATTTTTCCAGATGACATCCAGGGCTCTGGCCGTGGAGTCCCTGATGTGATCGCTAAAGGACCTCCGGAGAGGGGCTCGCAGGGGGCGCGCCATCACGTGGGCCTTGTGGTCCCCCATCCGCTCGCAGACGCTTTCAGCGCAGCCCGGGCGCCGCGACCATGCCTCCGTCCTCCGCCCCGCGCTGTCCTCCCGGCCGCAGGCTGTCGCCTGCCTTCAGGAGCCCGGCATTGCGGCTGGCACTGCGGCCCCGGGAAGCGCCGACTGCAGGCGGCCTCCTGGCCAGCGGCCAAGCGCGCGCGGCGGCCACATCTGGAAAGGCTTACCCTGCGCCGGCGACACCCTCGCGGGGCGCGCGAGCTGCAGCCCAGCTACCCGGAGGCGTCTCGCTTCCTGTGTAACCCAGTGACTCACCTGGGTCCGCGCCGGGCTGCTCCTCGGTCACACAGCCGGTCTCCCCTTCAGGGGCAGTCCAGGTGACCTCGCGTTTTCAAAGGGAAACGCAGCGCCGGAGGCAAGCGAGCAGGGGAGGTCGGAGGGTGGGGCTGGCAGGTGGCCTTGTCTTTAACTTTCAAGGTTGATTCTCAAGAACATTTGCGTTTTAGTAACTCATTTTTATCTCATTAACTCATAGTTTTAGATTAGGCGGTTGATGAGATAGGAAGTTCAACCTTTAGTTGTGGTTGTGGGAAGGAAGATATGGCTGGAAGAAGCATTTTACAGGTCAATCTGGATTCTCTCTAAGAAATGGAGACCTGAGAGGCCAGTCACTGTGGCTCACGCCTGTAACCCCAGCACCTGGAAAGGCTGAGGCTGGAGGATCACTTGAGGCCAGGAGCTTGAGAACAGCTTGGGCAACAAACAAGACCCCATCCCTACAAGAAATTAGGCCGGTGTGGTGGCATGCACCTGTGGTCCCAGCTACTTGGGAGGCTGAGAGGGAAAAATCGCTTGAGCCCAGGAGTTCCAGGCTGCAGCGACCCATGGTCATCCCCACTGCACTCCAGCCTGGGGGGCAGAGCAAGACCCTGCCTCTAAAATAAATAAAATAAAGAAATGGATGCCTGAGTTTTAAACAAAATATTGATCAGCTCCTCACATTTTCTCTCTAACCCTACTTCTACTTACATTGGTTTAATCAAGTCACTCTAGGTTTTGCCCCTTAAAAAGTTTCAAATATCCCGATTTTATGAATCTTCTAGTTCCAAGTAAGTGAACTTCCTCATTACAATTGCACATCAAAAACTCACCCTCCAAAATGTAAAAAAAAGTGCCCAGCACTGTGAAATCAAAATATGAGCCAACTGCTTCTTTTACAAGATACGCGCCTTAGTTTCTAAAATGCCAAATAAATCTATTTCTATGCCAATAAATTTGGCAGATTTTTTGCCTTTTAAACGCATTATTAATCCTCTTTTCTTCCTGTCTACCAAATCCTACCTTATAATGCACAAGGTTTGGCAGGGAAGCTTAATATTGGCATAAGATAGCATCTAAAGGCCAGTTCATAACCTTTGCAAGATGAGATAATGTTGTAAAAACACTTTGTAAATTGCAAGAAGCCATGCAAATGCTAATTATTACCATAATTATTTTTACACACACAGTCATTTTCAACCCACACTGATCTCCTGAGTCTTCTAATTTCTACAACATGCATTATTTTCACCATATATCTTTGACAAGTTAATTATACAAAGGATGATTATGAAAATACTGAGATTGTGCTCATGAATTACAACTAACATTAGTACCAGTGCTTATTAATAACCTATATGTCCTAAACTGTGTTGTTCCCAAACTGTTAAAGCTCATGAATGTCCCCCATTGAGAATGTACTTCATGGTAGATATCCACGTCTTTGCCTTATCACTGGACGGGGCACAGATTAGGAGGGAATGCATGCTAACTGCTGAAGTATATAGACCTCTGTGCCTGGAGGGGCCGATTCCAAATGAAAATCCTCTGTTAAAGATTTTCAGAGAATATGATTGCCATAACCTGGTTCTATTTTAAAACAATGTCCCCAAAGTTTGTGTGTGTTTCTCTTGCAAAGAGATCTGAACACCTTGAAGCACATCGAATCGTGTCATCTGGACCCGTTTTGCAGAGGAATGACATGAAGTACACATGGCATGGGTAGTGCCCTTCACCAGATGCTGTTTTACGCCTGCGGAACTTTAGGACAAATAAGACCTCAACTCTGTCTTCAAGGAGGAAATATCACATTGACCAAAAATAGTTCCAAAATAATGTGATATGTTTCAAGGTAGAAGAATGTTCAAAGTGTTACGCAAAATGTTATAGGAACACAGAGGAAAATACAGCCTGGATTCCTAACTCCTTCTAGGCACTGACCTTGCCTGAATTTCCAATCTAGATCGATGATAAAGTTGGGGACACACAATTGCTCCCAGCATGATCAACAGCTGGTTGTTTGAGTCATGCAAAGTGACTGACTATAATGATAGGAAGCTTTTCTATACCTAAACACAGAAAGGAAGGGGAGCAGTAAAGGGAAATAAGCATTCATTAAGTCCCTATAATGTATGATAAATGCTGTTAGTATTGTATATAGATTAGCAAGTCATCAGAGAATCAGTATAGGTATTATTATCACTTTTTTAGAGATGAGGAAACTTGAAGCTTAGAAAAAATGTGAAAAAGGTTAGATAGTAAGTGGCAGATCCAGGATTCATGCCCGGAGCTGTCTACCTCAAAAACTCATTAGCTTCCTAATCAACTTGGTTGGTCTTAAATTAACGACGATAGTAATGATAGTGACCCATTAGTGTTATCTAGGTTCAGTCGATACCAAGCTATGAGCTAATGCTCTTTAATCTTAGCCAAAATAAAATAACCAACAGGACCTAGGGTGTGGCAGAATTCTGAGTCTGCAGATGCATTTGAGGTGATCCCGACTATGGAAATTCAAGGGCAATGAGCCAAGAGAACCAAGGTCTAGTTCAACACACACTGTTTAACAATAGAGCACTCAGGTCTAATCTCCAAAGTGTTATAAAACAACCCTCCTCCTCTTAGCAACACACTTTCTCTAGGACAGTACTCACAGTTCTTCAGTGAAGCTCATCTCAGTCGGTGTTAGAAACACCTGCCTATTCCTAGTGCAAGTTGCATTAGGTAGAATGACCCACAGCCCTCACCTATCTAAGAGGTTTTTATTTTTTATTTGTCTTTTTGGAAAGGAAATCTCATGGCATAAATGTAAGTTTCATTGGCAGAGTATTTCAGGAGGGGAAGTGCAGTTAAGCATTGTTGAGCAAGGCAAACTTTAATTATAGGTTTTACCGTAGGCCAATGTAGAGCTGGCAACTTGGTCTCTCATTTCTGACAACTCGTTAAGTCCAAATTTCACTGTGAGGGTATTTCAACCCCTTATGGATGAATCTGAGCTATATTTTATGTGTATGGTGTAAAGACATTCTAATACACAACCAATTTTAAATTATTCTTACATTTTGCTTGCTTTGGAGGCCACTAGAAATGCTACACACAGAAAAGGTGCTGCTTAGAATCTGCCACTTATACAATAATTCCTCAAGTTGTATTTCCACAAACTTCAAACTATCCCAGTTTTCTGTGACACTGAGAGGTGAGAATAGTTTGTGATAATTAGTGTTGTCTCAGCTTCGTAGGTAGAACAAGTAGGAATATGAGGAGTTCATTGATTTTTCAAGATCCCACTGGGAATCATAAGAAAAATGAGAATCGGCTATGTGCAGTGGCTCACGCCTGTAATCCCAGCACTTTGGGAGGCTGAGGTGTGTGGATCACGAGGTCAGGAGATTGAGACCATCCTGGCTAACACAGTGAAACGCCGTCTCTACTAAAAATACAGAACATTAGCCAGGCGTGGTGGGACCTGTAGTCCCAGCTACTCGGGAGGCTGAGGCAGAATGGAGTGAACCCAGAGGTGAGATTGCACCACTGCACTCCGGCCTGGGCGACACAGTGAGACTCCATCTCAAAAAAAAAAAAAAAAAAAAAAAAAAAAAAAAAAACAACGTTATGCTTTGATAGGTTTGCAGTTTCTTATTTCTGTGATAAAGGATTAGTTTCAGCCATTGGTGGAGATGCTGTTGGACCAGGAAAGCTGTGTAAACTCTTCCAGATCCCTGGAGAGCAGAGGTTCTAGTTTGTATCCTAAGCTAGAGATTCTGGTTTAAGTAAGTCCCTAACATTTTCCATATAAGAAAATCATCCTGCTTTGGTAATATATTACTAATTTAATTTAATTTTGTCTGATTTATACATTTTATCTTACTGCAAACAAAATTTTTAATTTTATAGTGTTTCTAGGTTCCATCTTCTCTGATTTAATGTTAGGGACCCTTCTTTACCAAGCCTGTGTAACATAAATCCACTTTTGTCTTATGGCCACTGTTGCTGATGAAACTCATTTAACCCTTCTTTGGACCAATGAGAAGAACATTTAGGACTACCTAAACTGCTGGAAGATCCTTTCAAAAGAATGTGAATAACGATGGGAAATGAAAAGCTTATTCAGAGTTAATACCATGTTTGGATCCAGGTCTTTGGCATAGAAAGAAAGTGATTATAACCCCATTGGTTAAGTCCTGTGAGTGATCCAGCCCCTGAAATAGGACGGCAGGCTTAGTGAATGGCAGTGCCTACCCCAGCATAATATATCTGCCTAAAATGCTGTAACTCCACGAAGATGTTCTCCACTGTGTAGGTATCCAATAGTCCATGACAAGGAGTATTCGTAGAATGAAGCCTCTGTAACTCTGAAGGATGTCTAAATGGTTTCTGTTCATTGTGATAACTGGCATCTAGCATGTAGGTTACATGTTGTGGAGGACCGCTTTCGTTTTGAAATGTTTAGATAATATAATCATCTTTAGTGCATTTGCTCTGGCAACTGGAAATTTTCCTTGTTAATCTGCTTCTACATTTGGAACCCTAAGGATTCCACTGAATTTGGTTGAGAATCTTCTTTGTGATAAGCTCTATTAAATATTCTTGACCAAAAGGCTCAAATCAAGGTGGCTTGCACTATTAGGTGCACATTGATGTTTGATAGACCAACAAACTACACTGATGATTTTCTTCAAATTGATTATCTCTGACCTGAGGGCAAACAAAATTATTCTTGGTAGGCAGGGAGAAAATCTTGGAATCTGTATCTGTATGTACACATAGTGTTCTTTAAATATTTCCATTTTGTATAATGTACAAAGCACATAAGTACCGTGATTTATAGATATAATTTATACATAAATAAATGTATACATTGCGGTTCTACGCTGAGAAAGCTTTACTGACAGGACTGGAGATCAAGGTTCAGAGACTTGCTCTACAACTTCTGATATATATACCAAAATCACACTATCTGTCAGAGTAAAATCAACTTGTTGGAGGGCACAGTGTTGAATATATCTAGAAGGGGAAAGGCTGCAATAAAACAAGAAGTGAATGTTAGGGAAGAGAGGACTTCCTTTTCTTCTTGAGTCATGTAACAATATCTTATTTCCTTTTGACTGCTGAATTTCAGTAACTATGCTTTCTGAAGCAAAGATCTCTACCTGGGCTATGAAAAGTCACCTTGCCTGTGGAAAAGAGGACTTGATTTCAATTCTGCCCCTTGCCAGACAGCTTTGTGATCTTAGGACAGCATTTTGTTTTCTCATTTGCTAATGAGGGTATTGACTAGATCATTTATTCTGGTTGAAATTCGAGGGTGGGAGAAGAGGATATCAGAATTACATAGGGTGGGGACTTGTCCCTCCTGTTAGAGTGGAGTGAAAAGTTTAAACAACTCTACTGGGCTAGATGGTCTCATTCCACTTCAGAAAAATACCTCAGCAGAATTCTAGCTATTAGTATATATAATTGGCCATTTTAATGCTTTCCTTAAGCTATTTTCAAGTTGCTTTGAACATCTTTCTCTGGAGCTGTTTCTTTGGATTTAATCCTCTCTTGATCATTTCTTTTCCACTCTCTGTAGTTGACCATAGTTTTCAATGTGAAAATATTTAACAGAGAGGCAGGAAATAAAACATACTGGAAAAAAGAAAGAGGATGTAGAGATGCCTTCAGAACTTTTTTTCTATGTCATGATTTCAGGTTTTCTTTTATGTTGTAATTCCAAAAGGTTAAGCATTTGCAATTTCTATAGAAAAATAAACAATAATGGTACATCAAAAATAATGCAAAAAAGTCTATAACTTACATTACCTTAGCAAGAACCGAATATCTAATAGTAAAATAATTTTAGATACAGTTAAAACTTCAGGGGGAAATAATTTCCTTTATTTTGTTCTTCATTTTATTGTATTCATATCATATTTTTATTCTTTCTTTTATCCTTTCATTTTTCACCATGTACAATTACAGCGTGTTAGTAAAGAAGCCTAGCATTACAGCATAGAACAGGGGTTATCATTTCTCTGCTCTCTCCTGTTTAAAGTATATTATGATTACTTGAATTGCTTTTAAATCGTGGTTATTGAAATTAATACTTACTGTTTCATGTATCTTTTTGTTGAGATTGAAATACAAATATTAACCCCTTGCTGTTTCTAAATTAGAAGACTTCCTTCCGAGAAAAAAACCCCAAAAAACTCACATATTATTTTACCTTCATATACAGTAATTGCCACAAATGTCCATAAAGAATGACAGACGTTGTTACTTTTGGATTATAACAATTAGCAACGATCTCAAATAACACACTTACACTAACAATAAAATGAAAAGCAGTTTTGGATAATGGCTGCATGATATACTCAGGCATATACATTCAGGGATGATGTAAAAATCAGACCAAACAGGAACCCAAATATTTCTCTATGTTAACGTAACTTGTTGATTATACTTTTTTGACCATAGTATTAATAAATGTTATATATTGTGATAGGACTCATAACATTGCAATATCAACTAGCTTGAATGTTTCCGTAAAAAGGTATTTGCAGGTCGACTTCTGTGTACGAGGGGATCCTACTGAAACACACACACACACACACAAGAAAGAAAAATAAAAATAAAAAAAACAACTTTTTTTTTTCAGAAAGTATACAACACACTGTGAAGTACTGTAATCTCTGAGAGAAGGTTTTAAAAAAATAGATAAGCCTGACCATTGTTCTGATACCAACTCTGCATATGGGCAATTTGGGGGCCACAGAGTAGAGAGGGGAAAACCAAACATAACCTGGCAGTTCTTTTTCTTTTCTTCTCTTTTTTTGGGACAAGGTCTTACTCTGTTGCCCAGGCAGGAGTGTAGTGGTGCGATCTCGGCTCACTGCAACTTCTGCATTCCGGGCTCAAGCAATCCTCTCACTGCAGCCTCCTGAGTAGCCAGGACTACAGGTGCACACCACTATGCCTGGCTAATTTTTTAATGTTTTGTAGAGATCAGAACTCCCTGTATTGTCCAGCGTGGCTCAAACTCATGGGTCCAAACAATTCTCCTGCCTCAGCCTCCCAAAGTGTTGGGATTACGGATATGAGCCACTCAGCATGGCCTAGCAGTGTTGAGGTGACAGAGATCAGCGTTTAGGGGAATGGAGGCAGCTAGAATTTGTAGGGCAGAGTATCAAAGAAGACGGAGCAGAACAAAGAGTGAGATCTGCAGAGGGGTCTTCCCAAGCCTTTGGCTGAATATGGATAGACACCAGCATGAGAAGGAACTCTCCAAGGCTAGGAAAGAAGCCCTGGAAATCAGTGGACTAGAGTCACTTCCAGTCCAGTGGAAGTACAGTCACTTCCTGGAGCACACACAAAGCTGGCATTAGTTTGTGTTCCTACCAGTGAGTATGAAGAGACCTCAGGAAATACGGAGCATTAGGTATAATCCCCAGAAGAGTCATGCCTCAGCAGCGGGGCTAAATTAGTCCTAAAATAAAGACTGCTTTGGACCTGATAGCAGAAGAAAGAAAAAAATAATAAAGATAATGGCCCGGTGCAGTGGCTCACACCTGTAATCCCAGCACTTTGGGAGGCCAAGGCGGGTAGATCACCTGAGGTCAGGAGTTTGAGACCAGCCTGATCAACACGGTGAACCCCCGTCTCTACTAAAAATACAAAAATTAGCTGGGCGTGGTGGCGGGTGCCTGTAATCCCAGCTACTCAGAAGGCTGAGGCAGGAGAATTGCTTGAACCCGGGAGGCAGAGGTTGCAATGAGCTGAGATCGTTCCATTGCACTCCAGCCTGGGTGACAGAGCAAGATTCCATCTCAAAAATAAATAAATAAATAAATAAATAAATAAATAAATAAATAAATGGATAACAGAAAGCACTGAAATTAAAAACCAACAAATAGTTTAGAAGAACAAAAGCTGGTTCTTTGAAGAGATCAGTGCGATTGCTTAATCTCTAGTCAGATCAACTAAAAGTAAAAAGTGAGTTTAGCAAGATCACAGGATTGAAGATTAATATACAAAATCAATTGTATTTTCATATACTGGAAATGAACATTTCACAGTTAAACAAGAAAATACCATGCATGATTAAAAATATGAAATACTTAAAGATACATTTAATAAAATATTTGTACAAAAATTTGTACACTGAAAACTACAAAATATTGCTAAGAAATTGAAGAAGATCTACATACATAGAGATTTACCATTTATGCATTTGAAGACAATATTGCTAGGTTGTTAATTCTTTCAAACTATAGATTCAACACAAAACCAATAAAAATTCCAGCAGATTTTTTGTCTGTTTGTTTAACTGACAAGTTGATTCTAATTTATATGGAAATACAAAAGACCTAAAGGAGCCAAAATAATTTTGAAAGTGGAGTGATGTTGGAGGATTTACACTACCTGATTCCAAAAGCTACAGTAATCAAGACAGGGCGGTATTAATTTAACAACAGAAATATAGACTAAAGGAACAGAACAAAGATTCCAGAAATAGATCCGTACTATATGGTGCTAAAGTTAGCTAATGGAGGGGAGATAATCTAGCTGAAATAGGTTATCAACAACTGGGGTGCTGGGGCAGTTGGATAACCATATGGAAAAAAAGGAATCTTGAGCTTTACCTCACACCTGAAACAAACATGAGCTCTAAATGGAACATAGACCAGAGACCTAAATGTAGGAGTAAAACTGTAAGACTTGTAGAAGTTTTCTGATCATCTTCCAACCACATTTTAACAAACGGGAAAAGGTTTAAACTGATACATCACAAAAGAAGATATATGAATGGCCAACAAATACATGAAAAGATGCCCAATGTCATAAATCATTAGGGAAATGCAAATTAAAGCCAGTTGAGATACTATTACATACTAAAATTAAAAAGACTGACCGTACTAAGTGTTGGAGAGAATGTAGAGCAGCAGGAATTCTTACAGATTGCTGGTGGGAATGTAAAATTGTTTAAGCAATTGGGAAACAGCTTGGAAGTTTCTTATAAAGTTAAATGTACCTTACCAATGAATTCCACTCCTAGGAAATACTAAAGATATATAAAAATATACGTTCATACAAATGCCTTTTTCCACTTATAGATAATTCTACAAAAGGCAAAGTTATGGTGACAGAGATCAGCTCAGTGCTTGCCAGAGGCTGGGAATGGGGTGAATGTGGGATGAGATTAACTACTTGGTACATGAGAGAATTTTTAGGGGTGATGACGAAAAGCAAAGTGATAAATTGGGGAAATATTTGCATCATAAGTATGCAATACAGTGTTATTATCTATAACAAATAAAGCACTTCTGTAAATCAAAAAGCAAAACAGAAACAATCCAATTGAAAAATCGATGGATTTATGAATAAGCATTTCACAGAACATATAGAAGTGATAGAATTGGGTAATAGAAGCTTAGTGTTCAAACTTTGATATTGACAAAAATTCTCTAACCAAAGCAAACCATCAGAACCCTCAATCTCTGAAAATTAGATATATAACTTCACAGGGAGGTGAAGAGGAAGTGGTTTTTCTATCACCAGAGAAAAAAATTGCTGTTTAAGAAATAATCACTGACTTGGAGTGTGTGTATATCAATATGATATACCCAGTGCTGTGTTAATTGGATTAGATTTTATTATAATAAAGTAGTTTGAATGTCAATAGTAAAATTTATTTTAATGGTTTCATGAAAGAGTCATTTTATATTGAATCATTATTGGTATCCATTCATTATAAAAGTATAAAAACATGTCAACTCAATAATGATGTTTCTATTGTATTGCATTATTATATGAGAATATGTTGTTTGTATGGATATATATTCCTTTTCAAGGCACAGAATGCAACCTGAAAAATACTTATTAAAGTGAACAGGCATTTTGCTAATATTAGCAGCAAAAGAGTGTAAATTTTCACAGTCTCTCTGATAGCCAAAAACCTTTTCTTAAATATTTTGAAATAGGAAAAAAATAGAAAAAAAACACATGAAAAAGTGAAACTCTTATTCTTTTGATTGGCGTACAAAATGCTAAAGAAAGACAAGTGAGGAGAAGAAGGAAAAAAAGAAAGCCTTTGATAAAAGGAAAAACAGAATTGTGGGAGATGGAACCTCATGATGTGTTTGCATGAGTTGAAACTGTACAGGAGATGACAATCTGCAAACTTCACAGGAAAGAGGGGATCTGAGGTGAAGGTTGAGCACCCTAGAGACTGAAGCACAAATGCAGATGGTGAAAGACCATGGAGATTTTTAGCAATTGCTTCTTTTGTACAGATTCCTTTGTGTGTATATGTGTCAGGGGACTCTTGTTAATAAATTTAAGAAATGTGGTGGGAATCAAAGAAACCTGATGCCTTCATTGATTTCCTAATGTCTTCAACTAAAGAGTTGGGAAACTCTGACTCTAACTTTCCCTGCCACTTCTTACTGGCTTGGGCTTTCTGGCCTTTGAAATTAATCCAGGTGTGGCCAATTCAATGAAAGGCTGGTCAGGGTCCAGACAGATGGTCAGAGATGAGCACAGAAATGGAAAGTAAACATTCAGAAACTTCTTAATTTTATGTATGTTGAATCTAATGATAAAAAAACTTTGGCTTCTATTTTATGTTTTCTTTTCCAATTTTTTTTCTAATACTTTATTTTCATTATATTTTAAAACGGTATGGGTTAAAGAAATAAATCACCATAAATATGTTTGGAAAACCCTGCTCTGAAGTGTAAGTATAAAATATAAGAGTAGCTCTAGATGGAGAGAAAAGGCCCCTGTTTTGTGAAGTTTTAAAATCAGCCTCTGAATTAAACCCTTGTTGGTATTTGTACATCTCTCATTATTTGTTATATACATGGAAAAGCAGCAGTAGTAAGCATAGTTAATATTCCAATTGGAAATTGAAAAACAAACCTCCAAAGGAAACAGAGGTATTTTTGCCTTTGGAATTTTGTGCACAATGAGTGGTTCACATCTGGCATGAAGACTAGATTGCCAATGATGCAAGAATATTGAAAAGTGAAATATTCAAAGAAAAACAAAGGATACATGGAGACAGGAAATAAAACAGGCAATTTTGCCAATTAAGTGTAAAATATAATGATTATAAGGTAGAGTTTCCTTTTATCTAGCTTTTTTTTTTTTTTTTTTTTAGGAAATAGCATTTCTTAGGAGAATATTTGCTCTGAAATCAGTTGGAAAATTGGAGATCTGTAGAAACAGCTATTTTCTTAGTTTTTTTAAAAATTCATATGTTATTTTTATAACAATGGTGTCACTTGTTATTTATTATCATGAGCAATGGTTGAATTGTAATAAATCAGAGTTCAATTTTTAAAAGTGTATCCCCAAAACCAAAAGCCTACCTCAAAATATTTTACTTTTCTTCTAACCTAGCCACTAAATCCCATGAAATGTATACCTATTAAAATTTTGTTATCAATAGTGATCGTAGTTGTTATCGAAAGAGTTTCTGGTGTTACAGTATATCATTTAAAAATAACTGTTTTTTTTCCTTTAATACAGAATTAAGAATAAGGATGTCTAGATCTTTGCAGATGGGGTGATGCAACTGATTAATAAGAATTAGTATTCTTTGTAAAAATTATAATCACTCTTTGAGGCCTGTTGGAGTCTGGACCCATCCCATTTTTCCAATCTTCTCTCCTACCAAACACAAACTCTAGGCTCTAGCTGGCTGGGCTACTCAATTGCATCACTGTGCCTCGTGCATTTCCCAGTCTTTTAATTCTGCCAACACTATTTTCCTTGCCTAGAAATGCCTCAGATCTTCCTTTCCAGTATTTCAATGCTTTCATTCCCCCCTCAGCTAAATGTCCAGAGACTCTTGAGTATCTTACCACTTAGCTGTTACTGCTTATCTAGCTCAGCAGGCTATCAGCATCCTCAAAGGATGTGCCATCAAGGTCTAGAATAAGGAGATTCTGAGACAACTAAACAGGAGAGGCGGCCCCTATCAACATCACTAGTTCCTGTCCCTTTCCTCCTTTGTTGCTGGCCTGCAACTTTCTAGGGGAGGAAAGAAGAAGTAAGAAGTGGGTAGGGAAGAGACTTGTATGGGCTGACATTTGGAAGGACTTGTATTAACCCAGCGTAGGGATCATAGGTTTCACTTAGGGGAAGCTAAAGGTTGTGGACTTAACTAAAGTTTGTATCAGTTTTTATATGGCAGTTTATATATGGCCTTTTATATGGCAGTGATTTTTGCAGTGTTACTTGGGCCATTTTTAGGAACTACAAAACTGCAAATTAGGTGCTGTGTGTGTCACCATTCTTCACTTTCATTCTCTGACCACCTTCACTCCTGTGACCTGTTCCTTTTTCCTAAGGCATTCAGTGCTCCTAACATCTGGCTTCCCAGGGCTACCACTCCACAGTGTTCTATAATTCCTTCACCCCCAAATACCCTCCATCTCATAGAGTTAGAATTCCTTTTATTATTATTATGTAGAGACATTGTTTCGTTCTGTTACCCAGGCTGGCGTGCAGGGGTGTGATCATAGCTCCAACTCCTGAGTTCAAGCCATCCTCCTGCCTCAGCCTCCAGGGTAGCTAGGACCACAGGCATGTGCCTTTGCACCTGGCTAATTTTTTTTTTTTTTTTTTTTTTTTTAGAGTTGGAGTCTCTATTTTGCCCAGGCAGGTATCAAACTCATGGCCTCAAGCGATTCTCCTACGTCAGCCTCCTGAGTAGCTGGGATTATAGACAGGTGTCACCATGCCTGGCTAATTGCTCAAATATTTTTTTTGTAGAGACACGGTCTCACTATGTTGCCCAAGCTGGCTTTGAACTCCTGGCCTCAAGCAATCCTCCTGCTTTGGCTTCCCAAATTGTTGGTATTACAGGCATGAGCCACTGTGACCAGACACAAATTCCTTTTATGTGGGTGCTTGGTAACACTTGCTAGGCTATTTCAAGATGTGAACAAAATTTAGCCCTGGGGGAGGAGAAGGGGGTGTACAATTCTAGAGAAAGTTGTAAATAAAATAAGAACCTTGTTCCAATGAACATCTACTCACTGAATGTGAGTGGTGTGACGCCCAGCTTCTTATTGCACAGCCCCATCCTCTTTTTCTCTCCTTGCCATGTGTGCATATGGAATTATTTTCATTACCTTAAAAGGTTGTTGTCTTGGAAGACTGGATAATGAGTAGGCAGTATGTGCAAATATGTGCAACCATATGACACTTTGGGTATCTTTTATTATTTTGCTTGTTCAATACACTTCATATTTTTGTGTCTTTTCTTTTACCTTGACTATAAGTTCTGTACAGGTGGTGTCTTCAATAGTTTTATGAGCTTAGTGCATTGTATGGCAATAATACATATTCAAAAATAGTTTTGGTTATATTTATAACAAAATGTGACTGACTTTTTGGTTGTCATTCAGTGCTATGATAATCTGTCTTAAACCTTAAGATGTTGTTTTGCTGTACAGACTTTGAAGTACCAATGGAAATGAAATGCATGTAGAGGAAGAGTAATAGATGGGAAATTTCCACTGATATTAACCAGTGGTTTTCAAACTTAGTGTTCATAAGAAGAACACTCCTGGGAGAGTATGTTAACATTTATGGTTATTGAGCCTAAGCGATTTTGGTTCAGCAGACCTGGAGGTATCCAGGAATCTGAATTTTTAAACAAGCTTTCCTGAAAATCATGGGGCACACTTTAGCAAACGGCGCATTAAACGGTATGCTGTTTTTCTTAATTAAAAATGCCATTTTCGTTTCTTTCAATTTTTTAATTTTTTAAAAAAATGATTGAATGTCCTTTATGTGCAAGAAATGCAAAGATAAGTCACACATGGTTTTTATTATATAATACGGAAAAAAAGTCTTAACAGTAATAATAAAGGGCATGAAAGGATACCAGCCTTATAAGAAGTTCAGATATAGCACTGGAGTGTTTTGGGAAAAAGTGTCGATTGCTGAATAGTGGATATCCTGGAAATCTTCAAAGACAAAGTAAATATGGACATCTGGAGATGATATAAAAGGAAATTTCACGAAAAGGTAACAATATTAGCAAAAACGCTGAGGTGGAAAGTGCAGGTTGTGGAGAATGTGAGCATTCCTGTGATGGCACTAGGGGGCAACTGGAATGAGATGTGTAGCTTGGGCCAGAGCTGGAAACTGTGCAGACATATCTTTTTTTCTTTGAGATGGAGTTTCATTCTTACTGCCCAGGTTGGAGTGCAATGGTGTGATCTCAGCTCACTGCAACCTCTGCCTCCCAGGTTCAAGGATTCTCCTGCCTCAGCCTCCCAAGTAGCTGCGATTACAAGTATGCGCCACCACACCTGGCTCATTTTTTGTATTTTTAGTAGAGACAGGTTTTCACCATGTGGGCCAGGCTGGTCTTGAACTCCTGGCCTCAAGTGATCCGCCTGCCTCAGCCTCCCAAAGTACTGGGATTACAGGCATGAGCCGCTGCACCCTGCCATGTGCAGACATATCTTTAGTTGGGTGAGACTCCCAAGAGAAGGTGTAAAGACAGAGGAAAAGAAAACTCAAATATCAATGCCATGTAACTTACCTAAGGCTTATAGTAGAGAATTCAGTGAGATCATGTTTGGATAGTAAACATTTTTTGTTAATTACATATGATTTCAGTGAGTACTGTGATACTAATATGTAAATTTATTTCTATCTGCTCCGTGATATTAACTTCTGTGATTTGCGATGAACAAAATAAAACTCTTGAATGGGAAGAGAAAGACCAATATTAGAGCTATTAAAACGAAAATCAAAGCACTATCCACTTAAAGTATTTCTAAAATATAATTCCATATAATTGATCAGATATTTATACTCATTACTGTCCATGTCACTTATATAATATAGTAAATACACAGTATACTGACATGGACAGTAATAAATATAAATAAAGTGTAAGTGACATAGACAGTAATAAATATAAATAAGGTAAATTCTAGAAAATCACAAAAATATGTAGTATTTCCCTTTCCCATACAAACCAAACCAACCAAACCAGACCAAGCCTAAAACCCCTAAGAGTTAAATAATTTCACTAAAGAAAACAAAAGCAAGGTAAGCTGAAGTCATGGGAAATAATAGACACAGAGCAAGAGGCTGAAAAGCTACCATAGACGAAGCAAAGGTTTTCCAGATGTGGAATTCTTTCTACACATTAGTGCTGTTATTTTGCCTCACTCAGGTTCTACCAGGAAACAGACAAACAAATAATGCCATGGTTTCTTTTTTTTTTTCTATCTTCTGTCTGTAATCTAATTAAACCAACTGTGCTGAAATTTTACATTTTGTTTTCTTCAGGAAAATGTCTTGATATTTGTGACCTGCAGTTTTTTGTTTTTTTTGTTTTTTTGTTTTTTAAGCTGGCTTTCATTATAAATGGGAATGCTGTTGGAATGCCTGAAGGTATTTGTATGCGTGTTGGAGTATCTCCTTTTGGAAAGACATTTTGAATGTGTCTCCACCCCACGGACCTCTTGTCCACATCATAGAAAGGCCAGGCCGCTCCCTACATGTGGGGATGAGTGGTCACTGCTCTGTTTATGTTCTATTGTCGTGGACCATCTGGGAGAATGGCTCCTGATTGGCTGTGGAACGATGAGTACCAACTCAGAGTCAAGGTCACAAGTTAGACCCAGGTCACTCTTTTTTAAGGCCCTAAGTTTTGGTGTTCAAAAATATTACAAAATAAAGTTTTCTGGATATAATAAGCCAGCTCTTCACTTTGCTAAAGTCATAAAATAAGAAGGCGTTAATGTCCCCCTTTGGGTAACCTGGCTGATCTTTGCTTTGCATAGATGGACGCTATTGTGTTCATCATTGCAGCTGGGATGCAGCCATCAGAGGCCTTAGAAATAATAATTAAAAAAAAAAAACATTCACGTGCTCCCCACGCCCTACATACAAGTATATTTTTTTAAATAGAAAAATGCTAAATGATAGAATTCAGGTTAAGTCTAACAGAATTCTGACATTTTCTTCTCTTAATTTAAGAGTCTTTAAAAAAATGCATCAATTGTGTCACTCATTTTTTTTTGTTTTTATATGCCTTTTTAAATAAACAAATGTTTATTTAAACATGAGGGGATGTGAATATAGTCTGTTGAAAATATAAAATTGTTAAGGGCAGCAGCACGTGACCCAAACAAATTCTATTGCAAATTAAAAACCAAATTGCAGGCCAGTCATGGTGTCTTATACCTGTAATCCCAGCACTTTGAGAGGCTGAGGTGGGAGGATCTCTCTTGGAGCCAGGAGTTTGAGAGCAGCCTGGGCAACATGGTGAGATCCTGTCTCCACATTAAAAAACATTTTTTTTAAAATTAGTCGGTCATGGTGGTGCATGCCTGTAGTCCCACTGACCGGGGAGGCGGAGGCAGGAAGATTGCTTATGCCCAGGAGTTCCAGGCTGCAGTGAGGCGCGATTGCACCACCGCATTCCAGCTTGAGCAACAGAGCGTGAACCTGTCTCTAAAACAATAAATTAATTAAAAATAAACAAATAGCCAAATGGCCTGTTCAGGATAAATTAAGTGATTTTAAAAAGGAGATAATTTATGCAGTCAAGGGGAAAAAGAAAATCCATGAATCTTAAAGCTGTAAGCTACGATGGCACTGATTTATATGACTGAGGCTGAAAGAGACGGGGGCGAAAGATGTTCTCTGAGCTCCAACAGAATTATGAAATAATATAGTTCTGTAGCCAAAAAGGGCAATATTGTGAAAAATTCTAATTTTATTGAACATTCAGGATATGCCTAGATCTAGCAAGGATTTGTGGAGTAAAACAAATGCTGTACTATTAATATTTTAGTGTCATACCGAATAGTTTCACTATGCGGAAACCCCCTGTGCTCTGCCCATTCATTTCTCTGTCTCCGCAAACCACTGACCGCCAATGATCTTTTGACTGTTTCCTTGGTTTGCCTTTACCAGAATATCATACAGTTTGAATTTTACTTTCTGGTTACTTTTGCTGTGAACTTAAAATTGCTCTAAAAATAAAGCCTAATTATTCATGAAATAAGCATCTTTTAGGTGCACCGTACTGTGCTACATGATGTTTTAAAAGATGGTTACAAGCTGTTGGAAAGCATTGCTGAGATAAATGGAACACTCAGAGGACAAGGACAGTCCATCAATGATCAAGTACAAAAATGCCCACATCAGACTCCATGTGCCATAGTTATCTCATTTCAGAAAGTATGAAATTAATGTGAGCAGGAGTTATCATAGAAGACTTCACCTTCTCTGGGAAGCCAGGACACAAATGAGTCATTGGGGGATGCGGTAGATAATTTCTGGAAGGGAAACAGGAGGAGCAAAGGTCAAGTTATGCAGAAGCAACTTCAGGAGAAAAGTGAGGTTGTTACCATGGTTACAGCGGACGGTGCGTGCTAGAAGAGGATGGAAAATAAGGGTGGAAAGGAAGGGTAAGGCCGGATTATGGAAAAAATTTATTCAACAGCAGCCTGAGAAGTCTTGGCATTTAACCACTACATATAGCATAGCGGCTAAGAGCATGCACTGTTGTCTGCATTGCTGGCTTTGAATCCTGATTTGGCCACAGTGTGACTTTCGATATATTAGGAAGCCTCTCTGAGTCTCAGGTTCTTCACCTGTATCATGTAGATAACAATAGCACCTACCTCATAGGGTCGCTAGGGGATTAACTGAGTTCACGTCTATAAAGTGCTTGGAAAAGTGCAGGCACAGAGTAAATTCTTGTTATTATTATCAGTTCAGTCATTCATTCCACAAACTTCAACCAAAACATCTGTTAAGAGGCTGGCATTCCCGAGGTGCAGGGAAGATGTCTTTTAGGAAATCACAACTCAGTGGGGAAAATATTTAGATAAATATGTTCAAGAGGATCACAGATTTAAAGAGAAAGGGGAAAATTTAAAAAGTGATGAACTGTACTGTTATTGTCCCCATTTGTCTATTTCCTTAAATCCATAGAAAAGAACTGATTTAACATTTATATTAACAAGAAGTTTATAACATTAGCAGGTGTGAGTCACAGAAATGTGTTTGGAAAATTTTAAAAACAAATATAATACCCTACTTGTGTGTGCATCAGCACTCTTTAGTGAGTATTTTAGTTAAGTAGAACTTTAAGAACTCTGTGAGAACTTTACCTCATTACAGTAGTCAGGACAAAATAGTTTCTTAAATTCATGATCCACACTTCTCCTGAATTAAATTAGATTTCTGCACAGCCTGCAGACAAGAAGATTGGCACCAACCTTATATTGGGCACTGGTGAATTTGTTATGGTTGTTAGTAACTCTTTAAGGGTTCCTACTTTGATAAAACACATCTAAAAAGTTATGTCTTAATTCTATAATAGAAATGTCTATGGAATCCATTGAAAGAGATATTGAACTTGCCTACAGAAAACAAATCAAAGTGCTTCAAGCCAATGGAGGGTCAATACGAGAAGTATAGTCATGCCAGCAGAATTGTAAGTCATTTTATACTTAGTGAGGTCAAAGTAATACCTTATTACATGTAACTTTCCAAAGTAAACGCACCTCTCCGAAGAAACTAGGATCAATCAATTTTCTTGTGGGTACATATTTGTGTATATATTCACATTATTAATAAGATTAAACTGCAAACTGTGCACTGGAAACTCAATAGAGGTAAAAATTTGAAGACTTCTAAGAGACGAACAGGTAAGTGTTTTTTTTTTTTTTTTGGGTAGATGGAGTCTCATTCTGTTGCCCAGGCTGGAGTGCAGTAGGGCAATCTTGGCTCACTGCACCCTCTGCCACCTCCCAGGTTCAAGCAATTCTCGTGCCTCAGCCTCCTGAGTAGCTGGAATCATAGGTGTGCACCATCATGCCCAGCTAATTTTTGTATATTTAGTAGAGATGGAGTTTCACCATGTTGGCCAGGCTGGTCTCGAACTCTTGACCTCAAGTGATTCGCTCACCTTGGCCTCCCAAAGTGCTGGGATTACAGGCCTGAGCCACTGCGCCCGGCCTACGTTTTTAAAATAAGGGAAATGTGGTGGTAATAGAAAAGTTGGAAAAACCAGGAGTAGCAAGCTTCAGAGTCTCAGGGCAGATTAAATTTCAGAAAGGGCGCCTTTGAAACTTGAGAATTTCAGATAAAATATTCATGTCTGTGTAGCCCCTGGAAAATCTTGGAATACACTTAAGGGTGTGTTTGTCTAGGTTTGAGACTGTTACTTTATAGGACTTCTCAGTCGTGAACCACCATGCCCAGCCAGATTTTGAACTAAATGGAAGATCCTTAGTTGCTTTCTTGGTAAAACAGATACAAAAGGGCCCTTTCATAAATTATCTTTCTTCAGAGAAGATTGAAAATGACAAATTATTTTTTCTACTGATAAAGGTCAATGGCAATTAAAGCACTGAAATGCAAAGCTCTCTTACTGGCCCATACTGGCAGTTCATAGCCACCTCTTCATGCGCTGATAGCCATTCTTTCCAAGAAATAATGGGAGGAGTAAAATGTGCATCAGACATTTTGGAAGGAGAAATTAAAAGTTCGTCAAATATTGTGAAAAGTCCTGGATGTGGATAGACCTGAGATTAGCTGAATGCTTGTATGAGCTGTTTCATCTGCCAAATAAACAGATTGATTCAAAACTATTTCTTGAGCACCTCCTCTGTGCAAGATATCACATTGCACGTGGGGTGACGAAAAATGAAATGGGAGGTTTCTGCCTTCAAGGAGCTCTTAGCCTAATGTAACATAAAATTCATGAACAGAAATACATCATAGAAAACATGAAATGCCATAATAAATATACCAACGAAGTGCCACTTTCAGCTGCAGAGACCTGGGAAGACCACTTCAAATGTGGGAGGAAACATTTGAATCAGAACATATTAAAAGAGAAATTATCATCTACCTGTGTTGCTTAAAATATAATTGAGAGGAAAAGAAAATATGTTCTATTGGTTCTGGTAATACAGTAGATTTGTCTCACCCAATTAGCAACAGCAAAAATACCAACAGAAAATGAAGAAATATTTGGAAAAGTATCTGTATTTTAAAAATCCTATGAGTTCAAGATCTTTGGCACTGAAGAATAGATTACTTATATTTTTCACAAATTCCTTGATACCTGAAAGCTAATGTGTTTTCTTTCCACAGCCCAGTCAACCACAGCCAACTTTTCATGGATTAGTTTACATTAAGTTTTAGAAACACTGAGAAGTTATGTGTGAGCATACCCTACATTCTTTCCTCATAAAGAAGCAGGCAAGCAGAGACCTTCATACGTTAAAAAAAAAAAAAAAAAAAAAAATACAAGCAAGTATTTATAAGCCATTAGTGTAAAAATAATGAAATTCACTTTCTGAGAGTGAAAGAGAATACAGAATTTGGAGTGTTGGTCAAGGTCCAGGCTGACCAGGTAAAGACAATTTTCACATCTTGCTAAACCCTATAAAACAGATGGGGGGCTTTGCTGTTACAAGAAGAGCTTCCTTTAGAATAGAAAGATAAGACTCAAAATTTGGCTTTGGGAGTATCGTGCAAATAGAGCAAAACATTTGCTGATTTTTACAATAATACCAGGCATTGGGAGTACTGAACTGAAGGAAACAAAATTATGTTCTGAAGGTGTTCACAGCCTAGTGGGAGAGACAGCAATAAAACCAATCGGATCCATACTAAAATGAAGACACAAAATAGAGCAGAGTCTTTCCAAAGAGAAGTCTGAAATAGAGCAGTCCTGTTTTAATTTTTTCAGCGAATCTCTTTGGATTTGTAGATCTGGGAACATGGCGCAGAGTGGATATGTCACATTAATCGTTCTCTGGATCCAAGCAATGATGATCAGACTGAAAAAAGGGAAGTGTCTTTCCATTTTAGTTCTTTTTGTTGTTGTTGTTGTTGTTCATTTGCATTTCCTTTCTCAGGGATGAAAAGCAGCCAAGAAAATTAATACCAAAATGCATCAAGTCTAGGCTTTGTTATTTAGTATGTTTATAAGGAGCTTGGAATAAAATTATGAAAATTCTGATTTTTCCCTTACACATTTGTCACAAAGAAGTGTTTGATTTCTATTTTCTGTCTTATGACCACAACACAAAGTTTGGAGAGACCGTGACTCTGGTATATGCTTCTGAAAGCTATCTTTCACAAGAATTTCAGGCTATAGTTATTCATTATCTTGATTTTGAACATTTTATAGCCAACCAAACAACCTCCAGGCAGGAGAATAAACATTCTGAGAAAAGTGACCAAGGAAAGCAACCAAAGTCAGGCTCTAAGTCATCTTTTTCAATGGGCCCCTTTACACATTCATGTGGCACAGATCCCCAAACAGTACCATTAATTCATGACCTGGCTGACATATTTGGCCGTTGTGTTGAGTAGTAGGAGTAATGGAGAAGGTTAAATAAAAAACGTTAGAATCATATTAATTCTAAGTCAGTAAGATTGTAGCCAGAGCATTTTTATAATTACAATTTCTTGATTAACACATATTTTACAGAATGTCTATATTTTAATAGCTATTTTAATTGCAGGACACACACAGACAATATTCTTAACCTAGAAAAGTTCATGATCTGAAGAAGACACACAGCTAAGCAAGATAATAAAACTGTAACAGAAAAGACGTAGCTTTTTGGGAGCACAGAATAAGCTCTAAGATTAGCTCTGCCTGGGAAATAAGTCTTTAAGGAAGTGAGATTATTGTTGGATCTAATGAAGCAAGTAGGATTTTCAAGACGGGGGATAAAAACAACTTATTAGGTACTATGCTCACTACTTGAGTGACAGGGAAAGCTGGACCCCAAACCTCTGCATCAAACAATATACCCATGCAACAAATCTGCACTTGTACCCCCTGAATGAAAAACAAGTTGAAACTATTTTTTCTAAAGCCATTTTTGGCTAATGATAATGCTTTGTTTTGCATGGGCTGCCATATAGCCTGACAAAATTTGTGAAGTGTTCTTTGATTTAATTTTACAATGACAGATTTCATGTTACTCCATATTAATAGTTCGCAAATACGCTCAAAGTGACATTTTAGTGACTAAAATGCAGTGTTACTTTTCCAAGACAGAGCACATTCCAAGTCTCTAATGAAACTATTTTCATTTACTTTGAAAAAGAAAAAAGAAAAAAAAGATGTGGATGGGCGTGGTGGCTCACACTTGTAATCCCAGCACTTTGGGAGGGCAAGGAGGGTGGATCACTCGAGGCCAGATGTTCGACACCAGCCAGGCCAACATAGTGAAACCCTGTCTCTACTAAAAATACAAAAAAATAAAAATAAAATAAAATAAAAAATTAGCCATGTGTGGTGGTGGACGCCTGTAATCCCAGTTACTTGGGAGGCTGAGGCAGGAGAGTCACTTGAATCCAGTAGGTGGAGGTTGTAGTGAGTTGAGACTGTGTCATTGCACTCCAGCCTGGGCAACAAGAGCAAAACTCCTTCTCAAAAAAAAAAAAAAAAAAAAAAAGGGCCCCCCATCTTTTTTTTTTTTTTTTTCCTGGGTAAGCCGTCTTTCACTCTATCTCTCTCTTTCTCCACCTATCATCAGGTGCCAGTTACATGCCACAGATCTATGCAGAACACGAAAGTAGAGAGGTAGAAGGGGTGCTATGATAGTTACAGTTTGAGCAACCAACACACAAAATGAAGAAAGAGAAAAAATGGAAAATATTGGAGGTATATCAGTGAGGCTCCTTGTGGGAAACAAATGCACATTAAGTACATTGAAGGGAGTTTAATAACGGGACCATTTATAAGGGGAAACCACAGGGCCAGAGGAGAGAATGGCTGTCAGAATTTGGAAGCTTAGTGCAAATGGCAGCCTAAGTAAGAGAAGCCAACAGCGACTCCCAGAAGCTGGAGAAGACACTGTGGCCATTCCTCAGAGATTTTGAACGAGAAATACCATTTGACTCAGCAATCCCCTTACTGGGTATGTATCCAAAGGAGTATAAATCATTCTATTATAAAGATACATGCACACATATGTTCATTGCAGCACTAGTGACAATAGCAAAGACACGGAATCAACCCAAATGCCCATCAATGACAGACTGGATAAAGAAAATGCAGTACATATACACGATGGAATATTATGCGGCCAAAAAAAGGAAGGAGATCATGTTCTTTGCAGGGACATGGATGAAGCTGAAAGCCATTATCTTCAGCGAACTAAAGCAGGATCAGAAAACTAAACACTGCATGTTCTTACTTTTAAGTGGGAGCTGAACGATGAGAACACATGGACACAGGGAGGGAACAACACTCACTGGGGCCTTTTGGGGGAGTGTGGCGGGGGAAGAGCACTAGGGAAAAGAGTTAATGCATGCTGGGCTTAATACCTAGGTGATGGGTTGACAGATGCAGCAAACCACCATGACACACGTTTACCTATGTAACAAATTTGCACATCCTGCACATGTACCACAGAATGTAATAAAATAAAACTAAATTAAATTTAAAAACAAACTTTCCAACCTCATTGTCCCACCATCCCCCTCCCCCAGTCTCCTGCTACAGCTTCTCATCCTCCTCATGGCTGAATGGGGAAGACAGAAAGCAGGGAAGTCCTTTGATTTAGTTCACATCGGTTGGCCTCCCAGGGCACAGAGGCAGGGAGAAGTAGGGCAGAGGGTGGATCTGAAGGGCAGCACAGACATGTGTCCGGTCCAATGAATGATACTGCAGCTGAATAACAAATGGCTATGTATGGACAGGTCACTCCTGAATGGACAAATGACCAGCCATGACAGTTTAATTTTACTCTACGGCTAATAAAGAGACAGATAAAATGTTGTTGGCACAGGAACTGACACGATCAGGTTATATATTTTCAAAGATAACTCTGGTAACAGTGCAGATAATAGACTGGTGTAATGAGAGGTTCAGTCAGGGAAACCAGTTCTGGATGCTTTTGTGAAAGTCCAGCGGAAAGTGAAGCCCTGCTTGAAAGCAGTGGCCAGAGGGATGGACAAGGGTGACGAGAGGGCAGTGCTGACACACCGTGTGCAGAAGGTGGAGGAGCCTGGGAGCGGCAGGAGAACCCAGGCGCCTAGCTGGCTTGCTGGGTAGATAGGATCTGATGACCTCAGGGACTGTGGATACAGGAGGATAATGGAGTCACAGGAAAATGGGACACAGCATGAACATTTCTCTGAAACTAATCTTTTTTTGAAAATCAAATTTTATCTGTTTCCGAGAGACAATTTCAGTCTAATAGACCAAAAAAATCTCTAAAGGGAGGTTAAAATGTGATCAACTCTGTCTATACTGTGACAACCTTTGAATTAACTCATTCAGAAGACTCATGGAGAAAGTGATCTCTTTCTTCTTCCACATAGAGAGCTGCTCAGCTGTTAGTACTACGAGGAAGCATTTTAGGACTTGTGGAACACACAAGGACATCAGTGATGCAGCCAGTGTCTATTCGTCCTGTAGGCACCAACTAATTATCATGAAAAACAGCTACCATTTTTTAGGACTTAGTTTGTACCAAGCCTTGTTGCCTTACATCAACAACATGGCAGATTCTTGATTTGTGTTCTGGAAATGAGGGAGATGAGGAAGTTAAGTGACTTGCTCAAGGCCATACAGATAGGAAGCAGATGTGCTGGAGGATATTCCAACGGGACTGATATACTCTTTAGAGCAGGCGTCCCCAACCTCCAGGCCCTGGACCAGTACCGGTCTGTGATCTGTTAGGAAAGGGGCTACACAGCAGGAGATGGACGGTGGGCAAGCGAACATTACGGTCTGAGCTCTGCCTTCTGTGAGATCAGCAGCAGCATTAGATTCTCATAGAAGCACGAACCCTGTTGTGAACTGCACATGTGAGGGATCTAGGCTGTGCGCTCCTTATGATGATCTGAGGTCTGAGGTGGAAGAATTTCATCCTGAAACCATCCCCCACTGCACTCCGTGGAAAAATTGTTTTCTGCGAAACTGGTTCCTGGTGCCAAAAAAGGTTGAAGCACACAAACTCTAGCGACACGATCGAAGTTATATGAAAATGATATTTATTGGATATAATTACACATATCGATACTTGTGTGATTAGTTCTGATTATTTGAAAAAGAAGTTGGTTGGATTCTGTCTCAGATCCTGAGAAGGCACATTCTCACCCAGAGTTTCCTGAAGGCAATATTTTGATTTGATTCCTTGCTTGGGAAGCTTTTTGAATAAGCAGGATTAAGAAATTCTCAATTGAGAAGAGGTGAAGGAGGGATGCCTGCCTGATGGGATATCCTCCAACTAGAGTTTGAGTTCCTATGGGGCAGAGACCATCCTTATTCATAACTGCTTTCTCAATAGAACCTAATAGAATGCCTAGAACATGTTGCTGTTCAGTAAGTATTTGTGAAATGACTGAATCCATAAAAGGCTGTTTCAAAGTTGCCTCCCTTTGAAGATTTTTGTCATCACAGGGCAGGAGACAAACAGCAGAAATGATCCCACTGAGCTGTATTATCATAGAAACATGGATCAGAATAGAAGACAGTTACTTACAGCACACACAGAGCAATCACACAACTGCAATTCAAGGATGATTAATGGAATGTGCCCAAATGATTTAATTTAGAGCTTCACAAAGCCTAGTAGAGTTGGTTCCAGTTAGCTTGGATGAGAGGTCACACAGATTAAAAATAGACTTTCTTAATAAAGAACAATAGGCTACATTCATTTAGAAAGATACAAAAAAAAAAAAAAAAAAAAAAAAAAAAAAAAAAAAAAAAAAGACAGGCCTTAGGGGTGGATATGAAGCTTAATCCTATTTAAGAGTTCAATTAACCCCGAGAAGATTGAGTGGGTCTCCTGCCTTCATGGCCATTCCTCTGGCTAGTGGAAGCTTACAAACAGAGATTCATAAAGACATGAAAGAAGCAAGATTTATATTTGTATATAGTACACTCAAAATATTTTTAATGTTTCAAATAATAAAGTTTAGAAATAGAATTATATTGCTTAGACTGTTATGGTACTTAAAACTTTTGAAATAAATCACATTCTCTTTTGAGTTGTCATATTTGTTACTATGATTCATAAAATATTCAAACATGAGCATTTGTCTTGACAGGTAAATTGAGTGCCTTGAAAAAAGATCCTTTCTTTCTTATACTTAAATGAGCAAACAAAATTACATTTTCTCCTAAATATATCAGCATATCCTCCAGAAATCTAAATAAAAATTCATTCTGGAGTAAATTCCAGTCATTCTAATATTTTCATAAAGAGCAGAAGTCAGGTTTTGCTCAAATCAGTCCATCCTGAGTTGCTAAGTGTCTGAGATGGGGCATCCAGGTGCCTGGGGCCTGTAGAGGTCATATATGTTATCTTATAGAACCTCTGAAAATTTAATCTCTTGATTCTTTTATGTGTGCCTCAGCCATCTAGAAATGACTCAAAAAGATTATGTAAGGAGGGACAATTAATTTCATTAAAAAAAATGTTGTTCTTAAGGCGGAAAATTTCCAGGATTATGATAAAAAGTAGTGGTTATATTATATTTATGTTCTCTAGTTCTTTGTTTTAAAAATATTTTCAGGCCTGATGCGGTGGCTCATGTCTCTAATCTCAGCATTTTGGGAGGCCGAGGCGGGCAGATCACCAGAGAGCTCAGGAGTTTGAGACCAGCCTAGCCAACATGGCGAAACCCCGTCTCTACTAAAAATACGAAAGTTAGCCGGGCGTGATGGCGCAGGCATGTAATCCCGACTACTCAGGAGGCTGAGACAGGAGAATGACTTGAAACTGGGAAGTGGAGGTTGCAGTCAGCCAAGATCACACCACTGTGCTCCAGCCTGGGGCAACAGAGTGAGACTCCATCTCAAATAATAATAATAATAATAATGCTTATAAAAATAAAAATAAAAATATTTTCAAACTATTTGAGAAGCTTGACAGAATGAAGAGCTTCCCCCTGTCAAACTGAAGCCATTTAACTGGAAGAGGAGAAAGAGAACTCTTTGCCCTCCTCTCTCCTCCAGCCATGGCATTTCCATTCCTTCTTTCCCCCGCAGACCAGCCAACAACTCACATCCTCATTTTCTTCTTGGGGTGTGAGAAAACTTGCTGACATTGTGGAATAGGATGACAACTTTGTTCTGTTATATACTTTGTTTAAATTGCAGTGAATCATGGGGACAGCTATTTAAGATATTGGAGATTTAACACTTTAATTCCATTCAATATGTGGTAAATATATTGGTGAAAAAATAATTGCGGTTTGACCATTCAAAGTAATGGCCAAAACCGCAATTATTTTCAATGGCCAAAACCACAATTGCTTTTGCACCAACCTGATATTAATCCTTATGGTATCAGTACATTGTTATGTTGCGTGATTTTTCTCTTGAGCTGACATGTGATGCCAGTTCAATATTTTCCCTCTATTCTGAAGAGATACTTTTCAACATTATCGAAGTGAAGAAATGAGATACAGCCTAAACATGAGACAAAAGTTTAGCTCACAGAAGGACACAAGCTAGGAAAATTCTGTGTAAAAACTACCTAGCAGCAAAAATAAGATCACTGACATAGACGGCAAACACCCCCGCCAGACCAACTCTAATGCTTTAGTGTAAAGGCACTTGAAATTTTAATATTTTCTCTAACATGAGACTATAAACTTTTAATATAGCTCTTAAAAATCACAAATGTCTACAAACTGAGTGATGCACTTCAAGTTAGACAATATACCTTTAATCTGTTTTTGTTTTTATTACACAGAACACATAAGACAGCATGATTTTTTAAAAGCACATAGATCTACCAATCCAAGTCTAATTTTTCATATTTTCATTTCTCATCAGTCCTTGTCCATTTCCCATAATACTGTTAAATAATTATAATTAGAAAAACACTCTAATTTTTTCTTCAATACAATTATTCACATTGCTTCATCACTGTAATTTTGATAGTAGAGCATCAGCTTTAAGCATCAATTACATCTTTTTCTGTGGCTACTAAGTAATGAAGATTAGAAATAAATCTTGGTAATTATTAACAACTAATTTCCAAATTCATTCCCCAGAACGTTGATCAACATCTAATTCTTTTACTTAAGAAAACAATTGTGGTGGCAGTTACAAAGAAGACCCCAAGAAACACATATCTTATTGTAACACAATGTCGTTATGTCAGAAAACCACATATATTTTTCTTATATATTGAGCAAAACAAATTTCTTTTACAGATTTTAAACAACATTTTCCCAGATATTCATGAGATGTATACATTTTATATATTTAATAAAATGCCTATTTTAAGGTGAAATTTATTCTAAAATAGATTGGTGAGAAAACACAACCAAAATGTCAACTTACCAGCCTTTTCCTTCTCTGAAATACCTGGAATAGCCTGAAAAAAAAAAGACACAAAAATTGTGGTATTATTAGGAAGAAACATCAAAAAGCATCATTAGAAATAAAATGAAGTATAATTAATGAAGCAAAAATGAAATAGAGCCTGCCAATAGAAAAATTAGCATTTTGGAACTATCAGTAAAATCACTAGATCTGTCTTTGATAACTGTAAGTCATCTTCTAATTATTCTCTTCTCTGAAGACAGACTCAAACGAATGTATATTCATATTATCTTTAACACTGGCAAAGGGCTGGGCGTCGTGGCTCACACCTGTAATCCAGAACTTTGGGAGGAAGAGGCAGGCAGATCGTTGAGCCCAGGAGTTTGAGACCAGCCAGGACAACATGGTGAAACCCCATCTCTACAAAAAATACACAAATTGGCTGGGTATGGTGGCATGCACCTATATAGTCCCAGGTACTTGGAAGGCTGAGGTAGGAGAATCACCTGAGCCTAGGGAGATCAAAGCTGCAGTGAGCTGTGATCGTGCTACAGGCTCCAGCCTGGGCAACAGAGTCAGACCCCATCTCAAACAAACAAACAAACAAACAACATTGGCAATAAATGAATCTAAAAACACTTTGAATTGGGGTAGAACTTTCGTAGTTAAATTTTCTGGTCCTATTTTTAGGAGACAGAAGCAAATTGGTTAGTTTCTGGGCATTTCAAATCTCTTCCCTGTTGCTTATTTTCTCTGTGCACTAAAGTGAGCTATCTTACCTCTCAAGGCTCAGGTTTCTTCTTTATTAATCACATCTAGATAATCACATCTACTTCACAGGATTGCTGAAAGAACTAAAGGAAGCAGCCTCTATAAAGCATAGCAGATCATCAGGGAAAAGCCACTCTTACTATCTATTAAAATGGGCCTTGTGGGTTAGTTGACTGATGTGAAAGATTTAGAAGCTCAATCCCCAGCATTTATCACTATCATTATTTAAAAACATAGGGCTCAGAATGAGATCTTTCCAAGAACTTAAAGCTTAACTGTCTAGTTCTACTGTTTGTGGATACCCCTAAACAAATGAAGCACGTTGACTTTCTGGTTCTCATTCATCTCAGTTACTCATGTATAAAATATAGTTGAGGATGTATTAACTGACCCACTGGGATTTGATGCCTTCTACCCCATAACCACTGACCACAGGGTAGATCCAAAGGTGATATTTCTTCATTTCTTCAGGGACAACATCCTCAGAGTTGACGTAAGAAAAGCACACTCAAATGGGTATTTGTGTGTGTGTGTGTGTGTGTGTGTGTGTGAGAGAAAGAGAGAGAGAGAGACCCAAGTATACCTCTGTTGTGGATCAGCCCAAGAAAATAGCATCAATCTTCATTTCTAGAAATAGCAAATATCAAGACGTCTATATCCTTGTGAAATATTGATTACTGCTGAGATCTTCACCTTTGGGATTTAGGGGATTTGGTGATTGATGCAATTATTCAACTAAGGTAAAGATTTCCTTATGGATAAAAAGTAGAGGCTGGGCGTGGTGGCTCACGCCTGTAATCCCAGCAATTTGGGAGGCCAAGGCAGGTGGATCACCTGAGGTCAGGAGTTCAAAACTAGCCTGACTAACATGGTGAAACCCCGCCTCTACTAAAAATACAAAAATTAGCCAGGCATAGTGGCAGGTGCCTGTAATCCCAGCTAGTCAGTAGGCTGAGGCAGGAGAATCTCTTGAACTCACTGCAGAGGTTGCAGTGAGCCGAGACCGCACACCATTGCACTCCATGTGAGACTGTCAAAAAAAAAAAAAAAAAAAAAAGGAGAGATACGGAGGTTGCTTTGGCAATATTATTTTACACTGAAAGCATATTTTGACTCAATCTGAATCTACGTTTAGTTGTTCAGCACTGTTCTCTGGGTGACTCCACATGCTCCCAAAGATGCAGATGTATGGATTAAATAGCAGCTTGGAGGATCAGGCCCAGAGATCAGGGCTTCCAATGAATGGCATAGGCTGCCAGCATTTCCTGGGCATTCTTTCATTTATTAAAAAGTCATCTGACTTTTCTTCTTCTTCAATAACTTCTCTGATTCAATACTAGAGGAAAGCAATTTCCTCCTTTTACAAGTGATCCTACAGTTTCGGTAATGTTTGTTTACTTTCTATGTGTCTCTTACAACGTATTTAAAATTAGAATTAAATCCAAACTGTGTATTAAATGTTAAGTCTAGCCCCTAAATTTACCCCTGATCAGGGGTTTTAAAATACATTCTCTCTTTTGTGAAAAGCAAGCGAACAGAAAAATAAACCAGAAACCCTTCTTTTATCAACCAGACTGGAAAAGTTGGTGACAGGTAATACAAGAATGTTCCCGGAGAAAGTTCCTCAGGATAAAAATAGCGAGTGCTTACTGGGTGCTTAGTATGTGTATGGTCCAGGTTTAAGCTTTTACCTGCAGAAATTCACCGCATCTTTAGAATACCCTGTAAAGTCCTGGAATGTATAGTAACTCTTTTGAGGTCATACTGTCAGTAATGGAAGCAAGGCACAACACGGGCATGCTGGCCTCTGAGCCACACTAAACAGACTTATTTTGAAATGAAGGAGGAAAAAAGTTTGGATTGGTCTTATGATAAGACATTTACTTAGAACACAAAATACCTGTACAAGAATATTTTGTATGGGACATTTAGACATTGTCTAAAGAAGCCCTCTCTTCTCATGGCAAACACATTTAAGTCAAGTTGAATGCTTTGCCCCAAATCACAAGTTGACCAGTGACAAAAACAAGTCTTTTCTATATTTTATTTGATTTCAAAAGTATATAACCAAGCATGTGTAAGTAAATATTTAATAAAAATGATAATCAGTGAGTTGGGGTATCAAGCAAAAATATATTTTAGCCTCCTTATGGCCAATGTCCATATTTCATGTAGCCAGTGTCAATTACTTTAGAATCTCACCACACTCTGCATGATTTTTAAGCTACCAAAGCTCACTTCCATTACATAACTTCAAAGACCATATTACAATGTAGAGAAAGGATAGTCAAAGTGTAGTATTCCTAGAATTTTATAACTTCTTTTTAAGAGTAAAACCAGATAGTGATAACAGGTGAATAGTCCTCCAATGGTTTATCTTTGAATTTGAGGGAGAATTGTCTCTCTAGAAAGTTGTTTATGAATAAATGTATTAAATTGTTAAATTTCTGAAATTTTCCAGAGATGAACAGCATTAGGAACAATTAAAAAATGTTGACCCTTGCTCTACAGTTAGTTAAAGCTGATTGTTAATTCTTAATTACATGCCTCACATTATCCTAGATACAAAAACTTAGGAAAATTTTCTTCTTTGTGGAATTCGTAATCTAATTAAAGAAGTTACAAAAAAGGCAAAGAATGGATGCTGAATGCGAATGATTAGCCACATCACTGGTTTGGCATTAAAAAGAGTGTGAAGAATATAGATCATTAGTGCTATCCAAGTAGAAATGGAATGGTTTTCTTGGACATGAAACCCTGGGGCAGGAGGCATTGATTGGCAGATTCTTCTCGCCCTTGGTTACTGAGAAGAGACCTGGATAGATTTGGGTCCATGTTCTGAGGTCCCATCATGTCATATCTAGTTCTGGGCTCAGAAATAAAATTTCACACAAGCTGACCATATAATAGGGTACAGAGTAGGTGTTCATCAACATTGGTGGAACTAAAACACTGAATGCCTATTTGTATATACAATTTAAATAACATGTATGATTGATGCTTATGAGAAAGCTCCCATAAAAGGCATATTTTTGAATTCATTAGGGGCTTTTGCTAATAGTTGCCATATGTTTCATTTGAACTGCATCCTCAGGAAGTGATTTAATGTTTCTTGCAATAAAGCAATTAAACAGGATTTTCCTGCTGGCCATATGGGTTCGCTGTAACTTCGTATTTTTTTTTCTCTTATTTCTCAATGGAACAAAGGAAAGTCTACAAATAACTTCCAAATGAAAGGGGAGAAGAATCATCCATAGTCTTTTGCTTTTCTTGTCTAAGATATTTAAATAATAAGATAGCACCTTTTCTATGGCTCCCAACCACCCCGGCCCCCTATACTGAGACCGTTTAATAGTTCTCCACATGTAAAGATTTCCATTGAAGCTGGCCAGGTAAGGTGTTGCATTAATACGATCGAATTTGTAAAAAGCCATTTAAAAAAGCTTTTTTAGTAAAAGAGAAGGAAACAATTTGGTTTCTTCTAATGAGATCTTTTAAAGCTGTATGTGGGAGCTTAGGCTGTGTGCATGTCTGTTTGTGTTTTTGGATGTGAAAGATGGTTGGGGAAATGCTGATTTTGACATGCCACATGGAAATGTTCTAAACATATATTGATTCTTTGGGTCTGCTGCTGAGATGGCTTTCTGCACTTCCAGGAGAACCTCAGATGGATACCTTTTAGGAACTCACACCAACCACATGGAAGCTGCTAACATAAATAGCATCATAAGTAATAGGCATCATATCTGAATCCATGACAATTGACAGTCTGAATATCTCGTCAATGGAAACATTCTAATTGAACCAATTTCTTCCTGATGATTTTAGGAATATGCTTTTTTTCCTATTTTCTCTGATTTTAGGAATATGTTTTTCTATTTTAGAAATGAAATGAAATATTTCTATTCATTTTCTTTAAGATGTTATTTTTTATGACATTTTCCTCACTTGAATGAAATATTTTCCTCCTAGTTCTTTAGAATCAGGAACATAGAATACTATCATTAAGAAGGACCTTATAGGCCAACCTCTTCAAACAATTGGCAGCTGTGATAGTATGTAAATTCTCCTGTGTTCCGTGAAACAAATTTATTTTTTGTCCTGCAGTACACAAACAGAGCACTAGCTATTTTGTGCTTTCTCTTTTTATAGTCAGAGCTTTCTTTTACATGATTTCGAATATTCAAGATGTTCGCACAGAAGTGTTTGGAGTGCTCTGTTTATAGAAATTTTCTTCATTTGCCTTTTAAAAAGTGGCTTAATTCATAGAAAAACCAGTGACAGAGTAGTTTACTCCTTTTCCTTTAAAACATTCACTTTTGTTCCCACAAAAATATGTTCCACAAAAAAAAATTGCAGAGAAATTCCAAAATAAGTAATTCTGTCCTTAGAAATTGCAAGAAAATATCCTTCAGTGATGGAACAGCCCCTGTCTCAGATGAGGGCACAAGAGCCCATTGTGGGCACATGGGCAACAGGAAGTGTTTTGGGATTCACATTTTTTGGGAAGACATGAAAGACAGCATGAAAGAAAAGAAGGTACATGGGAAAATGGGTTTGTTTTCGTCTCTTCTTCATTTAAAGACTCTTTTGAAATCACTCCAGTCTGCAATATTGTTAGCCAGTCAATGATTTCAGTCTGCTTTCATTTGAACAAAGAAGTTTATTGAAAAGCTGTGTCTGATTGGCAATCTGATATCATCTATTTTGGTTTACAAAGTAATTCTCTAGCTTTGACAGTCATCATTCTTTCATTAAAGATATAGTCTCTTCTTGATGGAGAGGGATTTAGAGATCATTCATGTTTCCCAATCTTCAGTTCTCCAAATACCACCTTCAGAATTTTTACTATATACAGGTATCATCTATAAATTATTGACTTAATAATTTAATAAAATCAAATTTAGATACATTTTCTATTTTTTACTTGTTCTAAATAATAGAAATGCAAAATTTATGGGTTTGATTTGTGGGTTATATTACTCATAATACATAGTAGGATACATAATTATAAAATTTCAGAATGTTTACCCCAGTATCAGCTGATATACCATTAGTACTGTATGTACTATATTTCGCAAAACACTGATTTAGCTCTTTCTCTCTCATGTTGCCTATGAGGATGTTGAGACCCAGATAGGTTAAGTGACTTGCCCAGTACTATACGGCTTTTTGTGTCCAGATGGAAACTAGACTGGCATGTGTCTTTATAACCCTATCTACTATACCATTATTCATAAGACCGATGAAGCCAGAGGTCAGCATGGCTTCATCCTTCCTAGTGTTCATGATTCCAAATTAACTTAGTTTCTTAATGAGATCATAGAAGACAATGGAAATTCAGTTTCACAAAGGAGAGATGATGTGCTGGTATAAGCATTGCCTTCAAGGCACAAATATCTATAACCAAAGTGAAATATTAATAAATGCATGCACAATTATCTGAGAAATGTCATTCATGCTGTGCATCCTTCTTTTTCTGGAAAAAAAAAAAAAAAGGACACATCTTACTTAATAGAAGCTGTCAGCCATATTGAGATTTAGTCCCCACTGAAATCACTGACTTTAACAACTGTCTTTCAGTTTTGTAGACTGAAATTACAGCTTTATTTATATTATATGGTGTAGAAATTTAGGGTCTCAGCTTAAAATAGTTGTTTAAACATTTGAACAAAGGCAAAGTTGGTTCTTAAGGGATATTTTGGTGCCGCTCACAGGTATGTCTGTTGGTTATCTTGAGCAGAGATGACATGACCCTCCACTAAATAAGAATGAAAGTTGGGATTGTGACCTTGAAAATTTTTTCTTTTCCTTTTCAAAACACTGGCATTTACTGTATTTAAAGCCGGTGACTCTCTCTTCAACAAATCCTGCAGAATATGTTACTCCATGCTGTCTTCCGATAGCTAAATGTTGAATTTCCGGCTGACAAAGCTCTGGTTGAGGCCACTTTTATTTGGAAATGTGGTCTAAAATAAATACTAATCATTATTCTAAGTTTTTTTTTTTTAAATAATTTCTTTAGCAAGCTAGATAAACAGAAAGGGCCCCATGACTGGGCCACATTAACTTAACTCTTCTCTGTCTTTATTGAATTTTTAAATGATAATACTCTGTATCTCTAAGAAATTTACAATTGATGATTTATTCATGGCATATCCTTCAGATATATTTTCATCCTCTAAATTATTTTCAGAATTTAAGAAATCATGTCTTTCTCTATGTTACCATTAAAGTTTATTCCAATTGAACATTGCTAACAGAAAAAATGCCTATTAAAATTAATGAATATATTTAAGTATTACATATTAATGTATTCATTCTGTCTATATTACATATATCTTCTTAAATTTGCAAACTCTTTAAAATAATTATTTGATTGTTCTGTATGTTGATTTGCCTGTGGTAGCCACTTAGAAATACTGACTATTCATGGTAGTTTTGTTTTTTAAGTCTGATCTATGAAAGTTCACAATTAAGGAGTAATGTAGACATGTAGGCTTATTTCCATTGAAGTTGATACTCAAGATAATTAACTTATTCAGAGAGCAATTGACTCAAAATAGCTGTTTATCTTTCTTTTTGTTGGACGATATCAACCAGCAATTTATCTTGCCTTCGATGTTACACTCCTCATAATGATTCATTTTATCCGTGAAGTCTGAATCGTAGCTTTTTGCTGGTGCGAAATGCTCCTTCTCACAGGATTTCCTGGGCATTACTAAGGCAATGTCCCTGCTGAAGATTTTTACTCACAGCACTGTTTTCCTTAAAATGCTTTAGTGATTCTCTTTCTTCTTCCTAGAATGCTCAGTCTGTAGCAATGTGCTCTGAGATCCTCATCCTCGTGTGCCTAGGTCTAGCTAATCATAAAGACTCATTCTAAGTACTCACTACCTACACGGTCTTTTGCTAAGTGCAGTAATTGCAGAAAAGAAATTGAAGACATGCTGTGAAAAGAAGTAATCTAATTGTGAATCCACACTGAGGACTGAAACAACACATTAGAGGTGAATATGAACACATACGAGGTTTCTTACTGCCACTTATTTGCGTGATGATTTTTGGCAGTTTTCTAGAACTCTCTGAGCTCAGTGAGATAGGGGTAGATATATCCTGGGGCTATTTGTGAGGGTTAAATGAAATTGCTGCATGGGAAGGGATTGTCACACAGCTCCATGATAGTGAACTATATTCCTACTGTTGTATTTGTTAATATGAGATTAAAAAGCAACTACTGTGTATATTTATTTGGAAATAATGCAAAGCAAGTATAGGTTGTCTGTCTCTGAGTCCTCCTCTTCCTCCAGTCCACTTAACTTATTTCCACATGTTTATTTCTCCTTTATTTATTTTGAATAATTTTAAATTATTTTCTGTGAGATTTTGAAAAACATTTTTTTTTTTTCAACTATTTTCCTTAAGTTTTATAAAGCTCAGTGTGGAGGATATAATCCTTCTCCCTCACCTTTAATTTGAGGTTTGTCACCACAAACTAGCTATTACTAGCTATTACTATTCTTTGTGCTTTTAGGTAAGCCAGTGATGATATTCTACTTGGGTCTCCATACAGAGGAGCAGGCTCCCAGTTCTGTAAGTCCTGGAGCAGCAGACCTGAGGGCATAAGTGGAAATGATCCCTGTACCAGAAAATGTGGAACGTTTATATTCTGCACTCATGTGAACTTTGGGTGACTTCTGAATTGTAGGAGATCCCTGGGACCACCACTCACATTTAATCAGAACTCTTGACAGGATTTATCACTTACTGAAATTTCCCCAAATGAAAATAAATTCCATTCACTATTCATAAATTATTGAAATGTATTCATATAATTATACATATAATATACATATATGGATATGTATATTATCATATAATATACATATATAATATACATATATCATATATGTATTACATATAT
>NW_012106875.1:331510-349296 GCF_000951045.1 Mandrillus leucophaeus
ATATAATATACATATATTATATTATAAATATACATATAATACTGGTCAGTAGACTTGGATAAAAACAGAGGTGACATATTGGTTTACAGTTTAACAGAATAGCATATAATATCTAGCTTATAAACAAAATAACATGTGTTGTCAATCTATTTGTTTTGTGTATTTTCACTTAGTGTCTTATAAAGCTGAGAAATAAAGCATTTACTCATAGCCATCTTGGTCTGGTTAATTATTACCAATTATATTCAAATATAAGCTTAATTTCATTTTAATAATTCAATGCCTGCATGTTCATCTGTATTACCAAACATTTGCTGATATTCCCACCATTTCATAACATCCAACTTAAAAACTTTTAGTAGATCCAGGCTTCTGGCAGAAACTCGAAACATAAACCATTAAATCAGAACCACAAAAAGAACACAGATTAAAACTACTTAAATGATATACATAAATCTCTTTATGACGAACCGTAATCTTGTTCACTGAATTGGAATTTATTCTTATCAAATATGACTTCATAAAGTGGGCTCTTGGCTGGAGCCCAGAAACATTTTTATTACGGGGAGATATTCATTGTAGTGGTAACCACCCACAAATTTGATATATCTTATGCGTGGTCTAACCTAGAATGTGCATCATGATACCAGGATCAGTAAAATATAGGTTTTATTTTGGCTGAAAGTAAAGGTATTCTAATGTTCTGCAGCTCTAATGAAGGTCATCACTTCAGGCCTGAGAGTGTGCAGAATCTACTGTAAGTGATTGGGAACTAAGGAAGAAGTTTATGACACAGAAGACTAACAGAACCTGATGAATGGCCTGGTGCAGTAGCTCATGCCTGGAATCCCAGCGCTTTGGGAGGCTGAGGCAGAAGGATCCCTTGAGCCCAGGCGTTCAAGACCAGCATGAACAAGATGGTAAGACCCTGTCTCTACGTACGTACGTACATACATACATACATGCATGTTAATAATAAAAAGAAATTGATCAAAAATTTCACGAGAGGTTTCTGGAATCAGCACGATAATCAAATAATAGCCAAACATTTGGTGCTTTCAAAGTGGTAAATTGTGTTAACATTGAGATCTCCATAAACATTCTGCTCTTTGAGGGCGAATGCTTGGGCAGAAGAGATGTCCTTGTTGGCACCTCTGAGGTACAGGTCTGAATCTATCTATAAAATGTAAGAGGAGTCTGCTCTATGGTATCAGAAAGACAGGTTAAGTTAGAGGTGAACCTGATGTTGGAGCCTTTCAATTGCCTGCACTTGATAACATGGTAACTATTCTGTGACCTCGCTCCTTAAATCACAGGAGCCCAACTCAATTTCTTCTACCCCGTTGATGACCTAAGTCCCCGTATTTTGTTTGTTAATTTCCATTTGCTGCCCAGCCCCCTCACCCAGGTTTCCTTTCTATCCCATCCTCTGTGCAGGAAGGGTGACCTGGATGGAGACAGGGAGTCATATGCTCAGGTTTGCCTGGGATAATGTTGGTTTAACAGATCTCTTGATCAGTTTAACATTTGTCTCAAAATGTTCATTTTTGATGACATAAAGTTATTAGCAGTTACATTAAAATTATTCAGAGTGGGTTTGTGTTTCCAGCTTCTATAGTCTTGTCTAGCATTGTGTGAGATGCATGTGCAGAGAACAAAGTTCTCACTTTAATATGGGGTTAAATCTGAAAGACTATTAAGTGATAAACAGCTTCTCCTTCCCTGACCCCTTTCAGATGTAATCTAACCAACACCTCCCTTTCAAGAACAGCATGTAGGTTGCCTACTGGCTTAACAAAGTGTACTCAGACACACTGGTTAGAGACAGCTAACTCTTTCTGATTTCTGCTGGTGATGGAAGTGTCCAACGATGCCTCCCTACCAGCCACTTGGTCTACCAGTTAGTGTGGTCTGGTGGCTGCTGCAGCCTGTAGGACCCACAGAGTCTGACAAGGTAGAAGGGCAATGTGGGTTAGGTGGATGTGAGATATGCAGGATAAACAGAGGTGCAGCACTTTTGTCCTGGTTTATACAGTCATCAGTGAGTTCTTGGTATCATGGTTTTGTTATTTATTGTATTGTATAAAGCTCCAATTATGTAGTTAGATAATTGTTGAGTAGCATGTTTCTTTTCTTTCTTTCTTTTTTTTTTTTTTTGCAATAATGGTAATTAATTTTGACAACTTTCTCAACCCTCAAAAGTGTCCCAGTCTGGATGATAATTTATATGAGAATGCTTTATATGGATTCCATCAACAGGGTCCTTATTCCTCTTGGCTTCCAGGTAGACTGGGCCCATGGCAAGCCATAGAAGGAGACAGAAGGGGAGGACAGTGAGGTTGGATTATCTACTCCCTTGGATCCTACCTGGTATGAGTGCTTGGAATTGGTTGTGACTTTTCACCTGAGGTCATTGGTTTTCTTACGGCAGCTGACTTTGCAGACTTTTTCTACTCTGGGTTTTGTTACTTGCTTCCTTCTCTGGTCTTTTGGGCCTTGGGGTGATCAGCTCAGCTGCTACTAACCCCCTGGTGACTATAGTATGCTTTGTGTTTCTCCTACCGTACAACTTTGCGAATAGTCCCTGTGTAACTAATCCCTTCTCAAATAATCTTGTGTTAAGTGTTTCTTGTATTTTCTATTGGATTCTTAATTGAATCTATTCCTTTTCTTTTCTTCTATGAATGAGCATTGAAATTTCCTCTCTCCCCACTCTCTTCCTATGTGGAGAGTTACGTGAGGCATAGACTGTAATAAGTGAAAAAAGTCTTACATCATTTATGTACCATTAAAGTCTACCTTAGTTCCAGAAAACTATATTTCAAAATGGGTCAATGATTTCTGAGCTTTCTGTGAGATGTAGTTTGTAGCACTGACATATTTTCAATTTAGACTAATGCTGAAAAGATTCAATTCATCAAGTATAACAAAAGTTAAGTAATAACATGAGCAATAAGCCACATTTTTGTTTATAAACATAGGTGGGAGGATAATTAACTAGCAAGTATGAAAACACTGATGTCCAGACTGAATTGCTTCAATACTAATTTTCTCTAGAAAACCCATTAAATAATTTGAACATTCAAGATAAAAGCATAGACTTTATAGACATAGCCCCGTTAACTGAAATTTCCATGTAACTTTAGAAGTTAGATAAGATTGCTAACTAAACATTTTACAAAACATATTTTCAATAATTATTTATCAAAAGCTGGGTAAAAGATAGGTGATGAAGAGAGAAGGAAATAAATCCGAATTCTAGGAGAAAAGATAGAGATGAAATGACTGTGGTCGGTAATTTTTTGACCAATATCACTGAGGCATAAAGATCGCATCTGTATTGGGCTGTGGCTGCTGTGTGGTGAGGGGAATGAGGGGCAGGGAGGGCCCGAATTAAAGGCTCTGGGAGGTGATACATAGGGAGAAAGTATAGAAGGAAAGGGAGAAGTTTGAATTAGGAGATTTAAGAGGATTGCATTTACAAGGGCAGGCAGAAGTTGAGGAGAGTGGAAAGAGGATTGAGAAAGCAAAGTCAGAGAAATAAATTGTAGTCAAGAGTCCAGTTATAGTCCTCAAAGTGGCCAGCATTTTGTGAATAACTAGGAAAAGTGATGGTAAGTTGCTTCTGTGACATGGGGGAATAGGCAACACTTACTTAGCGGTCACCGTAACTCCGCACTTAACTCTGCACCGTAACTCTGCACCGTAACTCTGCCAGGCAGTTTTCTAAGTACTTGGCACTTACTAACTTATTAATAATCTTTTTAAATTAAATTAAGTTTATTTATTTTTAGAGACAGGGTCTTTTTGTGTCACCCAGGTTGGAGTGCAGTGGTGTGATCATAGCTCACTGTAGCCTCAACCTCCTGAACTCAAGTGATCCTCTTGCCTCAGCCTCCTGAGTAGCTAGGAATACACGCATGCACCACTACACTCAGCTAATTAAAAAATATATTTATTTATTTATTTTTTCAGAGAAGGGGTCTTGCTATGTTTTCCAGGCTGGTCTGAAACTGCTGGCCTCAAGTGATCCTCTTGCCTTGGCCTTCCAAAGTTCTGGGATTAGCGGCATGAGCCATTGTGCTTAGCCAACTAATATAATCTTAATAACTACCAAAGGGTAGTTATTGTTACTATATCATTCTATATATGAGGAAATCAAGTCAAATACAGACAAGGTCACGTAATTGACCCAGATCTCACCATTAGTAAGTGTCCATGTCAAGATTTGAACCGAGGGTTTTAACTTAGTTAAGTTCATATTCTTCCCTTCTCTTCTACACAGACTCTTTAGGAGTCACATTTTTGCTTTACTGCACATATCTTTACCATAGATAACAGTAGGAAAAAAGGAAGTTAGAAACTAAAGATATTGGTATGGTTTTAATTACTAGTAACAAACAAACAAAACACCTAGTTGGAACATGGGCTTAAAGAAGTAATTGAACACTGATGATCCTTGAGATGCCTATTGATTAATCTTAAGGGAGCAGGAAACATTAACACAAAGGTAAGCCATGGACACATTTTCCCTTTCTACATGTCAGTCCTCGGCCAGCTGAACCTTCCCTCTCTTCTTTCTGAATACCTTTGCTAGCTAAGCATGCACTTAACAGAGTAAAGGGAGAAATCATAGTTTTTATGACCACACTAGAAAGTGTTTATATACTTTCATGAGACAGATTGAATGCTCTGTGGTTTAGCCTCGTGTAATCTCTCTCCTGCAAAGAAACACAATTGAGTGAGGTTAACTCCAAAGCTGGGTGCTGACAAGGAGCACTTAAAATAGAGCTGGATTTTGCAGACCTGGAATTCTTCATCAATCAGCAGTGATGCTAACGGGTCTATTTATACCTATAATGGGGATACCTTTCATCAGGCTCAAATGTAATTGGTTTAGTAGCTGTGTAGTTTATAAAACTGTTTCTGATTAGAAGCACATCAACAAAATAAAAAACACTCAAAAAAGTGAAAGTAGCATATTGTAAGCATGTAAAAGACACCTGGTCTTAAAGAGAAGTTTTGCATTACAATTAAGATTCCATTTTCGCCTCCCTTCCCCACCCCGCCCTCCACTGGCAAAGAACGCTTGCAAACATCATTCTCTCCACAACTTTTCCATTATCATCTGTTTCTTCCCACCCAAGTGATATGGTTTGGATGTGTGTCCCCACCCAAATTTCATCTCGAATTGTAATCCCCAGTGTTAGAGGAGGGGCCTGCTGGGGGTGATTGGATCATGGGGGTGGATTTCCCCCTTGCTATTCTCCCCATAGTGAGTGAGTTCTTACAAAATCTGGTTGTTTAAAAGTGTGTAGCACCTTTCCCCTCACCCTCTTCCTCCAGCTCCAGCCATGTAGGATATGCCTGTTTCCCCTTTGCCTTCCGACATGATTGTAAGTTTCTTAAGACCTCCCCAGCCATGCTTCCTGTACAGTGTGTGGAACTGTGAGCCAATTAAACCTATTTTCTTTATAAATTACCCAGTATTGGGTAGTTCTTTATAGCAATGCAAGAGCAGATTAATACACCAATTTCTTTCAGTATCCTTCTCCAACCATTGTTTAATTCTTTTTTTTTTTTTTTGAGATGCAGTCTCACTCTGTCCCTGAGGCTGCAGTGCAGTGGTGTGATCTTGGTTCACTGCCACCGCTGCCTCCCAGGTCCAAGCAATTCTCCTGCCTCAGCCTCCCAAGTAGCTGGGATTACAGGTACACGCCACCATGCCCTGCTAATTTTTTGCATTTTTAATAGAAATGGGGTTTCACCATGCTGGCCAGGCTGGTCTCGAACTCCTGACCTCATGATCTACCCACCTTGGCCTCCCAAAGTGCTGGGATTACAGGCGTGAGGCACCGCACCTGGCCCATTATTTAATTCTATAACCTTATTATTAGGGCTGACAAAAGGCTGGTTTGGATTTTAAGTTATTAAAAGTTATTGGCACTATGTCAAATGAATTCTAGTTTCAAATATGAACATTAGAATAAAATGCTGCTTTGTTATCTTACATTTCTTGCTAATATCCATTTGGGATATTTGGTCTTATGATTTCTGCTGTCTATGAAATGGGTTAAAAACATGCCTATTAACTCTTCATTAAGAGAAGTTCAGATCCTCTTTGCATAACTCTAACCTTTGTACTGGGTGCAACTTCATCTAATTATCTATCTTTTGGAATGAACAAAAGAAAGTATTTGTAGCACATTTAAAAATAAAAACATGAAAACGATGTGATTTTTTCTTTTTCAAGGATTATAATAGAGCAGGGCCCCAAAGCCACACAACTGCTATACTCCTACTGTGGTTTGGATGTTGTCTCCTCCAAATCTCATGTGGAAGTCTGATTCCCAATGTTGGAGATGGGGTCTAATGGGAGGTGTTTTGGTCATGGGGTGATCTCTCATGAATAGATGAAGGCTCTCCTTGAGGGTATGTGGGGTGAGGTCTGGTTCTATTAGTTCCCGTGAGAACTGGTTGTTAAAAAGAACTTAGGCTGGTCATGGTGACTCATGCCTGTAATTCCAGCACTTCAGGAGTCCAAAGCAGGAGGATTGCTTGAGGCGAAGAGTTCTAGACCAGCCTGAGTAACATGGAGAGACGCCATCTCTACAAATAAATTAATCAATTTTTTGAAAAGAGCCTGGAACCTTTCTCCCCAGCTGTCTTTTGCTTCCTCTCTAGCCATGTGATCTCTGCACACACCGGCTCCCCTTCCCTTCTGCCACGAGTGGAAGAGCCTGAGGCCCTTACCAGATGCAGCTGTACAGCCCACAGAACCATGAGCCAAATAAACCAATTTTCTGTATAAATTACTCACCCTCAGGTATTCTTTATAGTGACACAAATGGACTAAGCAGATCCCAATTACTTAAAATACAAAATCTAGTACCAGGAAAGAACTTTTAAAAAATACTCACGTTTACTAACCTATGTGCTAAACAGGGAAGTAGTCTATAAAAAACTGGAAAGTATTAAATGATTCAAAAATGAGATACTGGCCGGGTGCAATGGCTCATGACTGTAATTCCAGCACTTTGAGAGGATCTGGCGGGCAGATCACGAGGTCAGGAGATTGAGACCATCCTGGCCAACATGGTGAAACCCTGTCTCTACTAAAAATGCAAAAATTAGCCAGGCATGGTGGTGGGTGCCTATTGTCTCAACTACTTAGGAGGTTGAGGCAGGAGAATCACTTGAACCCAGGAGGCAGAAGTTGCAGTGAACCGAGATCATACCACTGCACTCCAGCCTAGCAACAGAGCGAGACTCAGTCTAAAAAATAAATAAATAAATAAATAAATAAACCAAACAAAAACAGATACCTAAACAGTTTAGAGCATTTTAGTAGCAAAGTGAATGTCCCTAATGTAATGAGGCCTTGTCCTCTTTCCAGTTAGCAGCACTCTTTTCTTCAGGAATTCGCCATCATACAAGCCTTGAATCAGGAGGATAATTCATTCAGTTATAAGGAAAACAGGTTTTCTCAATTTTCTATGATTTTGTAAAGTGAGATCCAAATATACTTTTAAAATTGGCTGTTATTTGCAGGCCGTCTTGATAATAATTCACACCAAATCCACATAGGCCAGATGAGACAGCCAACCTATTTGTTTATGTGTCTGTTATTGGAATTCAGTAAATGTGCTACATTCTATGTTGTCTATTTTTAATTCCTGCAAATCTTTTCTTTAGTATCTGGGTCAAAATTCCATTAACAAATGCTGCATTTTCATAGATCCTCTATTTGGAGAACCCTGAGTACCAGAAAATTAAAGATATATTGAAGTAGACCTGAAAATTATTTCTATTCAAATGCATTATTTACATTGGGGTTTTACATGTACTTTTCTTTCAAGAACTGTAATAAATTTTCCTTCATAACAAAAATTCAGAATAGAAAATACCTCAAGATTGCTTTAATTAAATGTGTTAATTTCTTAATCAAAACATTTATAATATTATCTATCTGGCTAGTTTGATTAGTACCCACTGCTGTTGAATAACTTTGATCATTTTAGCTTTGAAAGAACAGTATATCAGTTGCTAAAATAAATAATATAATCTTAATTGTTTTAGTTACATGTTTGAAAGCTTCTAACTCTATTTAAAGTACAAGTATGTTGGGGGCAAGTACGATGGTATTTATATTTGTTTGTACCCCCATAAACCCTTTTTTCACCTTGTTGGACACAAATTTTTACATTGAATTTTACTTATAACCTTGGATTTCATATACATCTGACATTATAACATATAATGTTGAACAACATATAGTTGAACTCAGTTGAGGATTTATACTGGGTATCTATAGACCTCAGATCTAGTCCTGTGACCTTAAGAAGGTTAAACACTTTAGATCACAGTTTTCTTAGTTATAAAATTTTAGCGTATCTTTAAAGTTCCAAATTTTGGATAATTCTTAATCTGTGCTAAAACACGCTATGTTTCTTTTGGAAATGTGTGTCAGTAAAAAGCTGAGCCAAACTGGAATGAGTTCTAAGAAGTAATATTTCTTTACTGCGTGGGGATGGCAATTCTCATAGAGCTTGCTATGATGAGTTTTGAATGTGTCCACAAATTCTTTAACACTCCCCCTTTTAAAAGGTGAAGCCTAGTTCCCTTCTCTGATAGACTATGGCAGAAGTGATGGTATGCGACTTCTGACACTGTTCCATAAGGCACTGCAGTTTCCCTCTTGCTCTGTCTTTTGGAAGGTTTGTACTGGCGAGAGCGAGCGGCCTTGTCATGAGGATACTCAAGCAGCTCCATGTGGGTCACATGGCAAGGAAGTGAGGCCTCCAACAACCAGGTGAGTGAGCCATACTGAAGACAGACCCTCCAGGCCTAGTCAAATCTGTGGAAAACCCTATGACATAGGCTCAGCTAAATCCACTCAACTAAGCTCTGCTCCTAAATTTCTGCCCCATGGCAACGGTGTGAGACTATAAATGTTCATGATGGTTTCAAGTTGCTGAATTACGGGGAAATTTGCTATGCAGCAAAAAATAACCAATGCATTTCCCTACTTATTTAAATGAGGAACTTATGACTATCTTTCATATACATCTGCAAAACTATGACTCAACTGAAAGTGCATCTTATTCCCTAGGGAATTAGGTTTTCTTAAAGCGCCTTCAGAAGATGGTTTTGTGTTCAAAGACATTAATTTATCGCTAATATAAAAATTTAAAATTTCTCCTGCTATAATTAAGTTGCATTAATTTACAAAATGGAAATAGGCAGAAAGTGGGCCTCTATTCTTTATTATTATTCTCTTCCATCATTCTTTGCAGTTAAGTGTTTTGCTTGGGTTGATAGTCATCCTTTATTAATTTATATTTGTTGAGCTCTCTTGTATATTTTAAATGAAAATAGGAACTATATACAGAATAATAAAAATTGATTTCTAAGCTTAAGGAACTTAGATTTTACAATGAATATTAATGTGAGCATACATAGGCATATGGTATTCGTGCCCTTTTTTTATATATACATAGAGATAAGGGAAAGCAGCAAAATGAATACCTTATTGTTTGGAAGATTTACATATTTTATTTAATCCTCACAGCAATTCTATGAGACATAAAGTAGGCATTTTGTTAATTGGTGGTATTATTTCTTTTGTAAATAATATTTTTTATTTAAATATTAATATTTAAATGTTAAATAAATATTTTTCTGATTCTAAAATAAAAGTATTTTAAAGAGTGATAATTTGGAAAGATGCTCCAGCAAGGAGTTAGTGTAAATCAATTCAGTAAACTGGTTTATGAATTATGTGAAACAGCTAATGTGTCCCAATGTCCTTAATACCCTGGCTGAATTACAGCCTGCCAGGAGGTGCCACTGAGCCTGTCAGGGACAGACCTGTTACTTAAGAATAGTTAATAAAGTGTCCGACAAATGAGACTTATTTTTTTTTGAGTCTTGCATCAGAAGGCGATCTGAAGGCTTTTTAAATTTTTTTGTTGTTATTGCTGCAGATTTTTTTCAAATGTGCTAACAGAAGAATTTCCAGAAATACCACTAAAAAGCAAATTCAAGGTTTTTAGTAGTTCATATTATTGAGGCATATGTAGTAGACATGTCTCTAGTGCAATTCTTTAAAAATGACTTTAAAATTAGCCTGGTGTGGTGGCGGGCGCCTGTAGTCCCAGCTACTCAGGAGGCTGAGACAGGAGAATGGTGTGAACCTGGGAGGTGGAGCTTGCAGTGAGCCGAGATTGAGCCACTGCACTCCAGCCTCGGTGACACAGCGAGATTCCGTCTCAAAAAAAAAAAATAAAATAAAATAAAATAAAATAAAAAGCCTTTAAAATAAGATCTAACTTTATCAACATAATGTAGTTTTATTATACTTTTTCTTCTTTGTGCTAACCTGCGTAAGCTCTTAGCTCCTAAATTAAATATAAACCATGTACTTTTACTTATGAAATATAAAATAGAAGTTACTTTTTAAGATTAGAGTCTTATTGCATACCAAGCAGTTGCAGTCTTTACTAAATTTGAAAATTTAGGATTTAAGTCAACCAAAATGCAATTGTGTTTTCCTTAATTAATCTTGAAAGTATTTCGTATGTGTGTGTGTGTAGTGTGTCTGTATTTTTAGGGTGACTATTGGAGATTAAATAGACTTTTGACAACACTTTGGTGATACTGTGCAAAAAGCACTTACCATAAAATAATCCAAATGATTATCTTGTTTGTGTTTTTAAACACTGAATGCGAAAATATGTCCCAAGTTTCTTCTTCTTGAAATGAATCACATAGAAAACAGCTATAACAAAGGTACTGGAGGTAAAGTTCACAACACAGAAGTTTCTTTTAGCATTCTGTAACTTGTGGCAATTTATAAAACAACTAGGTAAAAACAAAAGGAAGAAAAGATAAATCTCAGAAGTTGGTCAGGGTAGGCTGTTTGCTGGTTTATTCAGAGCTCTGGAGGTCTGGAAAGGAAGTAGGAATGAGACTAATGAGCTTTTAGTTTTCAGAACAGAGCCAGTCCCTTAAAGAAACTGTTTGATTATTTCGTGGATGGCAAAAAGGGATAATGTGATACGTACAAGACATTTTTTTCTTGCTTCCCATATTCCTACTAAATTGCACAACACTACAACACTTCCCAAACACGTAAACATGTTCTGGGACAATAATTCTGTACACACGCACACAGAAAATCTCACAGGGCCATACACGCTGGTGTAAAATATAAAAGGTGGTTGACGGGTGGGTGGTTTCTGAAGCCTGATCCTAAGGTAGAGACATAAAGCATGCTGTCCAGGAACAACTCTCAGTCAGCCATGGGTCTTTCATGTAAAGACCCACCTCTGAAAACATTTGGAAAATGCTATAAAGATTTAAGAACTTACAGAAAAAAGCATGTTTGGCATTATCACTGATGAAGTTCAGGACAGAATATTCTCTGGGAAAAATGGGGGTTAAGAGAAAAGATGGTCTTCTTGCATCACATGTTAAAACATGTAGCGCTTTATGTTTATTTCCAATTAAAGTAAGAAAATAACTCTTTCAGTCAATCATCCAATATATAATACAGTACAGTTACGCACTGTAATGATGTTTTGGTATACACAATGTTGGTCCCATATGATTATAATGGAGCATATATAGAAACCTGACAGATGACACTGGATATTGGCATTGCATAGTAGAGGAAATGGTTGACATTCAGTAATGGTGCTGGGCTACTTGGTTTTTCTTATAAAAATATATAAATAAAAAAATACCATCTAGGTTTGTGTGAGTACACTCTATGATATCTGCACAAGGATGTGTGTCACCTAATGGTGCAATTCTCAGACGGCATCCCTGCTGTTGAGTGATGCATGACTATATTGCAAGGCAATGATGAGGATATTAAAAATTATGAAAAATGAGATCTAAGAGAGAGAAAACTAATCCACATGCAAATTTCACTAAAGATTCAAGAGAGAAACATTTGGCCAGAAGAGGATCTAGCTTTTTACTTATGGAATGTGCGTTTACAGCACAGAGCTATGTACATCAGCTGATCTCTACTTAAGAGTTGGGGACGTGTTATAGTAGAACATCCAAAGGCTGACCAAAAAAATACATATACAACTATTATGTATTTATAATTTTTTAAAGAAAAGTACATATAATTGTGCATATAATCGTGCCACTCATAACTGAAGAGCTGCCTACTACTTTCCCTACCCCAACTGGAGCCAGCTTATTAAGTTAGACAGCAATATTGACTCCCAGTTATCTTTTCTCCACCAAGTTCACCAAAAGAGCCTGGCAAATCAGGTATGTCTAAGTTGTAAAGTGGTAAACCTGGGACTCCTAGGTATTCCCTTTCCAGGTTAGCTAGACCAGTGGTTCTCAAACTTCAGCGTGCATTGGAATCATCTACTGGGCCTGCTCTCAAAGTTTTCTATTCCTTAGGTCACTAGGTCAAGGGTTGGGCTGAAGAAGTTATATTTTCTTCAAGTTCTCAGGCAGCACTGCTGAGGCTCTAGGACTCATATTTTGAGAAGTACTGAGCTAGGAGAACACGCTGGTGTGATTGAATGAACTGTTGTGGCATATGGCTGTGCCTGAGGTGATTTTGTGATCAGTAGAAACAGACCACTTGCAGTTTTTTTTTTTTTTTTTTTTCCGAGACGGAGTCTCACTCTGTCACCCAGGCTGGAGTGCAGTGGCGCAATCTCAGCTCATTGCAAGCTCCAACTCCCAGGTTCTCGCCATTCTCCTGCCTCAGCCTCCTGAGTAGCTGCGACTACAGGTGTCCGCCACCATTCCGGCTAATTTTTTTTGTATTTTTAGAAGAGACGGGGTTTCACCGTGTTAGCCAGGATGGTCTTGATCTCCTGATCTCGTGATCTGCCTGCCTTGGCCTCCCAAAGTGCTGGGATTGCAGGTGTGAGCCACTGCGCCCGGCCCCACCTGCAGTTTTAGGTCATGTGGAGTAGACCTCAAAGAGTGATGCCCCAAATGAGATCTGACCAAGAAAGACTATTTCTAGGGTTCAGATAGCAATTGCTGGATTTACAAATAATGTAATTACATTTTGCTAGTGTTTTGTGCCTATACTTATTAAAACATAAAACATATTTTATTTTATAATTTTTTATTTCTGGCATTTTTTTCTTTGTTGTGGGGGGCGGGTCTCATTATGTTGCCCTGGCTGGTCTTGAACTCCTGGGCTCAAGCGATCTTCCTGCCTCAGGTTATCATTATTAGGATTATAGACTTAAGTCACTACCCCAGCTGAAACTTATTTTCTGTTTCCTGTATCCACTGCATAGTGTTCATCCACCCACTTGACAAAAATGTACTGAGCCTCTACTCTGTATCAGGCACTGTGTCAAGTATTAGAGATATTGGCAGTGAACAAAGGTAGACGTTGTCTCTGGCCTTATGAACCTCACAGCACAGTGGGGGAAGTCAATGTTAAACAAACAATTAAACAAATGGCAATTAATTAAACACCATGGAGAGTGTTAGAAAGAAAAGTTCAGAGAGGGCAACTTCATTGAGCTTTTCTGAGGAACTAACATTTGATTTGATACCTAAACAAGAACGAGGCAAAATATAGGTGGAAGAGCACTTCTCAAACTGGGAATTACATGTGCAAAAGTCATAGGTAAGAATCTTGGCAAGAGTTCCAGGCTAGGATCTGAAAATCGAAAGGAGTAGCTGGAATCTGGTGAGTGATGGAAAGGAGAGCATGAGATGATGCTGCCGAGGCAGTGACTAGATCAGGCAAGCCCTTGTAGTTGATGCTAATAAGCCCTGAGCATCTATACATGGGTTTTAAATAGATAAATGATGTGATTTGTGGTTTCAAAAGATCTCTGTGACTGCTATGAGGAGGATATATCTGGAAGAAGGTGATGAGAGTAGAGATGGCATTGACAGGAAGTGGTAACAGCTCAAGAAAGAACTGACTGCTGATTAGGCTGGGCTGCTAGTGATGAAGATGGGGAGAAGTGTTCATACCTCAGTTATATTTTGGAGATAGAGGTATGTTTTGGTACTGAGTTGATTGCGGGAGTGTCAAAGACATAGCAGTCGAAGAAGACTCTCAGATTCTTGCCCTGTGAAGCTGAGAAGATGAAAGTACCATCCATATAACTAGAGAAGACTACGGCTGAAGTGGACTGGGTGGTAACAGGAGCTGAATTTGTTTTTGGACAAGCTCAACTAGAGAGAGTTGTGAAACTTTTAAACTGCTGGTTTTAGGAGTCTGGAGGTGAGAATAGAGGTCTGGGCTGAAATATAAGTTTGAGGGTATCTGAAGCTGGGGAGATGAGGACCTTATAGTTTGAGACTCTGACATGGGAAGGGAGTGGACTTGAGACTGGATGCAGGTGTTCAAGGGCCCAATTGAGGAGAAGCCAGCAGAGTGAAGTGATGAGGACCAGCCAGAGGTGAAAGGGGAAGACTAGAGGAGTGTGATGTCACAGAAGCGGAATGAACAGACTCTTCCAAAATGAGCTGGAGAGTCAATAGGCTGGAGTGATATGGGATCAGGTAAGATGAGAACGTAAATGTGATCATTCCATCCTGCAATGTGGAAGTCACTGAAAAAAGTCAGCAAGGGTAGATGTGGAAATGTGAACGGGATAGGAAGCTGGATCAGAACGAGTTGAAGAGCAAGTTGGAGGGTAGGAAGCAAGGACATTTATTCACTGAATCACTGATCCAGACATTGATTCATCCAATTCATTATTTGAACAAGTATCACAGGAGCAGCAACTCAGCTCTGGGAAAAAGATGAAGAATCAAGTCCGGCCTTGGAGTGGCTCATCACAGTCTAGATGGGGAGACCAAATGAGTAAATACCTTTTCCTCATCCCTTCTTCCTAAATTGAATCTGAAAACAAATATTACTTTCTGGATTTATGACTATCTGCTGGTCCCATAGAACTTTACAATTTTTTCACATCAAGACATACATTCATAGAAAATGATAATATTGGTCCAGATCATTGGGATGCATAGAAGCGGGGTCAAGATTGGAGTTGTATCTTAGAATTTACTAGGATATATCCCTGTTGTTGAATCTAGACTGTGGAATAAATGGAATGTAGTCATCCCCAGACTGGTTTAACCCCAGTCATCACCTAATCTATATAAGGTAAATTCTATCAATAGCTACCTTCTTCCCATCACAACTATAGTTCAGGGAGGCTAGAAGAAAGAAATGACTTCTAAAAGTATTGACTTTTTTCTACTAAATTTTGGGGTGACTTGGTTTAGGGGTATTTTGGGGTAACTTGGTTTAGGGGTATTTTTAACTCCTCATCTGTTCTATGATTAGGAAACATTTTCACCACTAAAGTAGAATTTTTCTGTTATATATTATGATTTAAAATTTTTCTGTATATTCTTGTATATACATTAGAATGTCATGCCTTGTTTCTCCAGCAAAACTCTTAGGATCCTTAAGAACAGGAGCTGTGTATATATTTTCTTTCTTTTTGTCCTCTCTATGCCAGTGTGGTACCTTTCTTGTAGTAAGTAATGGTTATTGATTGATATATACACAAGTACATGAAGTCCATGTTTAATACTCAGGTTTTATTGTTGCAGAGTTTGAGAAAAGAACATTGCTTCATTATCCAGTGTTTATTTTTTATTTTTATTTTTACATTTAGAGACAGAATCTTGCTCTGTGGCCCAGGCTGGAGTGCAGTGGCACGATCATAGCTCACTGCAACCTCTAACTCCTAGGCTTAAGTGACCCTCCCACCTCAACTTCCTCAGTAGAGAAGACTACAGCTGAAGTGGACTAGGTGGTAACAGGAACTGTTACAACTATAGTTGTGATGGGACTACAGGTGCACACCACCATGTCTGGATAATTTAAAATTTTTTTGTAGAGATAGAATCTTGCTATGTTGCCCAGGCTGGTCTTCAAGTGATCACCCTTTCTTGGCCTCCCAAAGTGCTGGGATTGCAGGAATAAACCACCGCACCCAGCCTATTATCCAGTGTTTAAAAACAAGACTGATTTTTGCCTTTGGGTGGTTGACTCATCTGATATCAAAAGAACCCAGTACAACCTGGCAGAGGTGGAACGTTAGCAAACTATGTACACCCATGTTTTTATTTTTACGTACTCAATGGAATCCTCATGAACTTTTGACTGAACACGAAGGTCTACCTTGCTGAGCTAGGTTACAGGTCTGTTGAATCTCTGCCTCTTTTTCCGTGCCACCCTCCTTTAGCAGAATGTTGTGTATTCTGTGAGCTCTGAGCAAATATTAATTCTAGATAATTATATAGGCCAGAACATTCAAACCAGTCACTAGTTACCTTCATCTACATCTTCTTTGCTAATCAAGGGCCTTCCTATCATGAAGCTGTGATCTCTGCATCATGTGTCAAGGTCCCAGGTCACGGGTACAGACAACAAACACACAGTGAGAGGGGATGAGGTGACCAGGGGTTAGGATTATTACATCTGTCTTTCCTCACTACCTTCCTTTTGAATTTTTTAATCTTGTTTACTTGTTAAATTTTTCTTTAGACTCTGTGCCTCTACAAACCGAACATGATTCAAAATACCTTTCCTTACAAGGCTCATTTTCACGAGCCTGGAAACAGGTTAGCCTTGTAGATAGGTGTTCCACCCTCTGCAAAATGTTTACACACTTGAAGTTAGGTTAAAATAAACATAATGGATAGACATGGAGAGGAAAAAAAATAAAGCAAAGAATAAATCCAGAAAGCTCACAATGAGCACCAAGGGTATCTGAACCAGGAGGAGAAAAGCTCACTATATTCTTTATGATTCGCCCGGAGCCAGGTTCCTCTGGTTCCTTTGGCTGGATTCCTGGTCTCTTATTGCAGCCTTCTAGTAAATAAATGGTCACAGTGGTTTTACTGGGACACTATACAGATTGGTGGTTTGTAAACAAGCCCAAACTTTTAATTCAATTTCTAATTTTTGCTATTTTGTAAGCACCACATTGGCTACTCTGGAAAATAATGATTGATAGGAGTAAACGTGGTATTCTTCTGGGTGGCAATTCCAATTGTTAGGATTCTTTTTTGCTCAGAGATCTGAGTCGATGAATCCATGGCTTAAGAGTATAGAGAACAAATTCTAAGCTGAACAGTATTTTAATAAGTCTGGCTCAATAAAAGGCAACATTCCAAAGAAGACTGAGTAAAGAACTTCCAAGTTGAGGTGGTTATTATGAGGATAAATAGTGTTTGGTTAAAATAGCTATTGCTACAGAGGATCAAAAAAGAGAAAGAATCAGTATGTGTAATTTTTGTCACATAGCTGAATTCTGTTCACCATAGAATGCTCTCAAATTTAAAATGTCTGTGTTCTAATTCAGAAATGATGGAGAAACATCAGAAGAAACCCCCAACTAACCCAAAACCAAAAAAAAACAAAAAACAAAAAAACAAAAAAAACTCCCTACCAAATCCAAGAAACTTTTCATAAAACCTGAAACCCAGTATTTTCTACTTTCTGTTTAAAAGTACAACCTATTTTTTGAAGTTTCTAAGATTTCAGAAGCATAAAAATTTTTGCCTACCGAAAGGAATAAAATATTGATATTGGCACTGAGTCAGTCCTCACTCCTTGTTTTAAGCGGCTTTAATATGATTCTTGCTGTGCCTTCTTTCTTTTTCCTAGGCTGTTTCTTGACATAACACGTTGAGAATGTGACCAGGGGACAATGTGTGTAACTTCTGTACACGAAGACTCGAGCCATGTTAGGTTGATGTCAGCTTCCACAAAAATGACAAAATATTATTTTTAAACACATAAATTA